>NW_005841975.1:911804-955685 GCF_000455745.1 Alligator sinensis | reverse complement strand
CCTGCTGAATTTAAGTATCAGCCTTGTATTTCATTGATGTCTGTCCCTTGCAAAAAAACAAGCAAAAAACCCCCCCAAAACAACCCAGAGGAAATGGCCAATCTCCTGGAGTAGCAAGGATATCACAGGTATGTTAAGAGCCTCAATTAATGGCTTGCAAACATTCAGGTCCAGTTCTGCCAAGCGTCTAGAATGTGCTTACTAATTCAAATTATCTAAACTTTTCAAACAGACCTCAGGTTTCTTCCCTAAAAAAGTCCTTCTCCCTCTATGAACTAGCTCTCTTCTGCCTAACCATGTGCTCTTTGTGTGGCATACCCTGTGCTGGCATCATCATGACACAATATTGCAGGCTGGATTCCTCCCCTGTCCATTGGACTGACCTACCCAGTGCCCCACCGCTTTCCCAGAGGTATGACTCCAGAGAGGAAGACTGGTCTAGTGGTTGGGCACTTGTCAAGGGTGTGAGGGACCCCAAATTCAGTTCCCAGCTTCACCACAGACATCCTGTGTGACCTTGGGCAAGTCGGAACTAAATTCACGAAGGGCGTTTAAGCTCTGTGTTGTGTCCTAGTAGAATTCACAGCTGCTGACTGATGTAGGGGGAGAGTTAGGTGCATAAGAATGGGATCTACAACAGTCAGCATGCTAAGCAGACAGCTGCTTGATGTAGGCAATAGAAAGTGTGGAGAAGGTGGAGCTTACCATTAAGTGCCTCCCATCAGCCAAGTCTTCATAGCCACAGATCCCCTCCAAGAGTTAGGTCACCAATCCTGCTATTTACTAGTGCAGGGACTGAGACCTGGGCCTCTAGATGATTGTCCTAGGCTCCAGCCTGTAGTCATTGTCACTCTCTGGCCCAATGAATATAACTTCAAAGTAGATGCTGAGAGATACTTGCCCCAAACACCCAATAATCTAGTGGTTAAGAGCACTCCCATAGGAAGCAAATGACTGGGGTTAAAGTGCTACCTTGCTTCAAATCAGGTAAAAAAAGGGAACTGAACCCGATTTTCCCATATGACAGGAAAGTGGTTCAGTAACAGAATTACTGGGAAGAGAGTGGTAGCACCTCTTCCTCCATCATATATGTAGCGTGAGGTCTTATTTGGTAGGCCTGCTCCATGACTACCTGTTGGGCTGATAAGTAAGTGAACAGTCGTCCTTCCAGGTCCTAGTCACCATCAGGCTGAAGCAGTTTGAACTCAGATATGTTGGCAATGGGGGTCATATGAGTTCTGAGAGGGACTGCTGTAACCACAAGGGTGGGAAATACCTGGTATCTCAGGCAATTCCCACAAAGGGAAAGAAACATTAACGGAAAGCTCTGCACTACTGTGTGCTCCTGCATTCTTCATCTCGCCAAAGCAAGCTGCCAGTTGCAGCTCGCCCTTTGGCGTCTGCAGCCAGAGCAGCCATTTAAGGCAGACCAGAGTTTTTTCTGCAGCCACTTGCTGTCTCTGTTTGCAATACAGATAGCTACTCAATAGCCAAGTCCCTTCAGCAAGCAGCCAGGGTGACATTTTATTCCCTTCCTGGTCATCTAAGTGCCAGATGTGAAGATCTACAGGGCCTTTTTGTATTTCCACACAGGTCTTCTGCTGCTGAATGTGTAGTACTACACATGCCCGGGTGACTACGCAGTCATGCCAAATAAGCATACCCTATAGCAGCATGCTCTACATGTGTCTACATGTGGATGTGTATCAAACTTAGACATCTGAAAATGTAGCCATCCAGCTTTGGTGACTACCAGACTTAGCAGTGAGAGTGAAAAACCCGTGTGTGCTCATGTGTGTCCCCTTTTGCTCCGTACCTCACTCCCCAAGGATACCAAAGATCATGGGTGTGAGACCCCACTCACCCAGTTGGGGTGAACCAGGTCACCTTTCACTACCACAGGCCTGGCTTTACTCATTCCCTTGTCCGGCATTTCTTTTGAAGCTGAACCACTAATGTAGTCCCTGGAAAAAAGGGATCAAGGGCAGTTCAAGGGCCCCAGGCAGAAAGCAGGGCCATCATCCTAGGCCAGCAGCAACTTCACTGAGTCAAAGATACTTTGGCTTGCTCCTTTCCTTCTGCTCTCAGATATCTCCTATAGACTTCCCTCTTGGTGTTGTCCAGAGGTACAGTTTCAATGCGGGCACTGGAAAAGAGGCAGGGTAATGGCTGACCTGTTGTGTGGTGGTTAGAAGTGATGTGTTGGGAAGTTAAAGCCTCAGATCTGGGTGAAGGGGGCCCAGGACCAAGGACTTCCAGCTTCCCAGATGAGTACCCTGGCTACTTACCTATTTGGGGAAAAATGAGAGGACTCTCTCTTATACCTAGTCATCCAGGTGCATTGGATTATACCTCCAGGAACAGAAAACTTCCACACATGAATGCCACAAATGTCAACTTAGACAACCAGGAAAGAATAGATTGACACCCCCTATGTATAAGGTGGAGATGCAAGGAGCTTCTCTCACTGCTCTATCTTAGTTCCTATGCCAGGGCAGAGGCTGAATTATGTCCTTCACCCCTCTGTCTTCTCCTGCTCTTCAGAGTGAGATCAGAGCTGAACAGAAGAAGGTCCATGGTAGTATGCTGTACCTCCTGCTAGGGAACTGGAGGAGATATATTGCTCCTTGAAGTAGAGGGAGCATCAAAGCTCTTTACTACAGCCTTACATTTCAAAGAGGGTCCTTTTAAAATAATTCTTATTATGAAGAAATTCACCAGCCGTTGTCACAGGGCAGTTATCAGCTCTGATAATCCATATTAGCAGTTCAAGACCAAATTTATTTGGACGGCCTTGCATTCGAGCATAATTCTTATCTTAAGCACAAGGGAAGATGTCCAAACATGTCATTGTATGAGTCCAAGAGGCAACAGTAAATATAACATGTGCCAGGGGAGAAACTGGCATAAATATAGACTAGGAATTAATTCATTATTTCCCATGTGAGTTCCCTTACAATGCATACAGTAGTAAAAAAAAATAGAATGAGCTCTCCTCATAGAGAGAATATTTTAAGAGTCATTCTACAAAATTGTTTTTCAATGAAAAATTGGGGGCAGGAGGGTACTAAAAATATGTTCATGAGAAGTTTCTGCCATCACCAATAATCAAAAAACCCCATTTTTTTCCACCCGAAAACCACTTGAAAACTGGAATGTTTTGATTCGGTTCACATTCTCCTAAATGGGCAAGGTTCCCTCACTGAGCTTTGTCCTGTATGGTCCACCATGACCAGATGACCCACCAAAAAGGAAGATGGTAGGTTATTGTAGAAGACGTAGTCTAACAAGATAGTTGGGCTAAAACAGAGAATGGAAGAATGAAAAGTCAAGCTGGAATTCTCATGACACATCATGGAAGCATTTTGGAGTTTGGCTGAAATAGTTCAGAGGGTTTTTTTAATGAAATTCAACATTTTCCATGGGAAATATAAACTGGAAACATATATAACATATGTGTGTGTGTGTGTGTGTGTGTGTGTATATATATATATATGTGTAACATATATGTATATGAGTGTGTACACACACACATATGTATAAATGTGATATGATAGAATAAGATATGATATTTCCATGCAAAGATCACATTGTATTGTACTGTTATCAAATATCATATCATATCATATATCTATTTTCACCTTAGTCCACTGTTGCAGATGCAGATGAAAGCAGTATTGCAGATGAGAACAAAACCCTGTCACAATAGGGATGCTATCTACAAATGCAGCTCCAATAGTGGGAAATGACCTGACTGCAAGCATACTTAGGCACACATCTATCTATCTATCTATCTAATTTTTCATCAAAGTTTCTAAGGGAATCTTGTTTCATGGCTTACCTTGTCATAACTGCACAGTGAAATATATGGTAAAATTATGTGTTTTTGTTTCCCTTTCCCTGCCTTGTCCCTTTGCAAATGCAGAAGATTATGAACTCAGGCAGCTAGTGGAAGCATGTATCCACAGTCACTTAGCAATGCTTTGTTGAGGGAGAACAAACAAGCGACTCTGGAGTCCTTCAAAGGCCAGCAGAGAAAAACAGGTCATGACATTTACTCTTGAAATTCTATATTATGTTTTGGAGGATGCAGATGGGACTGGAGCATGAAAACCTTCTGAGTGCCAGACTCAGAATAGAAATACACAAAAAGGGAAGTTGAAAATCTGATCTTGGTGTTTCAAAATTCATCATTTCACTTGCACCTTCAGAAGTAGCAGCAATAGGGAACATTCACCTGCCCATCGTGTTGAAATCACTAGGAAAACTTCTAATGACCTGAGGAGCTTTGGAATATGTCCTACCTAGATAGGACATTGCTTTGAGTTTTGGGGACTATGAAGTTTCATATCATAAGTCAATAGAGTCCAGATGAGTTCTCATCAAAAAATGATATTCCTTGTCAATACATTTGGAAATGTTGATTAAAACAACATTTTCAGAATGCACATGGTTCATTTTTCCTTTTCATAAATATTTTTTAAGGGAATTATTTCCTATTTTTATACTTTAAAAGATTAAAGAGGCAGAAACAAAACTTATTCAGAATTTCTGAATTTTTTTCGTTTGTTTTCAGAAAGGAAAAGAAAATCAAAATCATGGACTCTTCTGGGAAATAGAATACCTGGTTCCTGCCTACCTGCAGTCACCAGGCATGTGGGAACAATAGAAAAGTCATCTGGTTGGTGTTACTTCCAACACACTTGTGTCCATGCTTGCAGTCAGGTCAGCAGTGAAACTAGGGTGCAAATAAATACTGTTGTGATTTCCAACATCCCAGTCTCAGGAATTGCTCCCCTTTTCTTTCATGAATCCATTAGTGTCACCCCCTATTAAAATCCTGAAGACCCCTTTTTTTTTTTTTAGAGAGCTCTACAAAATATACCCTCCATTCTCATTTTTTCCTGTCTTCCACTCCAGTGCATACATATCTTTCAACTACTTGTTAGGCAGGCATGCCTTTTGCAAAACGATGTGCTGTTGTTCCGTGAGATAGCAAGAAGGAAGCTATTTTCTGATTAAAAGATAGTTTATCTCCCTTGACAGTTTTCAAAGCAGATTTAAAATTCCCAATAATGTGTTGGGCTTTCCCCACTAGAGCTCTGATGGCTAGGGACTGACAAGACATGTCAGTATTATTAACCTGAAAATGCTGCAGGATTCTCAAGATGGAATCTGAAGCCCGGTTTATAACTTCTCCATGTAACCCATGAGTGATTAGAACTAAGTGCAAAACCTTAATCATGCAGTTTGCTTTCACTGTGGACACACAGGGCCAGATTCTAGTCCTGTTAGAGACATAAGTAAACTTAGGGTTGATTCTGTTCCATCCTGTCCAGGCCCTGAAAATTTGTTAATTAATCTTCTTTTCTAACACAACATCATCCTAGCCTTCAAACTCAATCACAGAAAAACAGTGAAGTGTAGAAGAATCCACTGTTTGCCTGAGCTGTTTTTCAGGGGCTTGGGCAGGGTGGAATAAGACTAGATTTATGTGTTTAAATCCACTTACACACCAGGTACATCGAATAAAATCTGCCCCACTGTACAGAAACACTCATTTCTGATCCTGTTGATTATGCACCTGCTTATTCTGGAGCATTTTCATCTCGGAACAATCCAAATGGTCCTACTTCCCTGGAAATAGTGGCCACATCTCTTGACCCACTCCTGCAAGACAAGCCTTTGCTATCCTGAGATATTACAAATTACATTTTGAAAATACTAGTTACTGTTGCCTCTGGCCTGTTGGCATAAGGGTATAGGTTCATGAATATGTTATCATCAGAAGGTACATGAAATGAAAGCTATTTTCACTGAGGGCTAAGCTACCTTGCCATTGCCGTAGGTTAAGAATATGAACACAGGCAGTTACCATGTATAAAGTTATACACCATATATATATGGTAATTGCTTGTGTTCATATCTATGTGTCTATTCACACACACACAAACACGCACACACACACACACACATATAAATTCACCCCTTAACTTACCTGGCAGTAACTTGCCTTGTGTGCATATACCCTAAGGCTTTCATGCAACTCATGCATGGATTTTTAAACTACTGAAATTTAGGACAATACTTCTGTGGAACTATGCTGCTTACAGCTCAGAGGAAGCATACCTGGTTTATCCAAATCATATCCTTGCTAGCAAAATAGGGCCTCATTTGTTGAATAATTCCATGATTATTTGGCATGCATTTAATGTAGACCTTTCTGTAATACTGTATTGACTCATGTAGCCCGGGAGACCTACTTGAGTCACAGGCAATTGGTTTATTTGGACCCTGTTCAGGGAAATGGTCTTTAAAATTCAGGACAACTTCTCTTTGAAATATAATAAAGGCAAACAAAAATGATAATTTGTATAAGATCTTGTGGATAAAGCATCATGTTTGATGCTATTATAGGTGCAGACAGAAGAGCAGCTCCCTGTTGTAACTCATGGAGCTTTGCAGGAAGCACCATAAGTTACAATGATCCCCCGGACCCAACAGATGTTTGCTGTTGGATCCCAGGGGTAGGGGAATTTTGCTGCTGTTTAGAGTGGCTGCAAGCCTGCAGTTGGGAGGGGCTGAAGCCCCCCAGCCATACTCTCCTAGCAATTCTCCTCCCTCATCCCAGCCCTGCTGCTGTTTTCAGAATGGGAGGGGGGGAAGGGAGCAGAGGGAAGTTGTTCTGGTGGTTGCCCAGCTGGCACTGAAGGGTGGGGTGGGTGGATTGGATCCCCCACACTTCAGGGTGCCTCCAATCTACCCACCCCACCATCCCAGTGCTAGCTGAAAACCCCCCAGACCCAAACTCTTTCTGCTCCCTATCCATCCTCCCATTCTGAAGACAGCAGGGCTGCACAGACACAAATTACTAAAGGTGCTTATCTTGGAGTGCTTTCATCTGACCCCACATGCCATGGGGGACCTGCAATAGCCAGAACTAGAAGGGTTAATGAGCAGGTTATAACAAATAAATGCTTTTTGAAGATATCTGAAATAGAACTTATGAAACTGTTTTTTGTCTGTCTGCAGTATAACTCACAAGAATTATATATAACTTTTATATTAATCTTGAAACAGCATGACTTTTAAAAAGCAGAACTAAAGGATATAACCACAGACTTAGCTAATTTTATAATCTTTTTCTGCTTAGAGACAGTAAAATAAACTTAGGTGAGAACATGTTAATCTCAGACCCCAAAGTAATGTGGTGTGATGTGTTTATTGGGTAAATGCAAGCTTGGGCAGTAACTTGTTGTAATTATTTCTAACACCTTTTAACCCCATAAGATAACAGCTATAGAGTAACATTATGAATGGCTATATAACTAAAAAAATTAGCATAAACAGGATATAAAAGAACACACACTCTAAGTAACCCTCAGGAAGGACGGAACAGAGGGGTCATTGCTGTTCCATTCCACTGGATCTCTCTTATTCTCTGTGTGAACGAAGACCAGATCCTGACTGAGGGTTCTCCTCCAGTTCTCCTTCTGACAGCATAAATCAGGGATGCCTGACTTCACTGAATCAACTTGACGTGTTTCTGACTGAGGGACTATCGATAAGTTACTAACCAAGTGGGAACTCTTGGTTGATTTTTCTCTATCTGTTTTTATTATCACTGTCAATTTTAACTTGTATTGTTATATTGTCTGTTTATTAGCTTAACCTTTTTACTAACTGTCATATGTGCAATCTATATCTTTTGTTGTAAAAGTAAAATTCATTCTTTTTTATAACTGAAACTTATCATTGCTTTCCTTCCCAACATATCCTCCTTGATCCCGAACCAAAAAGCCCAGTGGCTAATAAAGTTGCAGTGCTCGGTCAGTCTGCAACTAAATTGATATACTCATAGTGTCCAGCTGTCCTGTGACAGGGACCCTCAACAACAAGGGGCCCAGTGGTGGCAGTAGTGGACCATTTAGGACTTCCCGTTTTGGGAAAGACTTCTGCACCCCCCGCAACCTGCTCTCCTGCAAGGTTTGCCCAGCATGCCATCTCTGCTTGTTATGTCTCTTTTAGCAGGCTTATGATCACTGTACATTTTCACCCCAATATTTTTGCATAAATTTACCCTCTATTTTAATGATCATTTACGTATCATGCCCAAGATATGCATAATTTCATCTGCTGCTGTTAAGTAAATTAATATGTACTCTCTCTGGAACAAGAAATAACTGCTCCCACCCAGCAGAAGAAAAATCAGCAGCCAGACTTACTGGTTTCTTCAGGCATGTACTCTACCAGGAAATCAGTGCAGCAAAAAGCTGCTTGCCTTGTTTTTCATTTCATTTGAAAGGCTGAATTTACAGCATACTTGGTAATGGATTATTCAAGGAACTAGCTAGAGTAGATCCATTGGGCTAGATTTGCCACTAGCGATGTATATGGGCTGGTTCATTGGTGTGTCACCATAGAAACACAACAGGGTGGAAGCTGTAATTTGCTATCTTCCTGCCTACTGATTCATGTGTAGAACAAAGTCCTGTTGATCCATTTTGTGCCATGGGGGGAGAGAGTGATTGAGTGGATAGTCTTGGCTGAGAGCCTTGGAGATCAGGTTTCTAAGCCAGGCTCACCACCAGATTTCTTCTCTGATTTGAACAATTCATTTAATCTCCCTTCTGTCTTTGTTCCTTTTCTGTAAAAAGGGGGTTGTACCTTTTACCACATGGATGTGATGACAGAACAATGAAAGGCATAGTGCTATGTCTTCAGGAACACGAGTCTCACCAGAAAACACTTTCAGTTGGCTCAGATATAGATTGGTCATTCAGAGAGCATAGTCAAAGGCAGCTGGATGTGGGGCTGGCTAGATGGTACATCTTAGCATATTAGTCCAACAGGATGCTAGGCCCAAGTGGACCTTTAACTTCAACTTTACTACCACAGAGGTATGATAAAGCTACAGCCCACTGACCATTGAGAGATGCTCAGAATCTGAGGGGAATAGCTTCACATACAACTTACTGGCTGGAGTCCATGAAAAGTGAATGACAAAGAAGCATCTAAAACCATTGACACTTGCAGTCTGACACCATATGAAGTTGGCAGCCATTCCAGGAGAGACAGAAACAATACCTTGACTCAGTGATTTAAGAATTAAAGTTCTAAAGAAATCAGTTACTGCTGGCTTTGATTAATAATTTGAGGATGATTAGTTGGAAGTTTTAGACTATTAATAACTTTTCTATGGTTATATCTAAATGGTAAGTTTCCAAAGAACAAGAAAATTGTTCAGACATGAAACTGCATATATGCTAGGGTTTACAGCATGTCACATGTAAACATTTACATGTATAAAACTTAATTTGGGTTCTTAATGCCAAGAAAATTCATCTTGAGATTTAACTAGCTGAATGTAGTGGTTTGGGTGATTTTGAATTTCTAACTTGGAGGTTAATTGACAATTGTCACCACCGGTCATTCCTACTAATTGGTAAGTTAGATTAGCTTTAAAAATATCTGCAGTAAATATCCATATTTGGGCAAAAATGGTCTTCTCAGCAGCATAGAACACAATTGAGTTATGTTACATTACCTCTTAGACAATTTTTCATTGCTGCATATAATATATTTGTATTTGATTATTAATTTCTATTAATTCTTGAAATGTCCAAGATAGAACTTGTTGAATACAACTGGATCATGTAACTATTTTCCTTTTACTTTCTACACTTTAATTTAGGGTGAAGTTACACATTACACTTAGACCATACTAAATAAGTAGAATATTAAGCAGTGTTAAAGTTAGAATATGTTGTGAGCAGTTGCACATTAAGATTAATACTGTTTCTTGTCTGCACAGCTCTGAATTGTCGCTAGAGAGCTAATGAACCGGGGGAAGGGGGCTGTGAGCAGTGCATCCTGGGGTGCTGGAGAACTACAAATTGCACATTTTATCTCCATGGAACAGACAAGTTATGCACAAGCTAGGTGTCTTGGTCCAGAGTTAACCCTCTGCTGAAGTGGCATAACTTTGAGATGCTGAGAGGGCACTTAGCATGAGTTAACAAGCTTTAACTTGCAGATGCTCGTGTTTAAGTGCACTTAGTATGGTTTAACATGCATGTGACACGTAGCTTCACCCTTTATCTTTGAATTTCATTTTGTTAATAACATAGTAAGTATAGAGGAAGTCTAAAGTCTGATGCCTTCTTTTGCCAAGACAGAGTGGTTGAGCAGGTAGCATATTAGTTTACTAGCATTCTGGCCTCAACTCTGGCACAATCCAGCTGTTTGATCTTGAATACATCACTACCTCATTCTGTTTCTTTTGCCACAATTTGGCTATCTTATTTTACACTTTTTCTAGTACAGATTGTCTCTTACTACATAGTTTGTACAGCACCAAGCACACTAGGGTCCTGATCTCAGAAGATGGGGCCTCTGATCACTTCTACAACTATACCAATAACAATAATAATAGCCTACAGTAGGTAATTAAAATCATAACGTTATTTTATTTTGCACCAGTATATGTTCCATATTTATTAATTTAACCCAAGGACAGATCTTGGGGAATTGGCTCTAAACATTATTCAGACTAGCAATGCTGTGCTGTCTTTCGTAGCTGTCCTAAACATTTAATTACATATTCATTTTCTCTTCATTTTCCCTAATGGCATTTCATCCTTTCAGCTATTATAAATGACTTTGGAGCTGGGTGCTCTTTAACCAAAGTACAAGTTTCTTCCTAACCTTTTTAATGGGAACATTTGGGGATACTGATATTTTAATCAGAAGCTGGGTCAAATTGACTGCTGGCATAAAGAAGCTATACTGCATTGCCAACAGTTGAGTTATGTTCATTGAATATGCGGCCTTCATTTTTCATCTCTGAGAAATCAAAAGAATGGCTCTTTTCTTGCCAATTTCCTTTATGTCCTATTCTTCTAGAAAGCGGATTAGCTTCTCCACATTCTCTCTCCCCAGCCTTGTCCTTCTGTGTATTTCTCTGTTTTCCCACGCTCTGTCATTTTCACTTGTGAAAAGTACCAGAAAATATTTCACTTTTCAGCAGGGCAGTTGAAACTCAGCCAAATATATGATTCCTGTCCAAGAATATAGACATCTATCACTTACTGACTCTTAAAGTCAAACAAGTTGTGCCAAACTCTGTGCAGAACTCTTTATTCAGTAAAGCTGGTAAATGGGAGATGACATGAGGAGCAGGATAATTTCTGTCATTTTCACCCTGTTGCCTATTCACAGGCAAAGCAGCCCTCCCTGCCACCATCTTTTCATGTTATCCCAGCCACTGATGTGATACGAGTCAGATTCTGATGCTCTTTGTTCAATGAATAGCTGTAATGACTCAGGGTAAGGTGGTGCTTAATGGTGCTGATCCAAAGGCTTAATGGAAATTGACTCCCATTGACTTCAAAGGGCTTTGGAGCAAGACAAATGTGAGCTATGGTATCAGAATCCACCCCTATGTATTTATCTGGGTCAGGACAAAGGACATAGAAAAGCAGCCATGTGAATTCTGGAGATTTATCCCCTGTGGCTGTTTTAATTCTTCAAGCATGGCGTAACCCACTCTTCACTGAATCTTCTTTTGCCCAGTGGACTATAAGGGTAAAGTGCCAGGGATTACTTCTAACACTAATCACATAGGGACAAATTGCTCAGTAGCTTTCACTCTCCAAGCACGCCTGTTCTTATTGTTTTATTGCCAAGGGCATGTTACATTTACAATCTAGCTGTGAAGCTCAGGGAGGGACTTTGCTCCATAGTGCGCATGTCTACACATGCCTGAGACTATGGATTTGGTACTATGCAGTTATTTGGTACTCACTTTAGCTATGTACTATGTAGTCATTTGGTACTGTACCTACCAGTACTACGCAGTCCTGGCAGCCCACTGTTATTTTTAGATATTACGTAGCTCATTACTACAGTGACGTAGTATCTCATGTAGACACGCCCACTGTCTTCTACAGGGCTATGTCTAAAAAAATCCACATAGCCCAGAACATACTTTTTCCTCTAAAGCAGGGATGTTAAATTCACCTGGGGCCCCAGGCTGGATCCAGACTATGAGGTGTTGTGCACTGGATCCAGCCTCAGGCATGGGGACAAGGGTGGCTCTGGCAAGAGGTCCAGTGGTGGCAGGAGTGGGTCTGGTCCAGGGGAGGGTGTCTGGGGGCAGCCTCAGCAAACCAAACTAACAGCCCATGAACCTGACCAGGAGGGTCAAAGGGCCCCAAATTCCATAGAGGATCACAACCTCCAACTTTTGGTGGCCTGCCAGTAGCCCAGCAGGCCAGATAAAATAGCTCCATGGGCCAGATTCAGCCTGTGGGCTCTGATCTAAAGCTGGGTTTGGCAACCTAAAGCTCATGGGTTGGATTCGGCCCACCAAGAAGTCCAATCTGGCACAGGGGACTGTGAGTACGGAGAATCTGCCTCATGCCTGCTTTTGGCTTCCCAGTCGAGGGGAGTTCTGTGGAAGGAGCCTCCCCACCATGCCTGCACTTACTGTCTCTGGAGAGGGGCTGGGGATCAGTGTCAAGGGTACATGCAGGCAGCTCTCTGCCCCAGAGTGTAGTGGTCAAAGTTATAATACCGAGATGCTCTGTATTGTAGAAGACTGAAGTTAGGAACTGGGAGATGGTCCCTCAGCTAGAGGTTGGTTAGTTAGAGACAAAGGGGCTGCAGAGGCTTGCCTACTGCTCCTTGACAAAAAATGTTGTTTAGCACTTCTCATTCAGGTCTCACGATCTTTACTGGACCCAATAAACACACCATGAGGCTAGGGACCTACAGCCTGTGGTAGGAGGCCAGGTCACAAAGGACAGCCCTTGGTAGCAAAAAATTACCAGCCCCCACTCAGTGAATTCACTTCCTGTTCGTTCTATCTATGTCTTTATGGCTCACCTCGCTTCCTTTCCATGTCCCCTGCTGCTCCGTCCTTGACTGCGGAGGGCAGCAGTTTGACAGTGGGCAGCCTCCAGTGTGGGGTGCATGCAGGATAGGAAGGCAAGAAACTAACCCATTCTGGGTGGGTTGTGTTTTATTAAAGTGTTGCTGGCTGCTCAGGTGATGACTGATAGCTGTTGAAATGTGCACCATCACACTTCCAATAATGTGATCAGAGAAAAGATTTTTCTAGCAAGTTGCAAGGCAGCAGAGGAGGCAAAATCAGCAGTGAAGATGAGCAAAAAAACAGAGACC
This sequence comes from Alligator sinensis, assembly GCF_000455745.1. NCBI lineage: Eukaryota > Metazoa > Chordata > Crocodylia > Alligatoridae > Alligator > Alligator sinensis. Next base: position 942,500 of record NW_005841975.1, on the reverse strand, counting down.
TCAGACAAATATGCACAAGGCCACCCAAAGTCCATTGAAATCTACAGGAATCTTCCAGTTACCCTCAGTGAGGTTTGGATCAGCTCTTTGTTTGCAAAACCCTACTGGATTCCCTTAATGCCAGTTAGCTTGAATTCCTGATGAAGAGATGATACCAGTGTGATAGCCACAGCCACCTGCACTGGACTTATCACACTGCTGCTCACAAAGCAGCATAAGGGTAGAGTGAAGAAAGAAGCATTGCCTGTACCAGGATCAGGACAAAGCCCGCTGCCTGCTCCAGGCTAGTGACAGACCAGCTGCCCAGCAGGTGTGGTTGGCAGGGAAGAAGCAAATCTGACAGCCTGGGAGAGATAGTGATGGACCAGTTTATCATATACTTTGTGTGTCTCACAGCTACAGCAGCACTGGGAGCTGTTGTCAGGAACACAAAAAACAGGTATAATCAGTGTACAACTGAGGTCCATAAAGAACCTTATCAGAAGCTGATCATCACATTGCACAACTGCTAAGTGGTTTTACCAGAGCCATCAAACATCAGCTCTTACTATAAAGAAGCATCAGGCCTAAAACAGGGAGATGTCCCACAATTCATAACAGTCTATAGGTGCCTATCTGTCAGATCTAAGAAGGGTTAGTGGTTGCAGCACCCATAATGATTTTTCTTTGCCTACCCTAGAGCTGGCATCATGAGTAGGGATAATACAATTTTGTGAGACTTCAAAAAGAGCTACAAAATTCCCATGTGTAGCAAAAAGATTAAACAGATTCCCTGAATGCAGTGCACTCTCAGGATGCTTTGTGGCAGGGGGTGGCCATGTTGGATATTTCCCCAAATGAATCAGCTTGTAAACTGCTGCAATGTCCCGTGTTGCAGAGAGGCACTAAACGTGGTCACAGCTGCATGGTGGTATCAGGAACATTTCTGGAGCCATGAGGAACCCTGAATACAGCTTTTAGTTTTGAGAGCCCTTGACTGGACTGCAAAATATATCCACAACAAGAATGCTGGCAATGGGAATAGAGGTTAGAGCAGGGACAGAATAGAATAGAGGGATAAATAAAAAAATGAAAGAATGAGAGCTTGAGGCAGTGAGAGAGAAAGCGATCTATTATAAGGTGTGTATTACATGGGTATGAGACAGACAGAAAACACAGAAGTCTAGGAGCCAGTAAAACAATCCATTTGTCCAAGCCTTGTTTTCACATTTGCTAGACAAAGGGCTATCTTTTCCTGTCCCTCTGCTTGGAGGACAACAGCTGTGACCTTAACAAGATGTGTTAATATTGGAATATTAACGAGTGAATAAAATGCTTCCACTCCCCATTATCTCACTGCACAGGTGTGCTGAGGACAGCCAGACAAACTAACCAGAGAGCACGCAGCTTTGGAAAGTCAGAGAATCCTTCAGGCAGCAAGTGCGCAGTCCAGGGCACCAAACTTGCCCAAAGCTCCACTTGAAAAGACCCAGCACAGGCCTCACAACAAATAAGTGTCACTGACCCTCAGTCCCAGTTCTCACTTTCCTCCAGGTGTCCCCGCAATACCTGCAGGAACAGATGCTGGTTGCTGTTCTCAATATGCAGACTTTGAACTTGACTTTGAGGACAGCAGGTGCATGAGATAGGGATGCTGGCCTCCCCTCAGAGATGCCTTTCAATAATGTGCATAATTCCTTTGCAGTGACCCATGCTGTCTTGGACCTCTTGTAGAACCAATGCATTGGTCTCCCCACTTGTCTTTTCTGGGTGTCTCATTGACTGCTAACTACCGAGGGTGAGTTCTTCCCATGCCTATGTCCATTTGGTGACTGCTTTTGCCAACACCGGGGATTGCAGCAGAAACTCTCAGAACTAAAGGTAGTCACTACATCTTGCACTAAAAGGGCCAACTCAGTAGCTGAGGCATCTAACAGTCATGTCTAGTGTGGCTCAGACACAGAGGTATAACAGCAGTGAGCTACAGTAAAAAATGACCTAACCCAAGCTCTTAGTGACCCTGTAAGGATGATCAGCCTCTAATTTCTCTGCTGCCCTCACTTCCCTTCCAAGTAGGCTACTTCCCAGTACAGAAAGCCTCACTAAAATCCAAGCAGTGTGAAGGTACTGCACAAATGTGTCATGTGGGGTTCCCCACTAGTTTGTTAACACCTATGAGTCCTGTATTCCTGAGAGGGAAGGTTATAGCTCTTGTAACATTGTATTAGTCAAGCTTGACATAATCCATTCAAATTCACAGGGAAATGGCTGTCAGCTGTCTGTGTAGCATTGGCTGTAGTGATGAAAACAGGGAATGAATGAAGGTGCCTCACTGCTTTGCTCTCTTGAATCTATCTGTATGCAAGCAGAGTTGGGCTCCAGTTTCAAATTCCCCTGGCAGGAGTGGATGGAGGGTCTGTCAGTGAGGTGCATACATCCAGGAGCTGAGGCTGTGTAAAATGTGTGTGGCATTTTTCTGCTTTGTTTTCTAGTTTGGGTCTTGTGCAGGGTAGAGGATGCTCATGTGCCATTTTTTTTTCACTTGTATCTCCCTTGGACACTGACTCGCTCTCACACACGCAGAATCACCATCACTTGCAGCTCACTCAGCCACTCTCTATTACTGGCCTACAAGATCTGGAATGTCCTGATGTGCACGAGGATATTTGGGTCCAAGGGACTGCTTAATTGTCATGTTCTTCACAACAATGGTCTACAAATGGGAGCTGCTCCTGTAGAAATTGGTCTCCTTGTTCATGCTACACTATGCTTCTTCATATGGTTTTACAAACCACCCTCAAAGCTGTGTTGTAGGGATGGGGAAAGGAAATTATTTCTGTGCTTTCTTTCTGACTGGTCATTCTGCCAGCCACAGACAGCGCCCACCCCCAGATTGTTTTGGGAGGACTAGGGCAGGCAGCAGCCCATACTAGACTCTTCCCTGAAAATCCTGCCAAGGGGAAAACATCTAGCAGTGCATTGAGGTGTTGGTTGTAGCCATGTTGGTCTAAGGACATAGGCAGACGAGGTTCTTTGGGTAGATATGGAATCTTTTATTAGACCAACTAAAATAGTTGGAAAAATTCTTTTTTGCAAACTTTTGGGCACACACACCCTTCTTTAGGCAGCGGGAGTGTCACTTTGCCTGAAGAAGAGGATGTCTGCTTGAAGAAGGGCGTTTGTACCCAAAAGCTTGCAAATAAGAATTTTTCCAACTATTTTAGTTGGTATAATAAAATATACCATGTCTACTCAAAGAACTTTGTCTAGCAGAGCGTATGTACTGAAGTAACCAAGAAAAGGCCACCTAATGTGAGGAAGCCACAAGAAAAGGGGCAGGACATGAAGTCTTCTGCCAGTGGTAAAAGTCAAGGGATGCCAAATCTGTGGAGAGGGCTGTAAAAGGGCTGTATGACTGGCAGCAGCCGAAGTTTGTGCATCTGGGATGAAACAGCAAAACCCAAAGCCATGGGTAATTCACGTGAGTTTTTTGAACCTGCACAAAGTTTCTGGCTCGTCCAACTTTTGAGCCTGATTTTTCAGCCTTGGGACAGGGAGCTCTGCAAACAAAAGGAATGCAAAGCGTGCACTGAATCAGGCACAGAACGTGCAAATACCATACCGATTTCCCTGATACAGCTCTATCGATGCATAGTCATGCTATGCTCCACCAGCCCCTGCTGGTCTCTCCCTCCCCTGTCAAAGCTCAGCCACTACAGATCAATCCAGTGGTACCCCCCATTATGCTTGAGTCTGTCTTGAGCAGAGGTAGCCAAGCTTATCAAACTGTGTGTGTAAGGTAAGGTGTGCACATATCTCAGCTCTTGACCAGGCTAAGACCAGTAGACTCATTTTACTTGTGACCAAGACCCGACAGCAACATGAGTTCATCAAGCTGGGAAGCTGGTGCGCTAATGACCTCCCACAGTGTTTGTCTGGTCTTCCCCATCGCTTCTCTCTTGACATTTCCATAATACTGCTGTGCGTGCAATTAAGATTTAAAACAAAACGCCTGCTGCTTGCTCCCAGCTCCCCTCCCTTCTCCTTAACTTTGAGTAACCAGCTCTGCAGGCATCAACCCCTGCTGCACAGAAATGATAGAAATGAGCATTTGAGGTCAGAGGCTTTTCACAGCTGCTGAAAGATGTGAGAGATAAAAGGACAGAAGTGTCAGAATTTCTTCCTTAGGATGTGAAGCTGAAGCACGCAACCCGATTACATGTTTATTTATGGAGAGTTACTCTGATAGCATCTGTCAAAGCTCATCGCAGTACTGGGAGCTGAGCTAGTTAAACTAGGCATGGACCTGTGTGCTGCTTCCCTGCTCCTGAAACACGTGTCATCATGGAGAAGAGGCACTGCCAGTGTTTGCACCTGCCTGGGTTTAAAGTTCAGGTGCTCAGTTTGTTTGCAAATTCTAACAAGCAGAGTGGAAATTTCCCTGCAGGCAGACATGTCATTGCACGTTCATTTGGATTTGGGATCTTCCCTGCAGCCTCCTGGCACATCGTCCCTACCCTACTGTGCAGTATTATCTAAAGGGGCCAAACTGGTAGGAAAGAGTTTGTCCTAAAAGCACCACCCGCAGATAAGCTCCTCCTTGGAAAGGACATGGAATTATTGCTCTGAGGGGAGGCAGGCAAGGCTCTTAGGGTAAATGTGATAACTTTTATTAGACCAACTAAATAGTTAGAAAAATTGTTCTTTGCAAGCTTTCAGGTACAAACACCCTGCTCAGAGAGGATACATCTTTCCAAGCTCTTGTTTCCTGGTTCTGATAAACTGAGCTTGGAGATTCTGGAGAGAGCAGGCCATATTGCCATATAATCATCCAGCTGCAACCCTGACTTTCAAGATGATTTTAATGCATTTTAACATTTCTCTTTTCTTTTCCCATCACTGCATGCTGAGCTACTGATCTGTACACATTCTTTGCTATTAATTTACAACCCAGTAAAATATATCAAAGATTCAGGCTTCACCTCTTAATGCCCATTACATTGCCTTTGCAATAATGCATTTCACTAGCCAGTGTGTTTCCCATCCACCTGCCTTTGTAAAGTCCCTCTGAAATTCCTCATTTTCTTTCCAGTCTTGCCTGACCTAAATAATTTTGTACCTTCTGCACATTTTCCACTTTAATTTCATATTGAAAACTGTCTTAACTTGAAATAATGAATAGGGGGAGACTGGAACAATAATTACTCATTATTTTCCCATTATTTCTTTCTTTGGTGATATGTAAATTACCAAAGATATTTGCAGTTCTCTATTTTGACAATTCGATGGCATTAGCCATTTCAGCATTTGTTTTAGCAAGTCTAATTTGCAGTGTTTACTTCCAAGAAGAGGCGACACTAGCAATTTGCGTATTTGTGTGTATGCAAACTTTGGCACCCATCCTGCTATCGACTGCTGTGCCATGTTTGCAGGATCAGGGCTTTTGTGTGCTACACTTAAACAACATCCCACAGAAAATGTTAGAAACAAGGTCTGAATCAGAAACTCAAATGTTCAAAAAAAAGAAGAGAATCCTGCCACTTCCCTCAGTTGCTACTTGCAGATTTCAGTGGCTAACTAGGTATTATCTATTTGGAGAATCTCAAACAGAATTAGAGGCAAGGCATGTTTCTATTGTTTGTTTTAATGGCAGTGCTGATGCAGCTCTGCATTACTCTAATTGCTTGTTACCTCACTGATTTCAGTGGCATAAACTGTAGTGAAGAATCAGGCCCACTCCATTTGGCTGCAGGTGAAAAAACTCTAAGGTGTGAAAAGCCAGGGTCACTTAATTGACATTTTCCAGCCCAACATTTCCATTAACCTTATCCTAAAAAAGAGGGTCAAGAAGTCAACTGTCTTTAGGAAACACTGCAAAACCTTGTATATCAAAAAGGATTTTCTACCCTGGAATGACATCCCCTCCTGCTCCTAAATGCCAGTATTGACGCCTACCTCTCCCAAACACGAGTATGACACCCTATTTTCCCACTAAACCCTAGCATTGACTCCCTTTATATTTAATGAATTCTATCCAGCAAAAACCAAAAATAAAAATATCAATAAAATTAATTAAATGACCTGACCTCAAAACCCTACCCCCAGCAAAGTTTTTACACCTCAAAAAAGTGATAAGTTGACCATTTTGGAATATTTTAAAATAAAATTGAAAGACATTTGAAAAAAATTGGAAGACATTTCAAACCAAAAACTGCTCCTATTAGAAATTAGAAGCACGAAGCATTTTAATTTTTGTCATAATTTTTATCCTTTTAACCAATTGACATAAATCTACAAAGTGTTTCAGTGTCATCAAATCTGTATATTTTTTGACAAGAAGAAGTGTGAAAAATCGTTTCCCAGCTCTAATTTGACAGTATCCTTAGTAGAGATAAGAAGGTCCCTATAGGGAACAGGTGAAACCTTTTTCTTCTGATGATTGGAAAGGAGTCACTCTGGCTTTGTAAAGAGTAGAAAGCAGTTCCTGTCTCAGTCTCTGATGAAGTAAACTGCTGCTTACAAAAGCTTATGCAGTTCTGATTTAGTTAGTCTGTAAGGGGAAAACCTATTCTGCCTTCTGCCTAACTTCAGACTAACATGGCCAAGTACCTTCCTTTATAATGAGCCACAACACACTTGCTTCTGCACCTGTATGAACCGGAGATATCAGACCTTAAACCTAAAATACATGGTACAGAAAGGTTGTGGGTCAGTTTTCAAGAGCGGTAGTTATATTTTTGTCTCACTCTAAGGCACTCAGCATTGCAGGTAGATAGATGAAAGCAACAGTACTGTATTGGTTCACTTCCTGAAAATGCTCTAAACCATATCTGAATGAGGTTTTTTTTATTAAGTAGGTGAATAAGTCAGAGTACCGGGTGGTGTAGAGTGGCAGGAAGATTTTGTTGACAAAACCATTTAAACCAGTGAAACCAATGAAAATGTTATTTTTCATCAGCCCAGCCTGACTTAAACATTTTCTGTGAACACTGAACCACCTAATTAAGATATATCAATGCAGCTTATCCAGGTAATGAACCACCACCACTGGAAGATATACACTGGCAGGGAGTGGACCCACATCTTTTGGCTTCAAATTCACAAATTGAAATGGATTGAGCTAAAGGAATAATTCTACAGCAGGAAGTAAATTAATTGGTAAAAGACTTCACCGTGAACATGGTCAGTGAATGGAGAACATGCACTGATGTTTATGCACCCCAGTCTAATTAACATCGGTTTTGTAATGAGGTGAATGTCACTGAGTTGTGCAATGAACACAACAGCAGCTTCTCCCAGGATAGCCCAGTTTTTAGGTACACATGGGGTGGTAGGGGAGACTATAACACCCTTTGTGAGCAAATGGTTACCCTCAGGATAAGCTGTGGATACACGACCCCTACGCTGGTTCCCCAGTGCAATTTGAACTCCAATTCTTTCAGATTTTGTTCTGGATTTAGTGGAGTTTCGCTAGTTTAGCTTTGTGTGTCATTTGTCTGCTATATTATTATAGCAATGTAATGATGTAAATGTAAATGTAGCATCTGTCTAAGCCCTCAGACAAAATAAGCCAGTGTATTGAGGACAACTCTACCTAAGCACCTGAGATCAACAGGATTTGAAAACTTATAAGTAGGTTATATTTTAACCCTAGCAGGGGAAGTGAGTCCCAAATTTCTGAGGCCAATGAGATTATTTTCTCACTAGGAGGGTAGTAAAGCACTGGAACAGGTTACCCAGAGAGGTGGTGGAATCTCCATCCTTGCAGGTTTTTAAGACCCGGCTAGACAAAACTTTGGCTGGAATGATCTAGTTGGAGCTGATCCTACTTTGAGCAGGAGGTTTGACTAAATGACCTCCTGAGGTCCCTCCCAACCCTAACTTTCTATGATTCTATCATTATAAGTTCATGTAATGAGCTACTCTGTAATAAAATAAAGAAAAAGGCCTGCAGTGCCAGCAGAAACACAACAGACCTCAATCATTTGGATTAAATGAGCAATTCCCCTAGCTGATGGTAGCAGGATAAGTGAAGCTAAGCTCCAGTGGGACCCATGATCATAGCACTTACCCAATTGTTAAACACAATGAGCACCGCTCTGTACAAATGCAAATTTTTTCATTAGAAAGGGCAGATATGAAAATGTGCCACCCTGCCTCTGACCCAGGATCATATATTTACAGAGGGTTTTTTTTTTTTTTTTATTAGGATAAGAGAAATATTAGTGGGAAGTAGAAACATAAGATTGGAAGAGGCTTCCTGGACCATGGAGGCAGGTCCCTGGTGTTTGCAGACAATTATTAACTAAAGGAATCCCCGAAATAGCCACATCAAACTTTCACCTACAATTTTACAGAATAATTTCTGAAACATCTTCATGAGCCTACAACATGCCATAGGTAAATGGGAATGCAACAAAAATGACATGCCATAGATCTATGAATCAAGTCTCCACACCTGGACTTTTCTTCCTCTATCTTAAGATGGTCATTGTTTTTGGTCAGTGTTTCTCTTTCCTGAGCCCTGAACAAGGGAAGTATAACAGCCAAAAGGGAAAAAATAAAGCAGATTCTATTGAAGCAATTGTTACAAAAATTGCAGGGTATTTGGCATGCATCGTATGCTGTTAGCAACCACAATCAGGTATGTCAGCTAGTGCCAAGAAAGTGACCCCATCTCACTGTTCAAAGTCCACATGTGCTACACATTCATTTCTGAAAAGTTCTATGTCCCTGTGGTAACGATGCAGAAAAACCAAGTTGCCACTTATGGTAATTACTGTTACCAACTGGAAAAAAGATCCTTGTATTACCACAGTGAAGCATACATAGTATGATGGCAAAAGCACTGTCTAGTGGAGGACTTAGACACACAATGTTGGACTGGCCAATAATTGTTCATGTTTACATGTGTGACTTTTTTGTCTCATACTTGTGCTGCAAGTGAGTGATTTTTTTCCCCCACCATGATCTGAATTCCCTGTAAGAAGGAGAGGAGAGGAGGTATCAAGAGTGTCCCCACATCTTGGTTGTTATAAGATAACCTTTCGACTCTCTGCTTACAAATTTCTGTTTTACCACTGAACTGGTTTTGTAAAGAGCTAAATTATGCAGAAGAATCAATATGGGGTGCTGCAGGGCTTCTGGCTCTTGCAACAAAAGCTCATTGCTGCCATCTACTGCTCAACTGGCTTAGGTGAGACTCTTCAAACAAGTTCAAACATCTGCGCCAAGCAAGTGGAATTTACAAAGACTGTGTTGTTACCTCTGCAAAATGAAGACTGGTAAGTAGTTCTGGTCCTGCTTACTTGAGTTTGAGGCAATGCAGAATACTTTGTCAACTGTACGCAAGGTTTTGACTTGCTAGAGGGTCAAGACAAAGATGCTATTTAAAAAAAAATATCTAACAAAGACTTACAGAAAAGAACAACAGAAGAAAACAGGGTCCAGACCTGGAGGTGATGTGGGATTCATTTAGATTCTACAAAGAGATGCCTCTGTGTGTGCGCGTATTAATGTAACAAGTCTGGTTTGTTGCTTTTTTCAGTCATAAACAGCTGGACAACATCTGGTTCATGTAGAAAGCAGTCATTCGGTTTTCCAAAGAGAAGTGTGCTTTGCACTCAAACACAAATTGAATGTATAGTGAGTGTATAACCCTACCAAAGCAATAGGTAATTTTAGACATATAAATCTATATATTCCTATAAAAAAGCACTTCATCTCAGTGGCTATTAGAAGTTGAGACCCTATAATGTCAGAAGGCCAGTGCAATGAATAGAGAACTTTCTTTCTGTAAGTGAGTAATGCCATTTTACTGCTAAGACAAACAGCCCCCTCCAAAGAAAATTGAGCTTAGACAAAAGGAACAGCATAATCTTTTAAAACCTACCTATTAAAAGCCTGCAGACCTCCAGATCCACACAGCCATAAAACTCTGGCCTCTAAAAACTAAACAAAACAGGAAAACAGGAAAGGGATGGAATGGAAAATGGGAATAGGGAACAGGGAGGGGGTTCTCCTGGGCCAAACAGTCTAGTCTCCTGCATTCACAGGAGAAAAATATGAATCCAAAGAAGTGCAAAAGAAAGTCTACTGTGGTCCCTCAATTTTGCCAGACGCACAGCATGACATAAAAAAGCCATATGATATAACACAGGTAAAGAGGAGGTAAAGTTTAAATATCTGTTACCCCCCCCACACACACACCATTTTACATTTCTATCAAACTCCAACTAAAGAGGAAACAAAAAAACCCATACCAGACTATTACCCCATGATATTTATGAACCAGTAAGCACATTATTATTACAATTGATGAACTGGATTGTGAAAGCAGCTATGGGATGCAGTCATGGATCTGCACACCATGGTGCTGCATGATGTATACAAAACAAAGAACAGTCTCAAAAGAGTTTAGGCCCAAGTACAGATGTCCAGGCACTTAACTCCTGTGGATTTTAATGAGAGTCAGGTGCATAATTAACTTTAAGGATCTGTGTCTTATAGTCTAACAAAGTGATTTTCAACCAGGGGTTTGCAGACCCATGGGGGTCCACAGACTATGTTTAAAGGGTCTGCAAAACATGACTATGATCAATCAAAAGTATGTGAACACCCACACTTACTATTCAAATGGGATCTGCACCTCTATTCACAATTTCCAAAGGGGTCCTCAACTCCATTCTTAATTGTTTAGGGGTCCACAAATGAAAAATGGTTGAAAACCACTGGTCTAAGACGTACTGCAAAGCACTATATATATATATATATATATATATATATATATATATGTGTGTGTGTGTGTGTGTGTGTGTGTGTGTGTCTGTGTGCATGGAAAATCAGACATTTCACTGAAGTAAGTATAATCACACATTTCTATATCATCCTTGTTTCTGCCTTATAACCTCATAGGCAGATTTGTTGATTGTAAACGTTGTTACAGTTTAAAAAACTACAGTTACCTGCATTTCACCACCCTGATGTCATATTCCTGCCAGATAAAGCACTGAGTCCTGCTGTTCTCTGCATAACAATAAAATACAAGTAAGATTAGCTGAATATTATGTTTGAGACATTTAGCAAAATTTGTCAGATTTATTATTTAATATATTTATGAATTGCTAGGCCCAGCTCCATCAATGTGGAAAAAAAATTGAATAATTTATGTGAAAAAATGTTCCAAAATTTGCCTAATAAAGTATTTCAAAGATATCTTTCAGCATATGAATCCACAGTAATATGCCTGTTTTTTTTTTCCTCTTGTGCAGTGTTTATCAGAATGAGATCTTTTGAAGTAGATATGTTGAAACCTTTTAGGCTATTTCAGCATGAAAATAAATACACGTAGAAGACTAGATCAATCTTTGAATGTTAACATATTGTAGTATTAATTATAATATTTGCTATGCAGTGAACTAGAAATTAGCAGCCATTTATAGTGCAATTCCAGTAAACATTACTGCCTTTCCCAACATACATACACACCCACGCAATTAATCAGCCAGACAAATATGCTCTTTTAGTAAATGGAGAGTTTTCAAAGGAACCTCACAAAGGCAGCTTTGCCTTTAACAATCTCTGTACACTATATTTTATAAGGAGAGGTGATTTTATTCTACTGGCATAACTCCTAATCCCAGTATTTGAAGCCTGATCCAATGCCTGTTGAAATCAATAGAAAGGCCCTTACTTACTTCAATAAGGATTTGTTGCCAGCCCTTGGAAATAGCTTGTTCCATGAAATAATCAAAACAATATTTGGCCTCCATGCTCTGTTGCAATGGCGATTATTTAGTCAGGCCTAGAGGCAACCCCACATGGTGCAGAGATGCTGCTGTGATTCCTACAGTGCCCCTCGTGAGCCATGCGGAGTATGGATGCGGCTCCTCTGTACCCCAATAATTTCCAGCAGCTGGTGTGGCCCATCTGGGGCTATTAGCACTGAAGATAAGGAACAGCCAGTTTCCAAGCTGCTCGAACTTGCACCCAGGGAACAAACTGTTTCCAGTGAGCTTAATATCTGAAGACTGGAAAGTTGCCTTAGTTATTATGTGCTACAAAACCTCAGTTTTTACTTCAAATATAAATTACATTTACCAATATGATGCAAATGTAATTGATCCAGCGATAGCTGCCTTAGGCAAGGATTACATTAGGAGTCTTTCTAGTATAGAGACACCAAAATGTATTAATCTGGCAAAACACTCATAGAGCACCCTTGGTACAGAAGAACCATCCCCAACAAGCTATTCCACTGAAGGCACAATGTTGCTGATGTGTCTACAATAGGGGCTGCTTCTATCCCAGGTATGTTGATCAGGGTTCCCAACTCTTCAGCTGACCACATCAATATTTATTAATACTGCTCAAAGCCAATTCAAAAAGTGAGGTGAGATTGTGTACTGAATCAGTGGTGAGGGATCTCTCACCTAGATGAAACCATTGGTAGGTGCTAGGCAGAGTAGTGCTGCATTCTCATATTCTGTCCCACAAAGCTAACAAAAGCGTGGGAAGGCAGAATCCAGCAGGACTATACTCCAAAGATGGGAGGACCAACATAAGAGGCCCAACAGAGTGATAGGAGGGCTCCTCATCCCACTTTGAACATCTTCACATTCTTCTGTGTGACCTGACATTTTAAAGAGGAAAGGAGGAAGGGCTTCATTTGTGAGAGGGACTTATCTTACAGGTAGAGCTGAGAAGAGTGCCAGTGCTTTCTCCCCACACAATTGATTCCTGATTCAGGCTGCTTCCCAAATCAAGCTCCGATAGTAAGGTGAGCACTTTTAATGAATCTAAATTAATACTGAAAAGAAAATCTTCTAGACTGGGTACAGACACTCAAACAGACCAAGGTGGAACTTATCTCAGTTACGTTATTTTTTCTAAGTGGCATAATGTAGATTGCTAGTGAGGAGAACACATATTTGCCCTTTGCAGGGGGTGCAAATCTTAGACCAGTTTCATCCATTTTAAACACAGGCTGTGTGCGCCAAACTTCTGTTCTGTAATCAGTTTCTGATCACTTATTCTGGTTAAAGTCTAATGTCTGTCCCCGAACCTAGAGTTAAAATATTTGTTCAAATAACAATCAAGGGGAAATCTTCCAAAGCACTTTCTGTGTGTGGACAAAAGTTGAGCTAATTTCAAAACCTGAACTAACAGTGAAGATCAGACCCTGAAAGTTCCCCAAAACAACAAATGAGGCATAAGACAAAGCAGGAGAGGCAGTGAGCCTGGGGAAAAGGGTGCCAGAACTGAAGGAGCAGCATGCCCAACAAAGCCTGCTGAGATGTAAGATTGTTGTAATCAATAATTAGCTACAAGAGGGAACCTGAATAACTAGTTTATAACTCAGTTTCCAGAGAGCTCAGGTTCCTTTTTTAATTTTTATTTCCTTTTGGTTTGCCCCTTTTCTTTGCCATGCTAAATAAACCCATCATTACATAGGCTAATCTGACCAATTACTGATGGGCATTCCGAAAGCAAGAAAGCTAAATGCAAAAGAGGCTTCTGAGTGGGACCAGAGATACCAGCCTAAGCCACTGATCACATGGGTAACAGCGAACACTAATAACCCACAAAGAGCTCAGCTTTGATCACAATCTCAGTGGGATATTTTCCTTGCTCATGCCTGTAGGATTTGGCCAATCAGCACAATGATAAACTTTTGACTGATGATGGTGTAAAGTGGCCAAGCTCGACTTAAAGAGCTACAATGGGCATGTCTACATGTTCATTAATGCACACCACCTACTGCTCATTAAATTTAGTACTTGCAAAGGGAAGTACTAAATAAATGGGCAGTGGGCTGCCCTATGGCACATTAGTGCAATCGTATGCTTTTTTCGTGATGGTTAATGTGCAGGAGACTAATACTACTGTGCATTAGCGTAATAGCACAGTTTTTGCCATGATTCTGTAACACACAGTCAATTAGTCTACTGCACATTCGGAGTCTCATGTAGACTCACTTTGGATCCATGGGTAGAGTGCATTTTAAAACAAGGATTGTATTAAACAGATGGAAAGAAACACAATTATTTCAGGAAGGTTATCAAGCCAGTTAAACCTTTTGAATAGGAGTTTACAAGATCGTGAGAAAAAGGAGACAGAATTGTGGTGTGATGCCAAATGGTGGAGAAGACACTTGGCCAGAACTTATAAAGGTCTACAAAGGTACTTTATTTCCCTCTTTCAAATCCCCTGCCTTAAACTTTCCTTTGCTACAAAATGTCTACAAAAAACAAATGTTAGTTTGCTAGAATTGTATGATTACTGCCTATTATGCTGATCAATATTGTCTCATGGTTTTCTGGGATTCTCCTTTCTGCATTCTGCTGTCTTTTGTCTCCAACTAATATTGTTAGTTCTTAGGGGAAGAAACCAGATTTTGCTCTGTTTTGTGCAGCGCCTTGCACAGTGACACCCTAATATATTAAGCCACCTAGATGTGACCACAAAATGGTAACAACAATAATAATGCAGTCAGAATAAATGTGGACTTCTTCCAAGTGTGAGAGAGAGCCTAGGAGAAGCCAGGAAGATGGTTGTTTGCAAATCGAACAAGTCAGTGATGGAGACTGGCATCCTAGGTTGAATGGAGATAGGAGCTGGCTTCCAGATAGGAAATTAAAGATGAAAGGCAGGGTGAGACAGCGCATGAAAGTGAAGTTAAGTAGCTTATGTTTGATGAAACAGAGGAGGGGGAGGCTGTAAGTATGCAAAGAGAATGATAATATAGTCAGTGTGACGGGCTAAAAAAAGGATTCTTGTATGTGGTGGAATAGAATAGAATAGAATAGAATAGAATAACCCTTGGCCATGAGTGCACACTGAAAGTGCTAGAAATGATGAAAGAGTAGATATTGTAGATTGGAATAGCAGGCATCAGCCTACATTATGGAGTATAGAAATAAGCATTATTCACACTCCACATCTGTTGTTTCAATGTCAACCAACAAAAGTAAGAACAAAAAAGAACATTCAGGAAGGGTGGGGGTGTTTTGTCAATATGAGGCATTTTTAAGTCATTATCATTTAAGTTGCCAGTTGTGTTGAGGACATGAAGCAGTTCTTGTTTTCCTTCAATTTAATGGATGCATTACATATGGCCGGGGACTACAGCCAAGCACTGCCTCACTAATTTATTTTTTTTAATTAAACTTAAAGCAAGCGTCTTCACTAGGCACTCTGACTGCTTAGCAGAGGTGGATGTGCCTACCAGAGCCTTGTGGAAGCTTTCCCAGATTTGATAAGAAAAGCTGTTTCATTGCAGCACCATTGTTTTTTTGTTTGGTTGTTTGGTTTTGGATGGTTTTCTCCAACTACCTCTTAGAACTGCCAACTGCCAAAAATGGATACTTTGGAGAAGAGGTGGCCAAGGCTAGTCACAGTTAACAGTAGTACTTATACCTCTGGTCCCCCCTCAAAGGCAGCTCTAATGATGCTCTGTTACATAGGTGGATGGGAAGATACAATAATAGAAGTTAATTTTCCCATTTCTCTATGGGAAAACATATAGGGCCAAATTCTCATTGGTACAGATCAATGGAGCAATGTAATTGATGCAAACTGAGACACTGGACAATAGTTTTCATTATTTCTTCTGCAGCAGATTTCATACAAGGATATTGCCTCTGAACCATGTGTTAAGTTTTGTGTGCCGTTACGTTAATGCCATGAATATAACTTCTATTTCTATTTAAAATGTAAGAGGGGGTGTTGTTGGCTCAAGCAATGGACAATGGATCAAAACCATGTAATGTCAGTAGCTGCATACACTTCCACGTGTATTCCTAGTTCTTCTGGTTACTAACTGAGTAATGTCAGGCAAGCTATTTAGATTGTCTGTGATTTGGTTTCTTTAACAGTAAATGGGGGATAACAAAATTAACCACTGTCTGAAAAATGCTTTTGAGATCCATAGATGATAACTACTGAGGGGCTAAGAGACTTCTTTGACAGGTATCATTATTAGTATTAGTATTATTTTTATTATTGCTGTTGTTATTTGAACAGCTTGGATTTTATATGAAGGAAACTTAAAATAACAAGGTTCTAGTCCTAATCCACATTAACTGTCCCCTCCTTCACTTTATGACTTTGGTCATGGTTAATTAACAGCTGGGAGACTCAGGTAAAAAGTAAAAAAATGTCCAAAAAAGGGAGGGAAGGGGCCTATCTCCAAACTGAGCTCCTCACGCTAAAAAAATGAGTTAAAAATTGCTACTTAAAACCCCAAATCAGGCAGTATTGATTATTTGTTCCTGCTGGGACCTGCTCACAACCCGTGTGACATCTTTCAATGGGACCTTGCAGTTCCATTCAATCAGAAAGATTTTCTGCCACTTTGTTGCAAGGTACGTCCCCTCTTTCCTTCCTTCTTCCCCCTAGGGATGTGAGACTGAGCCAATAGGACTCAGTGACTTTAGAAATAGAGCAGGAAAAAGAAGACAAGTTAGTCATTATAGCACATGATATATTATATCGCAAATGACTGAGTGTTAGTTAAAGTGGGGGCGGGGGGAAACACAATTGAGGACTTGGTTTTATTGTTTCTTTAAAAAAAATGGGTTAAGTAGAGGAAATGCCATGTAAAGTGGAATCACAGAAGGATCCTCTTTCCAAGGGCAAATTCCATCTGTCCACATAATTCCCTCACTTTGTTTGCCTTTCCCATTGCGCTTCAATTTGCTCTTGCAGTCTTTTCCTGGCCATGAATTGCTTAAATTTTGAAAAAGAAAACTATTTACAAGAAATGTGATCATACTTGCACACCATGCAAGAAAGGTGTGTGGTGTAGTTTGCTGGGGTGGGGGCGGTGTTGCTGTTTGCAAACAACAGTAAAAAGGCAAAGCTAAATGGAGACAGAATAATGTCTACCAATGTCTGCTAATGATATATCAGCATAAAGACTGAACTACATGTATGCACTGCTGTTCTGGAAAGGTTCTGGTAGCTTTCTCAAAGGAAGACAGAGAGGCTTGAGGAAAGTCTCTAAAATTATTTAAAGGCATATTATACAGCTCCTGCAGACAGTGGTGTTGTGTCAGGGTGGTTAAGGTGCTTGCTGTGGCTCAGTCAGTGAGACTTTTGAGTCTCATGCCATATGTTGAGTCAGATGCAAATGGGTACTGGGGCATTTGAGCTGGGGAGCTCAAGACAGCTATGAGTGACTTTTGGTATGCCTTACCCATGCTAACCCTATGGGCTGCTAGGGTCAAGTAGACCTTTGGATGTTGGTTTGATTCAGCATCGGTAGGGAGGTATACTCAGGAAGGAAATAAGGAAGAAAGCTGGAGTTGAAATTTATTCTCTCTTCTTATTAATACAGTTAATGAATTTATTAAAAGTAGATAAATGGAAGGCCAGAAATTGGGCCCTACAATATCATCCTAAACTGGCAGGTGGAAGACCCAAACTAAATCATGCATGGGTCAAAAGAAAAAAAAATCAGCAGCTGGGGGTGTGCTGTTGGTAGGGTTGTGTGTCTGGTGGGGTTTATAAATCACACATATCAGGGAAGAGTTAACAGGAGTTTATGAAAACTAGGATGCGGGGGGGGGGGGGGGGGAAGAATCAGCTGCTTCACCAACAAAGATCAACCCAGTAGGGTCCCACCTGTTTGGCAGGCATGCCACAGTGTAGCCCCACACCCTCCACAAAAGATCCCCTTCCTCTACCCTGGCTCATCCTCTGCTTTCTGTTTTCTACCCTATTGTCTGCTGTGCTCCATGTCCCCTCCATGATCTCTGCCACTTGCAGTACTCATATCACAGGTTGTCCACTCTTGGCCTAATTTATGGTAGAGGGTAATGAGGAAGGCCTGGGTAATCTGAAAGGAGCTGAGAAAGGAGCTGACCTGAAATGTAGCTAGCCACTGTAAGAGGGGAAGCCAAGCCCAAGGAAAGCACAGTAGTAGTTTAAAGCCAGGAAGCAAAGATGGGAAGCAGTCCAGGGGATCAAGGCTGTTAGGAGCTTAACCTCAGGCCCTTGGGCTGGTACCCCCTGGGTGAAAATCTGATTCTCGCAACCTCTGGATGCCTTCCTGCTACACTGCAGAGAGAGTTCATGACAACCATCCTTCTGATACTGAATGGGCAGAGGACTTAAACTGGACATGAGGTTTTAACCCTCTTCAACTCATTAAAATGTAATGTAAGACTGACTGTGCCCAGCACAACAGGAGACACATAGAGATGAGAGAGAATTCTGTATGGGCTCCTACTGCTATTTGTGAAGAATTACGTGTAACACAGAGCAAAGATGTGCCTGGAAGCCTAGCTGCACGAGCTAGTACATACTTGAGCTGGAAATTATTCACCCCAGACTAACACACTGGAGAGTTCCCAACACAAGGCTCATCATCAGTCTAACACAGTTTAGGGGAAGATATTCCTCCTTGGAGCACAGTCCCCTCTTTTGCTCCCCACCTCCCCCCCCACCACACACACTTAGCTGTAACATATTTATTGCCTGAAAACATGACAGAGTTAAGGCTGATCAGCAATGCCTTATACTGTTTCAAAATGTTGAGTGCACCTAGACTTAAACGTGAAAAACAGCAAATACAGGATTGATACAGGCGAAACTGAGGGAGGAACTGGAAACATGGCTGCATTACCTTAATGCTGCTGCTTACCAGGCATTTTTCTTTTCCCTTGATTTAACCCATGCCATTTTTCTTGACAATACTCCTGATGTGAAATCCAAGTCTACTTGTGGACTTAGAGCACTTTGATGTCATCATCATGTTATCTGCTAGCATGCAGAGTCTCGTCATCTGACCACTATACACTTGCCACTGCTCATAGTTTTCTACCAGGTCGATAATTTCCTGATCATTCAGAATGAACAGGGTGGCAAGATATTGCTAGAATTGTTTTTATGGGCTCACTCTTTATCATTTCCTGGCTATACAGAACAAGCCCAGTTAAGTGTGGCAGTCTTCATTAAAGCCTTGCCTGTTTGTGTTTGCATTGTGAGGACTGTAGACTCTGGAGCTGCCAGATGGTGCTGGTCTTCTAAATCCAACCTCGCATCCTTACCACTGGGCATAGGAAATGCCAAGTCCACTGGGCTAGCTTGATAGAGAAATGAGGTTGTGGAGAAGCACATCAGGGCTATCACCCAATGAAAGGTTTACTTAATGGCTACAGAAAGACTTGAGGACAGTGAGTGATGCAGTGTTGCATGTTTCTCACTTACATTTCCTTTACTGGTGTAACATATAGTCAAAGCCAGACCTCTGAAAGCTGTAACCACTTGTGGTCGTGACAAAGGAGGACATACTTTCTAGTACACTGCCTCATCATCATCTGTGTCATCTGCTACTTTTACAACAAAACCTTCAAAAGATTCCAGGTAAAGGGCTATGCCCCCTACTATAGAGGAAGGCAAAACCCTCCACTGTCCTGGAAATCTTGATGCAAGGGGGTTCTTTTCCATTTATATTTTTTCTGTATTTGTGGAGTTAATGCAGTGGGTTCCTGGACCATAACTGGAAATCTTAAGCCAGCAGTTCCCAACCTCAGGTGGCAACCCAAATGAGGGTGATGGGGGCAATGCCAGCAGCGCTGCACACAAAAGACAAGCCGTGCTGTGTGCCGGAAGCTCCCCTGCCTCTGGGCCACCACTGTCGCACTCCGCTCCCAGCAGCGGGTTGCAGCAAAAAAAGGTTGAGAACCACTGTCCTAGGCAGTGTCATTATGAAAATGATTAGTATTATCATTACTATTATTATTAGCATTATAGTCACTATTATCATCATTATTTTTATTACTGTTGTTGTTGTTGTTATTGGCAAACTTTTCTGCCTGTTAATAAATTCTTTAGAAGCAAAGACTTCTCAGGTGCAGAAAGCTAAGCACATGTGTAAACCTTCGCAGTTCAGAACCTGGGGAAATCTAAAAAGGTACCTATCTATCATCAGCTGAAATTATGCAATACTTTCAAAATGCAAAGTGCATGTTAAACTATGATCTAGCTATTTTATTTTTAGTATTGAAATTCAAGTTGCTGTGCCAATTTAATTTCCATGATAATGAAACTTGAATGCTAAATATTTCATTAATAGCCTATATTTAACCAGTAAATATTGGAAATATGAGTATTAAGTATTTGGTTTGTGGTTTCTCTGGTTGTAATTGATTGATTAAACATGTGATATTGCACACATGTGGTTTATAAAGAAAAGGTCCATTGTGCTGAAGTCTGTGCCCTGTGCTTCAGGTAAATAAAGGGTACTAAGAAATTTATTTTGGCTTGAAGACATGAAAAACAGTTAGCTGGATGAAAATAGACTAGTGTAATCAGAATATCATTAAACAAAAAGAGCTAGCCAGATTTCTCAAATGTTGCAGTTACTTGCTGACAGTCCAAATAACGATGATATTAGGATGAAAGGAAATGCCCATTTGTGATCTCCCCAGTTACAAGTTTTGATTTGTTCGTTCAGATAGGGTAGGGTTGTCATGCCTTGTTGAGAAACAAAGAGATGAAGAAAGGACTCAATGACTCTGTCCAGACAAGCGTGACTGTGTGGTATGTGGTATCTGCAGTGCCATACTGCGGTGCCACATACTGCACATTCAGCTGTTCTTCATGCTGCAAGGGAGCATTTGGGGGGGGAGGGGGGGGGGCGGGGGGGGGATTCAGGGGTCCAAAAAACCTGAACAAAAAAAGCAGAGCAGCGTGTATGAGTGTGTGACACTGAAAACTGAAGCCCAGCTGGTCAAAGCTACACTACTGCTGCCAGCCAGGCTCTAAGTGGCAGGATCACCACTGCTGAAGCCCCAGGAGGCCCCTAGGACTCCAGGCAAGACTGCTGCAGCCAGCCCAGTGCTGACCTCAGCCTCCCCTACCCCAACCAGATTAACCTGCCACATGCCAGAACGCACGTGGCACAGACGTTTCCCAGGGACAACTAGCGGCAGTCCAGGTGTGCCACTGCTAGTTGTCCCCTGGGGAACCAAACATCCATGCTCATGTTGATGTGGCCAGTGAGTGCATCTACATGAGAAATTTACTGCAGAGTAGACTATTTAGCTCTACAGTAAAACGTCTTCATCTACCCATGCAGAGCCATTAGGCCGGAGTAAACTAATTAAAGCTGCTGTAGGTTAGTACTGCCAGATACAAGTACTATCTTATGGCAGAAGTATTTACTTCACTGCAATGCATGTGTAGACATTGGCAAGGCTAGCTGGGCCATAAGGGTGCAACAGTGCAGAGGCTTCTGGCTAGCCCCATACTGAAGCACCCTCATGCCCCAGCCTGCCCCTCTGCAGCACACTGAGCCGAGTTGGAGCAGCTGTAAGCTAGCAGGCTGCCCCCTGGTGTCCTCTGTTAGCTGGGGCTGTGTGGCCCTGACTCAATGTGCCGAGGTCCTGGGCGCACACGTAAACGCTGAGCTTGGGAGCAATAAAGTCTAGTGTAAAATGTGCCAGAGTTCATTGTGTAGCATTAATATTCACATGTACACACACCCACTATGTATCAAGGTGTTCTGCCATCATGGATGAACCTATCAAGTTACCATCTTGTTTCTGGGCCTCTGCATTTCTGATCTGAGGCAGCCCAGGAATCAGATGTCATCGCCACCTCCATCAGGTCACCTGGTTCCTGACATGACTTGGCATGTGAACTAATCACACAGCTGCAGCAAAAGCCATTTTATTGCCTCCCTCCCCCTCCCACCTCCACTCCCATCAGTTGCTCCTGTCTCCCCACCCTCGTTATGCCATTGCCTAGCACCAGGTTATCAGCTTTTGGGGCAATTGCTACATTGTGCTGTTGGGCTTCTAGGCTTGCCACCATTTATCTTCCATCACGTATGATTACAGGGTGATTCTGTGTAGTCAAAGGTGGAAACAGAATCCAAACTGCATGTAAGTGCTAGAAATTGCTGTTATGCAGCTAGACAAGTGCCACTTTTGTACATAAATAGGATTTAACCCCAGGTGTCCAATTCTTTTTTAACACTGGGGTAAAAAGCAGATAAACTGGTATAAAAGTGGTAAAATTCAGGCCCTAGATTTACCAACTGGATAAATATTATTGCCAAAGCCTGAATAAGCTTCATCAGTATAACCCGTTTCTATTAAGACTGGGGAGTTCTGGCTTATGACATTTAATATTAGCTTTCTTTTGGGTCTACACCTATCCTGAATAATACTTCCCAGATCAGGATATTTAGTTGTTATTAACCAATCTACAAGTTTATAAATTTACCAGGAATCAGGTAGTTATTCAGTCTGGCAGTTTTAAAGACTAAATTCAGATATCAGAGATTTTAAGCATTCTTTATACAACATGTGGTTTTGCACATGATTTATATTTGGAAGCAGCTAGAATAATATATTTATAATATATAAATGACCAAGATTCATATCACATTTAGCTATAATCATTACTCTACAATTCTTTAGTCTCTCTGATACATTTATAACACTTCCAGTAATTATCCAGGGAATAAGAAAACACTTGTCTTAAGGTACTTTTAGGATTGTAGTCCTTGCTGTTTCTAATGTTTGGTGTAAAAGGACTAGGTGAAAAATCAGAATCAGTTGCTTAACACTGGAATTAGAGTTTCCCTGAGGACAATGCTCTTTACAAAGGGGAACAACAATATCACATTATATATTTAAAATGCAAAATATGGTTACTTGAGGTCTCATTAGAATAATTGACAATTTAGCAAAGTAGCTTTTGGTTACTTATATTTTTTTAAAGAATATTAGAGCAAATATGTATTACTACTGGCAGTTTATCACAAATCACAATAATTCAGAAACAAGTTAAAAGTTTGGGGGCATGTCACAAGCCATAATTTTGATAATGTAAGATTAGTAAAAAAAAAATAGTAATGCTGACCTTCTTCAACATGTGAGTTGAAGCATTGGGTTTAAACTGCATCAAAGTGGATTCAAATTAAATCTCATTAAAAAAACATTGGAACTTTAAGAACCATGGGACAGTAAAACAATCTGCCTGTAGAAGTGGTGGAATCATCATCACTGGAGGTTTTCAAAACAAGACTGAACAAGCATTTTCCTGCAGTGGTTTGGGCTTATTTCATCCTGAAATTCTGTAAGAAGTTGGACTAAGCGGCCACACAGGTCCCTCCCAACCCTATGATTTTATGACTTATAGACTATAGGAGGTCTTAAGTTGTTTAGTGGTGATATGCTACATAATTTTCTTGCACTCGCTTTCCTGAAGCTTGGGTAAGAGAAGAAAAGGCAAAGGAAATAATCAGGCCAGAACCTATCACGAGGTTTGAACCATTTCAGAAAATCCAAGAAAGATGGATTGGAAAAATTTAGGCTAAAGTTTGCAAGGCCACTTAGAGTGTATTTGGTGGTTTGATGATAGACAAGACTAATTTTAGATGAGAAATAGCCTAGATATGGAATAAAAATGGGCACATGCATATTAATCAGAGAAACACCTGTTAGGAATGCATTTTTTTAAACCTTCTTTCATAAGCTTTTTGATATTTTAGCCAACTGATAAGAGTATAAAAATCTGGATTTTTCTTGGAATCTTTGCTCTTCAGCCTTGAACTATGGTTCTTGCTGAATAGCCCTTCTGCAAATGAACTCTTTTAAAGAGTTCTTTTAAAATAAGAGCCCTTTTTATTTTTAAGTGTTTTCAAATAATTGTTTAATTTACTTATATAACTGAAGTATTATGCTTTTTATTTTAAAGATCTCTTTTTATTTTGAAAGAGTTCGTTTAAAGTAAGATCCCTTATAAAATTTAATTTGAAGCCTAGGTGAGAAGTACTTTTTACTAACAGGCTGGCCACCTGTTAGAGGCTTTTAAAGATTTTAGGACTTAGAGAAATGTTAAGATTTTTATTTTCAAATATTAGTAAGATTGTTTTACATTTCACTAAATGTCAACTGTATACATTTGACTAATGTCATTGATTTCATAGACATTAGGGCTGGAAGGGACCTTGCGAGATCATTGGGTCCAGCCCCCTGCCCAAGGGCCAGGAAGTCAGCTGGGGTCAACTCACCCCAGCAAGATAAGGATCCAAGCATTTCTTAAAGGTATCCAGAGTAGATGCCTGCACCACTTCTGGGGTGAGTCTATTCCAGACTCTGGAGACTTGGACAGTAAAGAAGTTTTTTATTATGTCCAGTCTAAAATGGTCTTCCAGAAGTTTGTGACCATTAGATCTTGTCTTCCCTTGGGGTGCCCTGGTGAACAGATGTTCTCCCAGTTCCTGATGCACCCCTTGGTTCTTTTACTTGATGTACGCTGCTTGTACTTTTTGGTCATTTATATCTTATCTTATTACATTATTAAATTTGATATTAAAAGTTGATAATGTGATATTAAATGCATCTACAGTTATGCTTGTAATTTAAATATAGATCTATATAGATATATAGATATTAAAATGTATCTACAATTATGCTTGTAATTTTGGGAGGACTGGCTCTTTGAATCTTTCTTGGTCCTCAAAATATATCTGAGGGTCAACAGACTCTAGCCTACTTTGATTGGAAAAATGCCTTCTGTTGATGATTCCCAGTAAATAAGATAATTTAGGCTTGCTGATAGACTCTTCATGCTTCATATGATTTGCAATGTGTTGACTCCATATTTTGATCCATGTTTTTCAAAAATCTGGTACCATGATGCTTCTGACTTGAGTACCAGGCTTGCAATCCTTGGCTGAAATGTCACTTCTTTCGGTATCTTTTAATAAAGATAAGAATAGGTTAGACAAGCACTTGTACAGGATGGTTGGGATAGGGCTCATCCTGCCTCAAGCAGGAGGTTGGACTTGATGACCTCTTGAGGTCTCTTCCAGCCCTACTTTTCTATGAATCTATTAGCCTTATAATGAACTTTCAGTCTTTCATGTAGACTTGTTCGTATTTTCAACTTACTGTAGAAGATTATTTCTAGTATTATAGAGTTTGGCATTTGAACAACATGGCCAGCCCAGCACAGATGAGGACAGCTGAGGATAATTCCACACTTGGCATATTGGTTCTTTACGGCATTTCACTATTGGAGACCCAATCTTCCACATAGTACTTGATTGAGCTGTCATTGTTATATTAACTTAAGCTTCTGGATGTGACCTTTGAAAGGGTGAACATTTCAGTAGCATACAAAAGAGGACTGAGAACAATTACATGACAGGCCTTGCATTTGATTCGTGTTTTGATGTCCTATGACAGCAAATGTTGTGGTGTGCCAGCTGCATGAATTCTGTCCAACAGATAAAGTCATCATCTGTAATCATGCTTCCCAAATATAGAAATTGCATAACCACTTTTAAAGGGGCATTATCAATAATAATAATAATAATAATAAAATAGACTTTCAATAGGTATCAACAAAAGCAGGTTGATAAAGTGCTGTTATTTTTCTGGTGTTGATCAAAAACTCCAAAACACTTGCAGCCATCATGAAGTGATCCAAGATCACTTGAATCTCTGATCCTGAGTGGTAGCCAGTGAGAATCATCTGCATAAAGTAAATTGCAAATGCATGCTTCCTATATTTGGGTGGAGGTATACAGACACAATAGATTAAATAATTTTCCTTCCGTCCTTTTCTGGATATATGCACCAGTTTTAAGATTCATTGAGTAGTGTAAGAATGACATGGCCATGATGGTCCTGAAACTATGTGAGAGGCAAGGATTCCATAGGATGATAACCATATAGTCTGTCCAGTAAGACATATCCCCCTAAGAAAAGCTCGTCTCTTGCAAGAGCTTTGGCATCGTCTGAATCACAGCCACGAAGTAAAGAAAGAAAAGAGTGGGTGCTGGTGTGAAATGTTCCTGTTCCCTTGCCAGATTGGAAAAGGATTGATAGTATCTTCACCCATACAGAGCTGACCAGATAAGCCCTCATGCAACTGGCAAACAGTCTAGAACTTTTCTGGACATCTGTATTTTGCAGAATAACATCCCTGTTCACTATATCAAAAGTGTTATTGAAAATCAAGAAATGTATAATAAAAAAGTATGCCATCTGACAATGTAATATGTGTCCCACAGATTGCAAGCAGTTCACAAAAAATGCGTAGACATATTATACCAACTGCGCAGAGTAAAGCTATTTCTTGGTAAGTGTCACAATTAGGACAGTTATATTTCTTTTAATAGAACATGGCAATAACAGAATCTTTACATTATTATGGCAATTCCCTACTATCCTCAAACCTATTAAGCAAAGTTTAAATCTCTTGATGCAACTCTACATGTCCATATTTGTAAATTCCAGCTGATATTCCATCTATTCTAGGGGCACTAGCATTCTAGAGGGGTTTGAAACTTTAGGATTTCACTCCAATGTGATTGGATCTGCCAAATCTTCACCTATTCCATTTAATCTAAGATGGCTTCTTCAAGAGTAGAAGGTCGATTAAGGCTACTGAAGTATTCCCTCCTCTGAGCAAGAATATGATTGTGATCACAAGGCGGGATGTTTCCATCTAATATTTTAATGAAAACACTGGTTCTGCTTTTAGGTCTATACACTTCTTGCAAAGAAGCAAAGAAGCCTTTCATGTCATGTTTATCTGCAAAGGGCTGAAATTCATCTGCCTTGTCATTACACCATTTATCTTTCATCATTCTGAACTTCCTTTGGACTGTGGCTTTGATCTCACAAAATTTAAAGTTGGCAGCCTTAGATGTGAAAAGATTGGACAAGGCCATATGAAGCCTGTGTTTCTCTTGGGAAGGCTGTTGTATGTATGTATCATATTTGTCAAATCAGTTAGTATGACATCAAGTCCAGGAGCAAAAGACTCCTGTAGAGCTTTGTAAACAACATTGTGAAGCTGGCCCCAATATTCTTCAATATTTGATTCAGGTCTGAGATAAATGGGATTCATTGGGATAAATGAGTTTCATTTTAGTTGTAAGATATTCTTTTTCAGCCTGATGGTGCTCATTTTTTTAGAAGGTTCTTCAGGTGTAGTTTTTCTACACAAAAGTTTGAACTTTTCATTTGAGCTTTCAGTGCACAAGAAGATGGTTTGTGCTGCATTCCAGACCTCTGATTTAAAAAGGTTAAAAAAAGTGTTAGTGGATGCACGATTATGATCTGCCCATGGGGAAAAAACAAGTTCCTCATTAAAAGTGGTTTCTTAAGAAGTTAAATTTCCTCTGAACTCTAGACTAGGACTGATGGTCACTCACAACACATTCCTCAAGGCTGCCATGAACAATGAGTTTGTCTGCAAGGTCCACTTTATGCAGTCATGCCCAGCAATAAAAATATTCCATCTCACAGTTAGGATTAGCAATGGTTGGAGCATGGGAATTGACAAAAGTGACAGGGGAAGACAAGTAGCATTAGAAAGTGTTTTGGAAACTTCCTAAGTGTGTGTAATACATGAAGTACAATGATGATGTCAACTCCTGACTGATGCAATTCTTCCTGTTTTTTTTTTCTAAGATGAGCAAAATGTGTAATGTTATTCCTTACACTGGTCCTGTTCTTTGAGGTGAGTTTCATGCAACAAAGCAATGTGCACACTGTATTGGCTGAGTTCAGGGTCACTAAGTGTGTATCTTGACTTGGGCCTATCAGTTCCATCTTGATCCAGTAGAGTGCATAGATTCCAGCAAGCAACAATGAGATTTTGTTTCCTGTCATGATGATGAAGACCCACTGGCTGTGGCTAGCTAGTCAGGACTAATATTGGTCTGGCTTTATTTACCTTATCTTTACTAGCGGCCTTCCCATTTTGGGTGGGCAATGAATGCCTAAAAGTGGGCTGTCTAGTTACCTGCTGACCAGCTAGGAAACCCATGACCATCATACTCAGGTTGTCTACATTACATCACATCCAGTTTCTCAACCCTGGCACTATGTCATTCCATCACTACAGGATTGTTCCTCACTTATGCTAAGGTTTAAAATACCGAAGGCAGAATCCCATTTCACTTGACGTACCCAAATGAATGGAGAAAGAGGAGGCAAATTGTCCTATGTTTTATCCCAAAGGCACTGGCCCAGAAAGCAGAAGCTCTCAGGTTGAGGCACCTCTTACTCACAGGGTTTTGAAGATTTATATTCCTGTCCTAACTGTTTTATATAGGTTTAAACAAACCCCCCTTCCTTATGCAATTAGCTTTAATATATCAAAGATTCATCCTAGTTAGGTGCTTTTTATTCTATATTCTCTTTCCTTCTTGCATTATAAAATTCATTTAAAGTTGAAAAAGCATTTAGAAAGAAAACAAATGAGGTTTGTTATTTTTCTTCTACATGTAAGCTCTTTGCTTCTCTGCTTATATCTAATATTTTTTGTCTCATACCCATTAGGACATATGGTAGAACAAGAGGTATTATTGTGAAGGAACAAAATGGTTTACCCACATACAGATCCTGCTGAGTGCTGATCTGTATCTTAAGACCTTAGAAAATCTGGCAAGAGAACAGTTAGAGCAAAGAACTGTGGGCACATTGGTGGTACCCTCGTATTCATTGTTCTGTGCTACCCTGTGGCCTGAAACTTCATTGGTGTAAGGAGTATGATACTGCATCTTCTAATGTTTCTATTGGCCACTGCTTATTTCTAAAATCTTGTGTTTGCAGTTATTAACTCAAAGTTGTTGGAGCTGAAGCATCCATTAAAGGAGTAAATCAGGTGCTAACACCTTCCACCTAAGCATTGTTTACATGCAAGTATTGAACATTAGTACAAGAACCTTCTAGCACTTTCTTTAAAAAAAGATAAAATACATTACGTGATTTTCTGTATGTGACTGCTTCATGATAAATGCTTCTTTTGCTCTCTAAGCAGCCTGATTTTTAGCCCTTGAGAACACAGGAGGCGCATCTACACATTCATTAATGCACCTTTGCTACTGCACATTACGTTTAGTACCTCTAATATGAGATAGTCCATAAAGGTGCATTAAGCTGTACTAATGCACAGTAGCAAAGGCGAATATTATTTTATGACACAATGTGCAGTAGACAAATTCTACTGTAAGTTAGCACATTAACACGGTTTTTGCCTTGATGCACTAATGCACAGTAGAATAGGCTACTGCCCATTACAGCATCTTGTGTAGATGCACCCAGCGTGGCCCAAATGGTGCACTAGATAGAAACTAATGCAACACCTACACAGAAAGAGTAGGTAATATCACAAATTCTGCACTGCAGGGATACAATTTTGAGAGAAGCAAGTGAACTGGCTACATCACTGATCGGTTGTGAGACAGGAGAACCCAGTGTGAGACAGAGAAACTGAGGAAAAAAGCTCACTTGCATAAGAGATTTTATTGAACTCAATCACGATGAATGAAGAAGAAGGCTTCCTTTGCCTGTGGGTGGTTGGTGATTTTCCTGAAATTACAATTAGAGCTCTGAAACATTTGAGTAAATTCACTGAACAATATGAATTTAGGCTAATTTCACTAAAAATACAACTCCCAACATTTTTTTAAATTTTGACCTAAGGTTTCTCAAGGCTGGGGTGAGACCGCTGGTCAGAGAGTGATTCACCTTGGAATAACGAGTGTCCTAGGGATATAGACTAGAGAATGACAGAGGAGAAACTGAAATCTGAGACTCATGTAGTAGGGGAGTACCCAAACTACCCTATTCTAGGGTCCCTTTTCTCCATGTGTATATGTGTGCATATATGTGTGTGTAAAATAGAAGGCTATT
Source organism: Alligator sinensis (assembly GCF_000455745.1). NCBI lineage: Eukaryota > Metazoa > Chordata > Crocodylia > Alligatoridae > Alligator > Alligator sinensis. Next base: position 912,843 of record NW_005841975.1, on the reverse strand, counting down.
CTAGGGTCCCTTTTCTCATGTGCACACGTGTGTGTGTGTGTGCGCGCGCATGCATGCGCACACGCGCAAACAAAAATGTAAACGGCTTCTAGCTCTATCCCTCTGTGGAATAGGACATTTTTTGAAATCATTAAAGGTTTCCCAGAATGAGAAAACTATTTCATGCCTAGCTCTAATTCTTCCAACCTGGCCTCCAGGCTCATTATCAAGACATTCTCCAGCAAGAGGTTTCTTCCTTGGGACTGGCTAGAGTCTGTAAGCTGAGCTGCTTACATCTCCCAGGGGGTTGCTTACTGCTTAGAAACTGAGGCTTACTTAAGAATCTGGATTTAGTGTGCCTGAAATAAAGAAAAGCCTATGGTGCCATGCTTTGCTTTTTGGATTGTTGGCTGAACAAGTTTTCTGTCTGGAAAGGCACAGCTTGTACCAGCCACCATGGCTCAAGACCATCAGTTGTATGTATATTTATGAAGGCAGACCATCATCAAAATAGCAAAGGAGACTGTGATTTCAGAGGGAGGTACAATTTAACTTAAACAATTTGTTAGGTGCAAGTGAAGGTGAAAGGCACCAGGCTATTTAACCTTTTGGCCAGGGACAGACATTCAAAAAGCCTGAGCCTAAATTGATTCAATCTTTATAGGTTAGTCTGACAAGGTAGCGAAGGTTAAGGATGTGGTAGTCATGGGGGACCTGAACTTCCCAGACATCTGCTGGGAGGAGCAGTCAGCCAGGTCTGAGTGCTCCCGTAGGTTCTTAGACAGAGTCCAGGACCTTCATCTAACCCAGGAGGTGCACAGCCCCACCAGGGGGGATGCCTTGTTGGACTTGGTGTTGGCCACGGGCGACGACCTGGTGAGGGGGCTGCGGGTGCTTGACCCCCTGGGCGACAGTGACCACTGCCTGCTGGAATTCACCATTCAGCGCAAGGTGGCAAAGGCAAGCAGTCAGGCTGTGGCCCTAGATTTTAGGAGGGTGAACTTCAACGAGCTAAGGAGGATAGTTGGACAAGCGCTGAAGTCTCAGAGGGGAGGAGAGC
>NW_005841975.1:910230-910593 GCF_000455745.1 Alligator sinensis | reverse complement strand
CTCGGCAGTGTGGGGAGGCGGCTAGGAAGGCCAACTGTACCTTGTCGTACATCCACAGATGCATTTCAAGCAGGACCAAGGAGGTGATCCTCCCCCTCTATGCGGCACTGGTCAGGCCGCAGCTGGAGTACTGCATCCAGTTCTGGGAGCTGCACTTTAAGAGGGATGTGGACAGCATCGAGAGGGTCCAGAGGAGGGCCACTCGCATGATCAAGGGACAGCAGGGAAGGTCCTATGAGGAAAGGTTACGGGACCTGAACCTGTTCAGCCTCCAGAAGAGAAGGCTGAGGGGGGATCTTATGGCCTGCTATAAACTAGTCAGGGGGGATCAACAGGCACTGGGGGAGTCCCTGTTCCCCTGAG
>NW_005841975.1:900124-910084 GCF_000455745.1 Alligator sinensis | reverse complement strand
TTTAAGAGGAGGTTAGATGACCATCTTGCTGGGGTCGTTTGACCCCCAGTACTCTTTCCTGCCATAGCAGGGGGTTGGACTAGATGATCTGCCCAGGTCCCTTCCAACCCTAGAAACTATGAAACTATGAAACTATGGCTAGGCTAAACTGTAACAAAAACAGATATCCCCTCTGGACTGCAGAAATGCCAGCACATGCCTGCAGTAGCTCAGGCTAGAAGCTGGGCGGGGAGGTGGAAATGCTACAGCTGCCCTCCCTAGTCTAGTGCTGAACTGAGTGGGGGAAGGGAGTGTGTCCAGGCCCCATCAGGACTCTCTGATCAGAGAGGAGTTCTCCCCTCCTTCCTGCTCCTGACAAGCCTAGCAGGGAGTTGATAGCACAGTGTTTATCACCCCTAACTCAGTGCTTATCATCCCATCAAGAAAACAAAAGCCTCTCTCCATTAGTTCAAGCTCTTCTTAAACAGCTTTTTCCAAGGAAAGAACAGTAATCAACATTACCAGCTATCTCTTGATTAACTCCAAAAAGCCCTAAGCCACCACTTGCCTGTCTGCCTTTGTCCCATCTCCCATCCCATCTCCCACAGCATAGACTGTAGCCAGCATGTGTTATGCCAGCTAATGCTGAGAGATCTCTGTGTAAGGCAAAAGGGAGGGGAAAATCCCTGCTTGAGCAGGGAGTGGGGTGGGAGGGCAGGAGGAATCCATGCAATCCTGCTGTATCTGCCATCTCTGCCAGAGCTGCAGCCAGAGAGCAGAGGGGCAGAGCCCCACGCAGAGTTGCAAAGCATCTGGGATGCTGGAAGATTCTGATTTAACTTAAACCAGGAAGGGGTCTGTGACAGGCGTTGCATAAACCAGTTGCCTCAAATCAGTTACGTCTGATACTACATTCAACCAGGTTTATCTCAAGCTGGTTTTAACCATTTTCAAACTGGTTTATGTGCACTGAACAACTGTTCTGTTACAGGTTTAAACCAGTTTCTGATCACTTAAACTGGTTTATGTGTAATATCTGTCTCTAGCCTTTGTGAGCAATAATAGGAGACCATAATGTTAAAGGTGTTAATGGTTAATCATAGGTGCACGTGCCCTTCCCCCCCACCAACAGTGAGTGCTTCAGCTGGTAGGGGGGGATGGAGAGCACCTGTGCCCCCCTAAAATTGGCTCCTACTTTTGTCTCTAATTATGGGAGGTAGAAACAGGAAGTGATGTACAGACAGGTTGGTAGCAAGCATCCAGTATTATGCTGTAAGAGACTATGTGAGTTGTGGACACACTGCAGGGTCAAGGGCAGTGGGAAGTGCATGGGGCTAGTTGAAAGCTTGACCTTTGGCTCTGACACATAGGAGAGTTTCCGAGTTGGGTAAGGGTTTTTTTTATATGGGTGATCAGTGAGTCTTGGCTAATGGATGAGCCTGGGCGCAAGTCTAAGTAGCAGTACAGACATACCCTAGATATCCCTTGGCTGTTTAATGTCTTAATCACTCAGCAGCTCTGACAGCTGCTTGGATTAATGGTATCAGCATTGCTTCAATTTACCCCCTCTGCATGTACATTAATCTACAGTCTTTAATTACATAATACTATACTATGATTTCCTGATGTGGCTCAGGAACATTTTTTAAACCCACAGTGTTCAAATCTATAGCAAACGCTACATCTACAGGAACTGCAGCTGCAGCTAGATGAAGACAAAGTGGACCATTGTCTCCTGCATGTGCCGGCCCAAGAACAACACGATGTAGTTTGTTAGCGGATTACATGCCTATTTGTAAAGCGCCCCTGGATTGCTGAAGACAACAATGGAATTGATGTCAGTGGGAAAAGGTGTCAGCTTAAAGTTAAGCATGTGCTTAATTGCTTTACTGGGTGAGGGCGTTCTGTGAATTTGTACATGTCTCAGCGCAGTTCTTAGAGTCGTTATCTCTCCACACCACAAAATCACTGCATAGTCCAGCACAATTGAGAATCCTCCAAAGCTGGAATTGGAAGGGGATGGTGTCATCTAACAGGATTAAAAGCCATTGGCAGAGCTGTGGGATGGGCTAGGATAACCCAGGAGGGTTAAAGGTCAGGATTGAGAAGCATGACCAAAACTGAGAGAGCTTCCAAGGGTGAATTAGCAAAGTATGTCAGAGGTGAAGGATAAGCTGACAGAGCTTCGTGTGGGAAGCTTGCAAAGCATTTTCATACGGTATGCTTGGCTCTGGATTTGCTCTTCTAAACAGTAAATTCCCTCACAATTAAAAACATTTCTGTTTGGTTTAGTAGGATTGACTGCACATTTATTCAGGCCCCATTTGTACATATAGTAACGCCAAAATGGCGGGACAATAAAGAAATTATTCTTTTAGGAGAGTAACTGCATTGCAGATCAATTTCTTCAAAACCTTCATGTGCACAGAAATCCTGTGGGATGAATATTTCATAAGGGGAATAACACTGCTAAATTAATAAAGACCCTGCATGCCTAGTTATGAACTACAATGATTGCTGAAGTTGTTAAAAAAAATCATTCTGTTCGTATTTTGTGCATCAATTTATGACAGAGCCGTAGCTGGACCCTGTGGGCAACTGAGGAAAAAAAGGAAGCCTTTTGAAGTCAGGCATTCTCAGAGTAATAAGAGTTTCATGGACACAATTGTCCACTTAAAAGAGGCAGCAATACTGGGAGGCTGAAATCAGCCTTTTCTTCTGCCCCATCCAAGAGACAAAGTTAATTATGCTGAGCACTTCGTTCCATCAGTCTCAGGTTGTTGGAGAGCCATGGTAACCACAGATAATGGAGTTGTAAGAAATAGTATTTAGGATCAACCCTGATAAACCATGGAGAGTAATGAATGTGTAGACATTTCCACAAACAACAGTGTGCCTTAATTACCACACATCTAGTTTAGTACTTGTTTAATGAAGTACTAACTACATGCTCAGTAACTAGAATTACTACACAGTAGTTTGGTTATGTTGTGATGCTTACTGTGCATTAGCTTAATAACTGCGCAGTAGGCTATTAGCACAGTTTTTAACTGCCACACTACTGTGCAGGGTCATTAGGCTAACGCGCAGCAAGCATCTCATGTAGACGTGCCCAAGTCAGTGGTGTTGTGGTGGTGTGAAGAGCCTTCTTCAAACCATCAGGTTTCATTAGCTTCTGAGGGTAAATCATCAAAACAAATCCTGTCTGACAGGCAAGCTGGAAACTGGAGTATGCCTAGCAGTATTAATTGGGACTTTGCTGCCTAGAAAAACCGATGGAGGCCAGGAAATCATGAGCTCTCCGTGAGTGGCCACCTACAATGCTGTTTAAATCCTTGAGCAGTAGAGCTGAAATTCCCAGATAACTATATGGGTATTACGTACCCACCTCTCAATAATTTTTGGTAAGTTTGGAGGCCCTTTGCCTCCTTGGAAAATCCCAATGTAAAAGCCTTGGTGACTGCACAGTCTTCACTGAAGATGTTGCACAGTTTATACCAGGGCAGCAAGATGGGCTGTCAACTCTATCCCTTCCAGGTTTCTCACACTGAGTAAGCACAATGCTAACAAGAGGAACTGAGAAAGCCCTACCCCAGAATACCTTAAACCTTAGTGCTTAGTAATTTGGGTCTCAAGGCACAGCAAGGGGAGCCGGACAGGCTTTTTGCCACAGGGCGGCCATGACGCCCTGTGGGAGCCTTGCAGCTCCTGCCCGTCTCGGACTCTGATGTTGCTCTCCCTACATTTCATGCTCACCGCACCTTGTTCTTAATATAAAGGTTGATTCAGGGAGGTTGGCAACTGGCCTAAGAGTGAGCCCTAATCACAATAAGTTCCCACTGGGTCATTCCTGAGACCCCACTAGCCTCGATGCAGCCCTCAGACCTGACAGGTGCCTCTTAGCCTGACTAGGCTCCTGTAGGCCACCGGTAGCCTTAAGGGGCGGGGTGACACGTAGTGGGTGCATACAGATGCACGTGCACCCTGAGCATGGTGGTGCACCCCCTTGGTTGGCACTCACCCCCCCCTGCTCACCCTCCCCGCACCGCCGACAGCCCAGGGGACTTGCCTCTGTTCCTGGCCTGCAGAGTTGCCCGGCAATATCCAGGTCCCTTCAGAAGCCCTGCAGCCAGAACCGCCTCACTTCATGGTTGCTGGAGAGAGGCTACCTGACTGATGCAGGCTCCGGGCTTATATAATTCCATCCTGAGCCCTCTTCCGGTCAGGTGAGTCCCTCGTTAGCTCCCCCCTGACACCTGCAAGCAGCTTCTCAGGCTGCTTGCTCTCTTAAAACAGCAACATCCCAATGCTCTGCTACAGGGAGCTTAGGTTATAAATCAGTAAAAACTTTCTCACCAGGAGAGTGATGAAGCACTAGAACAGGTTACCCAGAGAAGTTGTGGAGTCTCCATCCTTAGAGATGTTTAAGACTTGGCTAGACAAATCCTTGGCTGGGATGATGGGGATGGTCCTGCTTGCTTTGAGCAGGGGGTTGGACTAGATGACCTCCTGAAGTCTTTTCCAACCCTCATTTTCTATTATTCTATAATTCTATGATTAGATCAGCTAAACATGAGAGACTGAGGGCCCCTATACATGTGATGGAGCTCTGCTTCAATTAATCAAGTCTGCTGCGAGTCTGCTAATTAGCGTGCTTCAGCAGCCTCTGCATCACATGAATACAGTGTCCCCACATATCAAAATGGCAGTGGGGGTGCTTTAACTAAAGCTCATTGAACGAGTTTTACTTTAAAGTGCTCTCGTCACCATTTTGAAGCACAAGACGCTGAATACACCAGATGCTGCAGGCACTTTAATTAGAGCGGCTCTGAGAGCCACTCTAATTAAAGTGTCCCCTCCACACTCCCAGAGCACATGTATAGATACCCTGAAACTAAGCCATGGGCTGAGTTAAATAGAGCAGGGACTTGACTCCCAGACTTTCATATCACAAGTGAGCGCCATAAACATTGAGCAATCAACTACTGTGGTGTGGTAGCTGCTCTTATTCCATTCTCATTGAAAAATTTGGTAAATCCCCACAAAATGCTTTAGCTTCAAATAACCCACATTTTCTAATGAAAGAAATGTTCTGGAAAAATCCAAACCACGTTTACCTCTGCTTTCCAGCAGCCTTAATCAGCAAACCCAAATTTAACCCAGGAAGAGTAAAAAATGGCTTAGCAAACAGGTATAATATACTGTTCTGTGCTGTCCTTAAAAAACACGTACAAGTCTCTCGTAGTGAAGGACCACATAGGTCATGTCTTTGATTTACATAGTGATAGCTCTCTCCAGTGACATCAGTTTAAATAAAAGCAACCCCTCTCAGCTCTTGACATCCCAGTCCAACCACATCAGCCATGCACAACAACCCAATAGCCATGCACAACACCCCAATAATTAATAGGTGCATTTATCCCAGTCAAAGCACAGAATGATTATCATTCAGCACTGGATGGTCCTGCCCTGAGGCCATATTCTGGGTTAATACTGTGATCATATACCAGCATGACCAAAAAACCCAACTTAGTAGCACTTCCCTATTTCCTAGTATCATCTGTATAAACATTATCATCCTTCTCTCTATAAAGCAGGCCATTCTTCTCATTGTCAGCACTTCCTCTGACCTTTCCCCTCCTTTCTTGCAAGCTCAGTGACAAAGTTTGCCAGTACCGCTCTCCTGCAAGCAGCTAAGAAACTTAAGAGGTACTGATCAGCTTTTACCAGCAAAAGACAGAGAAGACTTGAAAGCACCATATTGATCTTTCCTTTGAAATGTTCTAAGCAGCACCAAATAAAAATACACTCAAAATATGTATCAACATTTTCTCCTTGTAGCTGATTTGTCTAGATGCCATTATATTCCTTCTCCAGCAGGGAGGAGGAAGAGGAATGGAAAGGGGGACAAGGAAAGGGGTTGAATAAGTAAGAATGTAAAATTGGGTGTTTTGATTTTTTTTTAATGTTAACTAGATAATGTATTCATAATCTTCTCTGCTTATGACAAAAAATGAGTGCTTGCCTTTTGAAGCCCTCATCTGGCAGAGAGAGATAGCAGATTTCTAAGAGCATTTTTTATGCTCCTTTGATGACTGGAAGAAAAAAAAATATGGAGAGCCGAAATGACATTTTTCTATAAATTTCACACATCTCTGCAGGCATGTAGGCATGGCGGTATTCATTAAGATTAGTTAGAATTACTTAAGCACCGTGAATTTTCTCCATCAAGTTGGTAACTGGAACGCTGCGGATTAGTTATTGATCAGTTGCCATTAATACTCGGGGCTCTTTCCATGCCTGTTGTTGGGTTTTTTGTTGATTTTTTTTCTCTCTTGTGGGAGCTGAATCTGTGAAATTCACAAATTAAACAGGCTCTCTTCAGTCTCTCCTTTGTTTTTGGAACAAAAAATCAGAAGAGAAAAATAACTCCTTTGTTGCCTCAAATCTTTATGTGCATTGCCCTTCCCCTCCTTGTGACAGTGTTTCACATAAAAAATGATGGGCCACCCAACAGCCAGTATGGCAGCCAATTCAAACGTTCTTTGGGGGGGCGGTGCAGAGGGAAGAAAAAGGTCATGAATTCCAAGACCCTTTAGAACTGAAGAAGGGTGTTTGTGCCCAAAAGCTTGCAAAGAACATTTTTTTCAAAATATTTAGTTGGTCTAATAAAAGATATTAGACCAACTAAATATTTTGAAAAAATATTAGATAGACACAATTTACCCAAAGAATTGTGTCTATCTATATCCTTAGACCAACATAGCTACAACCAGCAACCCTAAGACCCTTGATATGGTTTTGAAAATCTCCTCCTTGATCTTTATCTTTATCTTGATCTTTATCTTGAGCACCTGCTCCCGTGGAGTTCAGAGCTGTAGCTAGTGACCATTGCCGATGGAAATATTCCCTACTATTGCCAAGCCCACCCCAGCCTAACCTTCTTGGCATTTAGACCATGGTCTGGTAAATGCTTATACACCTGTGAAACTCTGAACATGTGAGATACCACAGCCCGCTGAAGTCTACATGACTGATGTGTCCATGTACAAGTGGACTACAGACTTAAGCAAGCAAAGGTCTTTGACTTGTGCCACACATAAAGTCAGACTACATAATTGTAATGCCCCATTCTGGCCCAAACGTTACTTATAGAATCACTTTCTCTTTCCTTTATTGTTCTTGCTGGCTTCTCTCCTCACCAGTGATGCACCCATGGAGGCCTACTCTGCTCTTCAGGGAAATGCCCTCCTTCAGGACTTCTTCTGCCTCTCTTTTTTCTCTTGCCATCATATGTGTTCTCAAAGAGCCCTTACCTTTCCCCCCTCATGCTGCCTTCTCAGCCTGCCTGTACAACACTGTGGTTCCATATACAACAGTGCCCACGGACAGCTTATTTGTAAAGATTTGAATGCAGCATCTCTGGATATAACACAGGCTCTACTACTTCATCTAATGGGCAAAACCCATTCCCATGAAGAATGTAGAAAACTCTACATCTGCTCTAGACAACCTCCTGAGGTGCCTTCCAACCCTAATTTTCTATGATTCGATGGACTTTCCACTGGAGGTTGAAGAACCATATTATGAGAACCTGAGGCCCAGCCACATCCCCTGATGTGTTGCCTGCAAAGCTAGACTTTCAATAATAGCAACAGCCTTCTACATCATGGAACTACTCCTTCAGCCGGTCTGTCTTCCTCTGTTCCTGGACTTTTGGCTCCCTCATGGCTTCCCTCATTTTCATCCTTTTCTCTGGTTTAGGCTAGATCTCTTTCAGGCTTACTGAATAAAAAAGGCAACCTACACATTGCTGATGGAGTTGTAAGAAGACCAGTACATTCCTTATTATAGTGTTTTGCTCCCACATATAATCTGCTTCTGAAGAGGATCCATAATAAATGTCTGAGATAGTATGGCAAGTGAATAGCATTAGGAGAACAAGGGCATTGTTGTTCCATTTTTCTCCACTAGCAGAAGATTACTTTTTTCCCTTATCTCCCTAAAACTGTTTATGGTCTTACTGTCACTCTCCTTCTCTGAAGGTCAAACAAGTCATTACAAGCAATGGGCTTCTCTTGGCTAAGCCAGAATGGCTGCCTTAAGCTGCCATAGAAGTAAAGGAACATCAAGGTAAAGGTTTCAGTCACCATGATATTGATCCAAAGTGAGTGCCTGCATTGAGACTCTCGTTTTTAAAAAAATAATTTCAATTGTTAAAAAAATGGAGTGTCAGAAGAGGAGAGAAAGGCAGATTCTCACCTGCAGAGCACTTCTTCTTGACAGCTAGCCCCTCCTCATTAGAACAGTTTATGTTAAGTCAAGTGAAAAATCAATATGAACCTAGTTCCTGAACAGGAGACAAAAAGGCCAATGACAGGCATTCATTTAAAGGTCCAATGGGATATGATCCTAACAATAATGCTTCTTGCCATGAGGCACATGCATGGCAGGATGTGCAGTTTTGGGATCAGAAATCACATCCCAATTGTGCCCTGCTTGTTAGTGCAGGCAGAGCCCAGAGTCACGATCCCCTGCACTAGCAAGTTGAAAGATTGGTGCCTGACAATCAATTGATCCTCAGCTTGATCAGGACCACACTGATGCTTGAACCAACCCCAGTATGGTCCTGGACCCAGCCAATAATCAGCTGATTGTTGGCTGGTGGAGACCACAAGGGGGCGGGTTGGAGGCCCTGGCATGATCCTAACCTTGTCAAACATTCAATATTACACATTTTTGTGACTGGTTTCACTTTCTGGGTGCCATTATCATTGGCCTTGGCAGACACTACACTTAAGACATGATTAGTCTGTTAATCACATCTTAAATAGTAACCTGGCCACATGTTCAGGGAATTAATCACAGTTCGGAGAAAAAGCTTGTGATAAGAATACCACATCTGTCCTCAGGAAATCTAGGACTCAAACCTGGGATCTGCTACTTATGTCTTATTCTGTGATACTCTAACCCTCCCACTATACAATCTGGTCAGGACAATGTCTTGTTCATTTATCTTGTATGCTTCCAGAGGCAGAAAAGTGCCTGTTTCTGTGTTCTCAGAGTGTGTACCACTACAGGGCCTGTAAGTGCTTTGGTAATACAATTAGGAAACCAAAGGGGATGTCTATTTGTTAACCTTTCTCACATCACTTAGTCTTTCTGGACATTTGTATACATGCCTACACTGAAGTGTCAAACGCTTTTAAAAGTGCCCAGCACTGTGGCACTTGCAGCTACATAAGCAGCAAAATGCACATCAGCACTGAGAAAATGGCAGTGGCATGCTTTTGAACTAAAACACATCACAGGTGTTTAAGCTCAAAAGTGTACCACTGTCATTTTCTGTACACTGACGTGCATTTTGCCATTTATACAAATGCATGCGGCACAGTGCAATGTGCATCAGCTCACATGTGAAGCAGACTTGATTAATCAATTAATCAAGTGTGCTCCGACCTGTTGTCTCTGTGGTGCATTGTGGGGAAAAAAGTTATGTGTATAAATCCCCCCTATGCCTCAGTGAAAGTGAGATAGGTAGTAGCAGAAATACATTAAAGCCAGGATCCTGCCACTCACAGATAACTTAAACTGTAGCAAAACCCCCAGTTTTTCTTTTTTAATACATATATATTTTTATGATAGATATGCATTCCCTTCCCTTCCCCAATTACTTCTCTCCCTTTCTGTTCCCTATAGACAAGCATAAGCGAGCTCAGACTTAGGATAAGCTTTAACATTTTTTTTTTGGTAGCAAGTTTTTGGTTTTGGATATCCACTGTTTTATATTGTATTATTATTAGATTTGTTTTGATTCTTACTGTTGTATATTGTATTATTATCATTTTCATATTGATTTTTATTGTTTCATATGGATATTGTATGGTTTAGGCCTGTGTTTGTAAGTGAACCAAAGTCATGTCAAGTTTCCATTTTATATGTCAAGCCTCCATCTTCTGTCCTCTGCCTGGGCATCCCATG
>NW_005841975.1:879772-899793 GCF_000455745.1 Alligator sinensis | reverse complement strand
CTCCCAGACAATGACCCCTTGTCTGCCTGGATAGGTAGCTATAACCCCCCACCCCCTCTTCAACCAAGGACTTGGACTCTGCTTCTCTTCCCTACCACTGAGTCTCTTTCTCCTGCTGCTATTGTGAGTGCTTGTGTGTGTGTGTGAACCAATAACTTCATGGGGCTGTGTAATGTGTTGTCTGTGTAATAAAACTGTTATTTGGACCCCTAAGTTGGGTTTTGCTTTACTATGGTTTGGCCCTGCTCCAATCTCTGCTCCTCACCCCTCTAACTTCTGTCTCATTTCTCCCTCCTGATTCTGGCTCACTGCTACCTTTCAGTCTCTCCTGCCACTTTTCCTGTGTGTTTTCTGCTCTCCCCCTGCTCCTACTGCCTTTTCCCTGTGACTTTCTGCTGCCTTTTTCTGCTTTCCTGCTGCCCTGCCGCCTTTCAGTCTCTTCCGCTGCTTTTTCTGTGATTTTCTGCTGTCCGTCTCTCTGTTTTTAGGCTTCCCCCACACCTTCTGTAGTCATCCCTTCCCCCACCCCGCTGCAGCTTCCCAGCTCCTCCTGGCTGTCCTGCAGTTTTCTACAGCAGCTGGAGCCCTTCTCCAGCTCCCAGCATCTACTGCCACTCTCTGCAGCTTCTCTACCTTCCCCGGAGCCATCCTCTGACTCCCCACACCCAGAGCCCCTCTTCAACACCCACATTTTCCCTTAGTCCCATTTTCCCTCTCCCCACCTACCTTTTCAGCTCTCCGTAGCTCTGGCTCTGGTCCCAGCCTCTGTGCCAGCATCACTCCCCTGTTCTGTAGGCTTTGGGCATTGTCTTTTAATTAATTAAAATCAGTTAACCTAAAGTTACCGCCAAGCCTCAATTCTTCAGCCCAGGCCCCTCTAGTCTCCTGTTTCTAATCCCAGTCCCAATGACTTTCACTCCCAGCAACTTTCACTCCTTATACTCCTACTTTCTTACCTTAACCTTACCCTGGGTACCCCAAGCACACACATACACACTGTACCATCCAAGTTAGGAACTTACCTGTGTATATGTGTAGCTGGGTTGTATGTGTGTGAACTGGTAAGTGTGTGTGTGCATGTGTGCGCACATATATATATGGCATTGTGTGCATGATATATGAATTAGTGATCTGTGGGGTGTATACACTATACACTTTTGGGGTGTATAGTGTATGTGCTTGAATTGGTGATAGGTATGCATGTGCCTAGGCTGGTTTGGATATGTATGTGCCTGAGCTGGTAATGTGTGTGTGTATGCACCTAACTGATTTGTGTGTTTGTATATGTGCAACTGTGTCACACCCTCCTGTCTAATAGCGCAATATTGAGATCCTGAGAATTGGCCTGACCCCACAGGGCAACAGAACAACCTTACAGCTTAAAACTTTGAAGAAAACACTGACTTTTTAGGTGTTGAATTGAATGCATCCTCTTAAGTGTAACTATTCTAGAAGTAGGCCAATGAGACTGCAATCATGAAAGGCATGTGGAATATGCAATGGAAGCTGTGTTGCCTAGGTTGGATAAGGGTGCCTGCCATCAGGTATTGCACTGCTTGATGGTGGTGGTGACTTTGACAATATCTCCATTGAGATTAATAGAATGCCTCATGGAATGCCTTGTATGTGATGCCTGCTACTTTCCTTCATGATTGATGTCTCACTGGAGACTTCACCCTAGGGATGATGAGGCAAAGCTGAATAGACTTGCTGTGCCGCTTGAATTCCAATGCCATGAGGACATTTAGCATAATATGTACTCTAACTTACTATCCTTGCAGTGCTTGCTCAGGAGCTGGGGAAGACCATTATTTTCCTACCCAGTTTTCAATTTGTCCGTTTTGTATATGCTACATTTCTGCTGATGCCTTAAACCAGCATCTGTTTGGCATTTCTTCCTCTGATACATATGCAGCACTTATAGAGCCAACACCGGGAATGGACTTCACTCATTAGCTGTTGTTACAGAGGCAGATCCAGGAGGTACAGTAGTGTGGATGCATCCGCCATCTCAGCTGCTGCTGCTGCCCTCCCTGGCTGATCTGGGCACAGGGGGAGCCCCCAGAGATGCCCCTGCCCCACTTCAGATGTAAGATGCAGCTTTGTGGGGTGCCAGGCTCCATTAGGGACAGTGTCAGCAGCATGCAGATGCCAGGGTCTGCTTCCCACCCTCCCCACCTTGCCAGGAACAGGTGCTGGAAGGAGGAACCTATCCCCTGCTGCTGTCCCTGGCTGATGCCTACACAAGGGGAGCCCCAGGGCCACTTCTGACCCATTCCAACCCTGTACTGCACGATCTGAGGGGCGGTGTGCAGCATCACTCTTTAGGAAATCCCAAATCTGCCCTTAGTAGCAACACATGTTGGGTTTGGTTCCATGGCAGTTTCCTCCCACTTCTTTCAGTATCAGCCTGGACTTAGGGGTCATGGCTGTAACTGTGGTGCAAGCCCTGACTATAGGGTAATGGCAGCCTCAGTGATAATTCAGGAACCAGACTTTGAGAGGCAGATCCCTGGTTTGTGCCCATTCTCCAGCCTGGTGTTGATAGTTTCCATGTACAAGCTGGTGGATCTGCACTGGCTGGCACATTTGAGACGAGAAACCATTACCTATTGCTGTTTGTCCACTCCCTACCCACTTGTTCTTCCTGCCCCCACCCCCTCACCACACCTAAGGTATGGATAGCCAGACAGTGCCATATATCTCCTCACAGACAGCAAGTTAAAGTCTCACTAAATAATTTAGGGCCCAATCCAAACCCCACTGGAATCAATATGAAGGTTCCCATTGACTTTAGTAGATTTGGAATCAAACTGTTATAGGGCTGTAAACTCTCAGGACATTCACATTGTTCTAGGAGTAGGTGGCTAACTCCCCTAGGCTGGCCTGTGCTATCTTGGATGTGAACAAGCAGAATGAAGGAGAGTGGGAAGGACTTTTCTATTATATCTGAGAAAATAATAATGCTGTTGTTTCTTAAAATTGTTTTAATTGAACCAAAACAATCCAGCCAGTTCAGGGTGACATAAAAGAGAATTTTTATGGCAGCATAGAAAGTACAAGAAAAAATGTTTTGCACTGGCCTAAACAAAGTGAAAAGTTTTCCTTTCTCTTTCCTTTCCTTTCTTTTTCCTTTTTCTTTGGGAATATTTTATCCTTTCTTACAACCCACTTTTTTTTTATTCAGGTCTCTTTTAAGATGAAAAATAACATTTCTAATGAAAAGGCAAAAAAGTTGCATTTTGAAAACGTTGAAATGAAACACTGAGGCACTTGCAGAATGATATATTTCAAAGCCATTTATATGAAATGCTTTCCTGGGTTTTTTTTACATTCCCACACTCCCCATTTTGTTTGCATGAAGCTACTCACTGAATTTGACTTGAATTTGCTAATAGTTTGGGGCCCTTTGAAAATCTCTTTTGGCAAATTTACCCCTTGTTAAAAATAATTTTACTCACCTCTCATCTGAGTCTCTTAATTACCCTCCACACACTGATGAGGAGGAAGAAGAATGCCTCATTGCGGGCTTGTCTACACATGGCCCTCTTAACTGGGATTAGCCTAAAATTGCCATTTTTAAGGCACATTAAGGGCATGTGTTCACATGTGTGTCCCCTTAACATGACTTTAAAATGGTGATGTTCAGGCTAATCCCGCCTAAATTTGATACCTGCTTAAAGCAAGTACCAAATTTAAGCTAGCATAACTAAATCACATTATCCCACATGTAGATGCTTAATGCGCATTAACACGGCTACATGTGGGCTAATGTGACTTATCTATGTCAGCCTAAATTTAATGCACCTTAATGCGCATTAGTGTGTCTACATGTAGCTGCATGCCTAAATCATTTTAATGTGCCTTAAACAAAGGCACGTTAAGTTTAGGTGCATGTAACTACACGTGTAGACACGCTCTGTTAAACATAATGACTGTGGACCTGCAAGAGTCATGGTGGGAAGAAGAAGGAAGAGAAGGTCCTGATAGATAGAAGTTAAGAAAAGGCCCCCAGAGGAACTCATCTCTGTCTGGAACACTTCACCTCTTCATTTCAGGAAAAGTGCTACACAGTTTATCTTCTTAAGCTGTTGTTGTGAAGTGAACTGATCCAAGCTCGTATACCACCATGAGTCTACTACCACTGTGTATATACATTACAGTCTGGAAGCCCCTGTGATCAAATGACTCACTGTCTCTTTTCAGGTCCAGGAATGAAGGAGCTACTGGCTCCCTGGAAAGGTATTGAAGAGATATATGCATTAGCCAGAGGATTAATTGTCTCATAAACACCTCCTGAGTTCAAAGAATGGTTTAAGCTCTACATGAGAAGGAATACTGAGCATCAGGCACTGTTTGAAGAAGGAAGGTGTCTGCAGGCTTGTAACAGGCTGTTTATGAGAGACAGACAGTTCAGCCATGAAAGAGAGAGATTGTGAGACTTCTAATGAGGTAAGAAAATGTCTTACATGCATTCTTATTTGCCATCCGTTATTTTTTGTCCCTTCAAGGTTATGCCCTTGTGCTATAAAATGCTATAAGATGTGTTAATGCATCATTTCAGTGTTGCTTTTCCTATTATGTGACTTGATATTGTTATGTAGCTGTTTAATAGTAGGGTTTGATTTGACCTGTCACTGAGAGGAGGTGTGGCCTCTTTTGTCAGCCCTAGCAGATAGGGCTAGCGCAGCGAAGGCAGGCCAACTTCTCTAGCCTGTGACACGCAAAGGCACTAATCTAATACCGATTAGTGACTTTGACATCTGAGTCAAGGCTTGTGTTCAAGCCTCTGGAGCTGTAGCAAGTCAACAGAATTACTATACTACCACATCCCAGACCTTCCTCAAGCAAAGGGCTGGAAATCAGGACTCCTGTGGGCTCTTCTCTTGGCTGTTAGTAACTATTCCTCTGAGCTAGTTACAGCACATTGGGTGAGTTGTGGCTTTTATAAGGAGGCAAAATTCAGTTCTGCACCAATTGCCTCAGGGCCCATGGATATAACCTGTCTCAGATACTCAGGGATTCATTTTCCTACTCCAGTGGGCACAGGATTGTATCTAACACCTGAAAGTCTTGAATGCAAACAGGCAAATAACAGAGATCATCTGTGAATACTTCTCTGATTTAGACATTGAATTTCTGTGCGCCATTTTACTGTGCGACTTTCCATTCAAGTGAAATTTAGTTTGTGTGAATGTTCATCAAAACCCCAACAACAACAAAAATCTATCCTATACCCATAATTAATCTGGTGATTAAAGGAAGTTTGTTTCAGAGGGAAGGGAAAATGACAGAATAAGAGACGCTTAGACTTGGTCCCATAAATTAAATATAACAGCAAGAGCAACATTAGAGGTGGCAGTAGCTTTGCCCTCCTCATTCAATATTCAGGGTGTCACAGCCCCCTGTTGCTAATTGAGCTAGCTTTACTAATCAAATGTAGCCAGGACAATATGCAGTTTTTCAAGTATCCGTGCAGAGGTTTTATCTGTACATATCATGCTTACTGCAATTTCAAGAAAGAAAGTGTGATAGAAAAGGGAAAATATAGAGTGACATATAATATACAGAGCCAGTCACAATCTTTCATCTAAAAGTTTTCTCTATGAGAAACAGCTTTTTCAATGATAATGAACATGGTGTCACTAAAACATTTTCTTTCTTTTTATCTTTGGAAAGGTTCCAGTTTTTCATCAAATCCAAGTGTATGTGACTAAGGTGGCAAACCATAAGCAAACAACAAATATACATGTTGAACACAATTCATGGGTGCCTGTTAGCTTCATAAAGTATCCATTGAACAATTATGAATAACAAATAGTTTCACAAAATTGAAGCCAATTCCAAACAATTTGCCACCAGAAAAAAGGCCCAGATGTGCCATATAAATTGGTTGCAATGTTCAATCAGGTCTTGTGAAATATCAGGTTTTAAAATCACAATGTTCTGATTTGTAGAAACAGCATTTTACATCATTTTTAGAGGGTTTTAATATTTATTAGCTTTATTTTTCCCCCGAAGGCTTGTAGAGTAAAAATCATGCCGGATTTTACAGACAGAAGGATATTAAGCATAGTACCAATAAAATATTTAAGACTGTCTAAAACATTTCTAAATGAGATTCTCTGCAAGAGATGTGGCATAAACAAAATAGCAGAAGGTGTTGGGTGGGATGTGTTGTGCATCAGGAACTGACATAATGGATCAGTGAACGGTCAGTGTAGTCCAGCAGCTTGTCTCCAGGACCATGTGCCTCTAAGGAAAATGGAGAAGTCCCTGCACTAGACAGAGGTGGTATAACCTGCCTGCCGGGGTATTATTTTCTAGCACCATTAGTTGTAGGTTGTTTTATGTCCAGAAGCATGAAGGCTTATAGCTTTCAACCAACAAGAACCTTTAACAAAAAAGTCATCCGTACTATTACAATTATAGAGGGGCGGGGTGGGGGTGAAGGCAACCAGCAGAGATCCAATGAGTTCAGTGGGTCTCTCTGGCACAGTAAGGCCAGATAAGGATCTCCCCGTAGATAGTCTTGTTATTCATGTAAATGGCCAGTTCTTTTATTGAAGCCTGCCAAGTTTTCAGCTTCAATGATACCTTTTATCAATGAGTTCCACTGGCCAGTTGTATGAGAAAGCATTCACTTTCATTACTTTGAAATTTGTGTCCAGAGTTCTTAGATTCTGAGAATAAAAGTTCCCAAGCTGCTGACTTTATTTATACACTGTTTTGCATATTGTCTTCACTGCATATGGAACTATACAAGCATGGGTGCCATTACACAATGTCACTATAAAATTTGGCAGTGGCTTAAAAAATTAAAACGATAGGATGGTATAATGTAAAGGCAAAGCAAGTAAGACAAGGACAACTGTATGGACAGGGCTATTCATTTAATGCCTCTGCTTTCAATGGAAATGAAACTGCCACATATTGTCACACCAGACTTCTATAGCATGTAGGGACTTTATCGCATAGTTGAAATCCAGCGTGCTGCAAAGCCTTGTCTTTGACATATCGTTCTGTCTTTCTGCTTGTGACCTTTGCAATGGGGAGATCTCCTTAGGCTAGTTCTATATGGTCACCCCTGACCTCTCTGGATGTATTTGTCAGCTGTGTTTCACACAAGAGCCAGTACAATCTATTTCTCCATTTGTATTCCATCTGCCTGCAACAAATTCTGAAAACCTTGCCTGGGATGCTTCATTTGTATGCACTTAATCTGGCTTTATCCTGTTTTATGGAGCGTCTTCTTTAAATTGATTCAGGCAAAAGCATAGCAGGGCTTTGCATAGATTTTGCATGCATGACATTTCTGCACAGTTGGGTCCCATTATACACCTTACCGATCACATTCTGCACATAGAAAATCCATATTAAAAAAGAAAAAAATGTGTACAAATAAATAGAGTTGGGGGGTGGGGAGGAATATGACAAAGCTGACCACTGCATCTCTTCAATATGATTTTAAGTGGTTTTCCTGTTTTCTAGTTTTCTACGCACTTAACTGTATGCCCTTCCCAGTCAAGGCTCTAATCCTGCAGCAATGCAGTCACAGGGATTTTTGCCATTAAATCTCTCTGGTGCTACTATTTTCTTGCTCCAAACAGAGTAAAGCAATATACCTGTTATGGCTTTTGCAACATTAGTGCCTATTCCATAAGGTCTAGAAAAAGCTACATCCAATATAGGTAACAACACATGCATGCACATCAGTGCATGTATACACATGATCTCATTTGAAAAGGTGCCATGTTTGTAGAGGTTCAAGAGGTGCGTCATTCTTTGTGCTGTACTGCTCTCCCATTCCAAACCATCTCCAATCACACTGGAGAAGACACACACTTGTTTAGCAGTGCAGTCCAGAGCATTGATAGTAAAAAGGAAAACAAAGGACACCAAGATTTGATAAGAAGGTGATTGAAACACAGTCTTGTCTATCTCTCTCTAGGTGAGAGGTTTCCAGCATGAAAGTGCTAAAGAGCTGAAACAACATTTCTCCACAATGGCACATTTTAACACTGGGGAGACAAGGTGCTGACATTAGATTAATTCATCTCAAGTCAGGGAATAAGGGACTGATTTCAGAGCTGGAAGGAGGGGGAAGGTGAGAAGAAAAGACAGCTGTGAAGATCTCGGCATACTCTGAAGGTCGAAAGGTCTTAGACCTTAAAGCTAACTGGTATACAGTAAGCTTCAACTGGAAATATATAAGCATATGATTTATGTTGCTGTAGAATCTTAGCAGCAGCAGCTTAGCTCAGCTGAAGACAGTTCATTTGTGCAACGAAATGTATTAATCAATATTTTATCACTGAGGATTAATATCTCTTTAAAGGCAACTTTATGATTTAACAACATTATTGTTATGTTAGAGAGACAAGTGGAGCACTTATGTTAATATCTAATCATGTTAAAAATCTAACGCCACTTAAAAGGACAATGTTAGGATAAGATATTACATAATAAAAGCTTAGCTATGCTACAAATAATAACCTTGGATTCCTGAAATTTAGAGAATGCCAGTGAACTACTTTGCTTTTTGCTACTTGGGTTTGGGTTTGACTTTTACATTCTGTAGCATAGGTGACAGAACTAGGCTATGTAGTTTCATTTCATTTCAGTTAGTTTCTTTACTTTCAGGCTTTCTTACACTAAGGACTAAATTCATAAGAACAGAACTTGGTGGACTTTAAGCACCTGAGTCCAAACCTACAATCTAAGGGCACATCTACATGTGTGCTTTAATGTGCAGTAGCCTGTTTTAATGCTCATTAAAGCATGCCTTTTAGATAATGCACATTAAAATAGGCTAATGCTTCTTTTTCTAGTACCTCACAATGGAGGTACTACATTTAATGCGCATTAATGAATCTGTAGCTGCACCCTAAAAGATCATCATTCAGCAGCCACTTCTTGAAACTGCATGGGTGCTGCCCTGTTCCTTAAAGTTCCTTAAGCACCAGCCTTTCTGTGTATGCTCATAGCTGCTCCATTTCTAACTCCTGTTTGCACCCAATCAGGAATCAAAAACTACAGACTGTTCCACTGAAGTCCCTAAGGGATCCAGTCCAGTTGGCATTTTCTGGATATGTCTAAGACATCCTGACAAGAACACGGTCCTCAAGACAATGTGGTTGTGGCTACTTTTATTCTTAAAGTACGCCCATCTGTTATTAGCCTACTCATAAGATCATAAGAAGGTAGGGCTGGCAGGGATTATCCCTGGCTAAACCATCTCAGCCAAGTGTCTGTTTAATCTGCTCTTGAAAATTTCCAAGGATGGACATTCCACAGCTTCTCTAGGTAGCCTGTTCCAGTGCTTGACCACCTTCAAGGACAGTAAGTTCCTCCTCATTTCCAACCTAAATTAGAGTAGGGTACTCCTGCAGGAAATGGGAGAGTGGGGTCTCTCCTCAGCGTCAGGGGAGTCAAACCCATATCACCTAATTTCCAGGTGAGTGCTCTGGGTGGAGCAGCCTTCTCTCCTCCTAGTAGAGATATGCCACAGTAGCTCCCCTCTTAGTAGAGCTAAACACAAGAAGGAATGCAAAAGTCCTGGGATCTGAAGGAAAACCTGGATAAAGGAACCTGGTTCTGGAGCATAGTGTTTTGGGTACTCAGCAGGACTGGTGGCAATATGAGTTTGACTCCGTGGTCTCAGGACTATTTCTGTTTTGTATCCTATGACCCTAAAATGTAAAATGCATAAACAGTGATAGCAATAGGAGACTCTCCTGGGAGATGGATCTGAATGGTCTTTGGTACAGAAGGATATTAAACTTGGGTCTCCCGTTTTTTGAGTGAGTGCTCTAGATTGTATGAAAGGTAAGTGGTACAAGCTCCTTCTCATCTGGTCACATTTTAAAAGGCAGTCACCGTTTTGTGAAAAGCCAGATCCTGTTGGTGTACATGATGTTGTTCCCTGAGAACATCATCTGGATCACCTAGTTTCTGGATCCTGGCCAGGCTGAGGCATGAGCTAGCCAGTGATCTATTTATGCCAGGACTCTTCTGAGTTTGTGCAGAAGCTTGATTTTAGGCACCTGGGAAAGTTTAAAGTCAAACCAAGAGGTGCTTGTTTGGCTGTTTTACCAGCTGAATCACAGTTTTGGACTTAGGCACCTGAGTTCTGTCTACATTTCTGAGATTTCATATTTTGACCCTATAAATGACAAAGATCATTTTACTTCTTGGGCATTTTGAATATGTGGCAACAGCAGAGCAAGCCTACATGGAAAGGAGTTGTTGCACTATGGCTTTTTAGGCCTCAAAGCAACTAAAGAACATTTTCTGCCATGGAGAACCTGAACTCTGACAAAAGAACAAGAATGTGTAAGAACTATGTGGTATAATAAATGGCAACAATAGTTGGTTTGACTTATTCAACTTTGTATGCAAAAAAAAAATCTCATCGGAGGAGTCAAAGGATGAAAAACTCTTCCTTTTTAAGAAGAGGACAATAAAAGGCTGTTGTTTGATTGTCTGAATTTCCTGCCTAATGAAATTGGATACAGTTCAAAATCCAAAAAGACCTAAAATTTAATTTCTTTCCGTGTTTAAAATGCATGTTATCAATTACTGACTGTAGATCTAATGATTTTCATAGCTGACCTATTCTGATACAAGCACCTCAGAGGATTTATTGATGACAACTGTATATATCTAAAAAAGTCAATTCCGAAACATTTACTGAATTCATCTCCACTCAGTATCTGTAGTTTTCAGGTCTTTCAAGTAGTGCTCAATCAAACAAATACGTGCAAAAAAAAAAATCATTTTTCTTCTCATCAGCAAAACTTTAAATGCAGGCTAAATTCAGTGGTTCCTAAATTCTTCACAAATGTTTCTCCTGCTATTAGCAACAATGTTCCCTATTGGGTTTGCACCAGGAAAGTTGGGGTGAAATTCAGCAGATGATTATATCTAGTGGGTTAGAACAGAACAACTCTGGCCTTAAAAATCTACGGATCTGTATGAAGCAACCTAACCACTTCATCATTGTTTGCCTCCCCTATGACTTATTTCAGCAGCATGGAAGTTGAAA
This sequence comes from Alligator sinensis, assembly GCF_000455745.1. Taxonomy (NCBI): domain Eukaryota; kingdom Metazoa; phylum Chordata; order Crocodylia; family Alligatoridae; genus Alligator; species Alligator sinensis. Next base: position 888,746 of record NW_005841975.1, on the reverse strand, counting down.
GGAATTCATCTTTAAAGGAAATGCAGGAGCACACTCCTTTTGAAAATTAGATCCAAATGGTTTTGTGTTAGTCCTCAGGAACTGTTTTGAAAACATGAGCGACTACATTTGAAGATGTGGATAAATGATTTGTACTTTCCATAAGGCATCCTCCACACTTAGTATATCCATGACATTACTGTAAAACAAAACAAAGATGGCAAAGTCAAGCACCCATGAATTGAGGAATGCCTACCCAGATTTCATTTCCCTCTCTGCTACAACCCATCCTCTAAGTCCTACAAAAACTTTCACCACTTCTGTTCCTTGCCCTTTTGCAATCCAGAAGACTGTCTTTCAAATCTTCTCCAGGCTGCTGGCAATGTGAGCACTGAAAGTAAAGGAAAGGGAAGCCTCCTGTTCTCCGTCCCACTATTTCTACCACATCAATTCCTTAAAGGAAAAACTCAGGGAAAACTAGTCCTGGTCCTGCACTTCTGAGGTGGAGCATGCTCAGGGTAGATAGTATCTTAGAAGAATTTAACAGGAAAACTATTAGAAGCCTAATAAGTCTTTGTGAACTGTGTTTTCCCCATTCTTTTAGAATTATAATTTGGATGAATTTAGGGAATCATCATGGAGGAAGCAAAAAGTTGATCCCCGTGACATGTCTTTGCCAAATTTTAAATCCTTTGCTCTAAAGCAGGGGTGTCAAACATACGGCCTGTGGACTGGGTCTGGGCCATGAAAATGAGTCATTCAGGCTGTGGGGTTTCTCAGGGGCTGGATCTCATGCACCTGCATGGGATGGATTTGGCCCATTGGACTCATTGCCACAGTTGCCTGAGTTCCAGTTGTGGCAGTGTTAATCTCCTATTTTGTCACAGTTCCAGAACCAAGAGAGTTTATAATGCTTGTTCCCCTTCCCTGCCACTGAAATCGGGTGCTTTAGTGGCTCTACCAGGGTGGGCTATCCTTTTAAGAAGAAACATTCAGCCATGTTGAGAAAGCCCAGTTGCAAGGCCACCTGGATAATGGGGGAGTATCCTACTGGGAGTTTAAAACCCCAGGGGAGAGAGTAGAAAGGAAGGAAATGTTGAGGGAACCATTTGCAAGCAGGAGGCAACTATGAGCAGAACAAGCTTGCTACCACGCAGGGGACACACCACTGTGCTGAGGGAAAGCCAAAGGAACAGGGCAGAAGAGCTTGGTTTTATTCATTTATTTGTACATTGGTTTGCTGCTCAAAGACTGGGCTTCATTCGGAAGGGCTGGCTGAGCAGATCCTCAGGGAGCAAAACCCATCTGCAAAACCCAGCGAGCAATCAGCTTACAGTGGCTAAGATTAACAACAGGGGACAAATGGGGCAAGCAGCAGTGACACTAACTTCCTGTGCTCCTGAGCTGCACTGAAACAGTGACTCAAATCACTGAGGGGATTAATGGCCCATGAGAAGCCCTGGCTTCTGCAGGGAATAAATGTCACAGCCCTGCTGTAGAGCACAAAGGTACTAGGGTTTCTTAGTTAAATGGCTGCTATATTTTTTTAACATGGAAAAACCATATTTTTCCCCCCAGTCTTACTCTTTGAAAAAGCTGGACCATTTTCATAGACATTTTTTATGAAGAAAAATCAGCCTGAGGCATATACCCAGCATGGAAGATTTCACTTGATATAGTTACAGCTTGGCAAAGTTATGAGCAACTGAAAGTAGTATCACATGAAAAGTGTGAGGCAGTCATAACTATGGGCACTACTGCAAGTCCACCTTGGACAGATCATAATGACACCTGAACCTTACCATCCCTGTGACCTACAGTCATGACCTACAGAGCTAACTTTCAGTCCTTTTGCACCAATGCTCAACTGTGACCTGCCATATCCTATGATCCTCTTCTCATATATCTCTGCAAACCTCAGCCATTGTTAAGTTATTTCTTACCTAAAGGAGCCACCATGGCAGAAGAAAGATTATCCAACTCTCCATGTCCATCCAGTTTCTGGCCTCTTTCCTGAATTTACTTTAACCAGCCTGGACCACAGAGGATAGCTATGGCTAGATACTATGGACATCCCTATTATTTGGAAACATGATCAAAGTAGCTAGCTTGCGAGAAGTGTGATATTATGTTCTTCCTGGACCTACAGAGACAAGGGATATGTCTATGCTGCTTTGATGATGCTTTTGGGAGCATGGCAGAGAAATATATCCTCCACTTGCTTCTGTTGGGGTGTGCTGAATCCAGAAATAAGGCAGTGATGGAGGATACCTTCCATCGCCATTCTCAGGCATGCTGGAGACAGAGAGCTTGAGAGCAGAATCAAGGGGGACCCCCCCCCCCCCCCACAAGATGCTTCACCACTGTTTCATTTCCAGGTTTGCATAGGTGCATGCATTCTCACAATTGTTTTGTTATAGTCAGATTAGATGCTCAAGATGATCCCCACTTAAAAAAACCCGAAAAACAAACACCTGTGAATCTGGTCCTGGAGAGTTTCCTGAGGCCTCCATTTTACTTAATTTTAACTTGAGATAAATGATGAAATTCATATACTTGGCAGGATAGCCTGCATTTAGCACCTGCATTTTCAGCATGTACATTAGCCCACTGCAACATGGTTGCAACCCCAAGGATCTACTATTATTCTGGTAAAAGTAGTATTCTTTTCTGTGCAATGGAACAGAAAGAAGGGGAAGAGGCTTTCCTACCACTACCACCCAGAATAGCCTGTTTTTACGGCACTGTCCTGGGAACTGGGATGTAGGTTTAAACCATCTTGAGAGAAAAAGGGTCTCCGGCTTCCTGTGCAGAACCCTGACCACTAAGGAATTATAAGAGGAAGTAAAATGGGTGCTGCCTCTCTTGCCTATATTTTAAATAATAAAATGAGCCCTAATTCATTCTTTGAAAGCACCATTGTAGGTGCCGACCCTGAGAGTGGGCTCTTAGTCTTAGGTCCCAGGGGTACTTAGGGCCCCACTGAAACTTGGAGTGAAGCACATGGGCTCTAGAGATAAAGAAGATTTCATCTATGACCCTGGCTAGCTCTAGGCAACTGCTTTAGTGGAGCTGTGTAGAGCTGCCAGAAGTGCATGGACATTCACAAGTCCTGGCAATCACTGTCTGTGACCAGAGCTTTAAGTAGCAAGGACAGTCTAGATGGAGTCCAAGTTGCCTAAGTCTTCCCATGCGTTCCATACAGAGCCTAAGTAAATAACTCAGGGTCCTGAATTCCTTCAAAGCAACCAGGCACCTAAAAGCTGGATGCTGCAGCCCACAACCTGTAGGTACCTACAACCTCTGTATTGGATCTAGCCCTCAGTTTTTATAGCTGTACTGGCTGTTGGCTGGAAGAACAGATAGCCATTATGTTGGAAAGTGATGCAACAGGATACTCCATTCTTACTATATAGAATCAAATGCTCTTTCTCAGTTTTTCAGCTATCTTTAATGAGGTAAAAAATGTAAAAAACCACATAGATCAGTCTCAAATTCCTACCATTTTTAGGCAAATGTATGACTCTTCTTTTACTTACTATGGACAGTGACCAAAACTCACACCTTTCTGCAGTCATGAGACTTAGATGGCCTGCAAACTATTTAGCTATTAAAGGAACTATACTCAGATCTTTTTTTATTGTCATTATAAATTACATACATGAAATAAAAATCCCATACCTTATATTTAAAGAGTAAAGAGCATTGAGAGTCACAAAGGGAAGTACTTAATGTTAGGAAATACCAGATTTCAGTTTGTTGGTAGGCTGATATACACAGAGATAACAAGAAACACATCTGAGGTGCCACTCAATCCCATATTTCCAGGCCCTGCCTCCAAGCAAGAAAGAACCAGAGCTTTTCAGTGAATGCCCCATCAAACTCTCTTAACATGGTCAAAACAAACTGTTTTCTCCTCACTTCATTCTGAGAAATGGTTCAACCATCTATGCTGAAATTTTCTAGGAAAAAAATAGCATCAAGCTGATGCCTAGCATGAAAAGTTCAACCCTAATAGTTAAAGGTCACCAAAGTTATAAGCAGGTGAAACAAGACCTTGTAATAGAATAAAGGCAGGCAACCTTAACCAGCAGTGATGTAACTATCAGTTCCTTTAACAGCATGATTATATTTACATTGATTTTTGTGTTAGTCTGTCTCCCAGCTCTTGTCAGGAAGTTTATTGTTAAGCATTACTCTGACTTATATCAGGAAAAGGACTGAGAGTAGAAGGTTGCATGGAGCAGCTGTTGTGCAAGCAGGGGAAAGAAGTAATAACTCAGGATACAAGAGGGTGGCCCCTTTCCATCCTTCATAGTAATTCATTGCCAGGCCACCCTGATGCACTGTACTATTCAGACCATTGGTTTAATAAAAAAGTAACTTTGGCATTATAAACTTATGAGAAGTAGGAGCTTATTATATATTCTAATTGAGGAGGACACAGCAACCTCAATTGTTCTCCTCTGCTGCTATGGTTTCATCTGGTCAGCCAGATGTACGATCAAAAGTACCCATGCGGTATGGATCTTGAGATTTGAGACTAAAGAGCATAATCTTCTAGAAGAAGCTGAAATCTGCACAAAAAAAAGTAACAATAAAGAACTCCCACCTTAGAAAACAGAGAATTGAGTTATGTTCCTTTGTACAAAGTAATCAGCTTTAACCAAGACAGGGTTTAGGTTTTAACACATTTTGCAGAACCAGAACTGTTTCATTAACATCCGGCCAATGATTTTAGAATGGGGGATTAGCAATATCTCAAACAGATGTTTCCAATGAACTTTCTAAATATATGATTTTATTTTCTTTAACAGGGATTAGAAGGCCATGCAGTAATTAGTTCTGAAATATTTTGGTGGGATTACCACGTATTGCTGTATGAAAAGCATGTAACTTTTTTGGTAGCCTAGATAATACATTCTATTTTGTATTTCAAATGCATTACACTGTCTATGGATTTGCAAAAATAGAAATAGAACAAAGTCCTAATCTACATTTGCTGGGAATATGTAATGCACATTCTTTTTAAAACTCTAGGAATGGAGTTTGTTTAAAGACTGTAATAGACTTTAAACCAGAAATTGTAGGCTACATTTTTAAGACAACCTCTGATGTTAGGTTCTTTGATTTGGAGGGGCTCTGTTTTGCTCAAATCCAGGAAGATTACTAGAGGTCTTTTCAGGGTGCTCTGGCAAAGTTTTGATTAGTTAAGTTTCAAGCACTGGGACCTGATCCCAGACCACTGAAATCAATAGAAAGACTCGTGTTGATTCTGCTGGGGAATTCTGCCCTTTTGAGGTCAGTGGAAATTTTACCATTAACTTTAATGAGGGCACGACTTCTTGATTTCTAAAGCCTGAACACCAAGTAAAGGAGGTACCTGGATATAGAGGCAGCTTTTGAGGCTTCTGGCTTATGCAGTTGTGAAATACTAGAGTGAACCTTTTTGATTGGCAGTCAATGATCTTATACCCTTGTCACCAATGGATTGTCAAATATCTGAGCATAAGAGCTTCCCTTATGGGACTGGCGATATGTACTCTAATAGCATAGTCTGGAGGAAGCAAACTATGATGCGGGGCTAGGGAGAGGGGGAGTAGAGAGATATAATGTAATATATATCAAAAGGCAAAGGGTCACTTGTTATGTAAAACATTGCATTTTGGCAGCTGGGGGAAAGGATGAAAAAATGGTGATGGGAAATATTTTGCATCATGAAACTGAAATTAGTTTCATAACTGAAATGTTAAAAGGCTATTACAAAAAAGGGGGATCTAAAATTGCTAATGTATACTGTCCCAGGGGCATTAAGCAAAAGTGCCCCATGCTGCACCCTGGGGGCACCATGGGCTGGGGACCATGCACAAAAACAAAACCCAGGAAAACTACTCACCCACAACAGGACGCATGATGCTGCGCGAACGAGGAGCAGAGCCCATGCGGGTTACAAGCCACGCCTTTATCCAGCTGAAGCTGGCCGGTGACATCATGGGCAATCACTGGCCAGCAGAAATAAGAAGGAATGCCACAGGAGAAACAGGGAGAGCAGGAAAGGCAGCGCAGGCTCTCCACACTGGCAGCAGCCGGTGCCGGTACAGTGGGGGAAGATCTGGTCAGGGAGCAACAGCAGAGATGGCAAGGTGTCCCTGCTCTGGCAATGGACGGCTCAAGCCCCAAGGATTGAGGGACACCGGGGGCGGGATGCCTTAGGCAACACCAAGGGAGAGCAGCACCGCAAGCTGCACTCAGCAGCATGAAGGGAGCAACGGCCTGGAAAAAAGGGCCATAGCAGACCCAGGGGAAACAACAGGTCATCTTCCTGAATCCTCCCAGGTACCAGGTCCATGAGATGGGTTGGCGGCAGAGGAGATGAAGATACTCCAAAGGAGGGGTGTTGAGGGGACCCCATCGAATCCTGACAGTGGGGCTGGTGTAGAACCACCCAAGAAGCCACCCAGATTCCTACTTTGTTTTGTTTTTTTTCTTTTCTCCCTTTTTGGGCAGTGACGAGGCACGCAGGCCTCATGAATTGAGTCTCTTAGTCTCGAAGGGCCCCGGCACAGGGAAGTGAGCGTGGCCAGGGAGTGCCGGTGTTGCGGCTTCCTTCCTTTTTTTTTTAACTTGTGTTCTTTTTTTTGTTTCCCCCTTTTTTGGTTGCCAGGGGTGGGGGGGAAACATAGCGTATGGCCCCATAACAGAAGGGGGAGAGACCCAGTCAATGTAACTAGTAGGCCCGTGGGCCACTGCAGGCATAAATGCTCAGGACATAAAACCCGAGGGAAACGTCAAGGCCAAGGAAACATCTACACCAGAGGGACGGCCGCCTCAAGACCTGGTGTCCCGCTGGAAGTTGGTGTGAAGCTGGGGTGTAGGGGAGGTGGAGCCCCACAAACATCCATCAAGCAGAGTAACCACCCCGAGGGACCTCCAGCAGTTCGCGCCCCCCCCATGGGAGTACATTCAAAGTCATGGCAGGCGAGTTTGGGGGCAGCCACTGAGGGGATCGAGACCTACTTCAGGGGCCACGCAAAACACTGGCATGTCCATCACCAGTTGCTCGGGCCAAGTTGGCGCGTGAATGGGTGTTCGAGTCCAGGCTACATATACCTATCCACCCCCCTCCATATTCTGATCAATTCTGAAGCCAACCAAAACGTTTTCAACCTCTGAAATGTTGATGAAATTCTAGTCAAGGGATGGAAACAACATGGGTCAGGTCCAGTTTGGTAAGGTATCTAAACAAGACGTAATAGGAACTTAGGCACCTAAAGCCTTATAAGTTATTTGGCTTGGCTTTGCTCCACAAGCCATAAAGCACTTTAAATTCCAAATACAGGAAGGACCTCTATTTTGGACTTCAAATTCTTTGGCTGATTACATTTGGACATCTCAACATGCTTAGAAACAATCCTGTTTGGTCACATAGGTGCACACCTCCCACCTAAACTTTGAGATCCAGTTTGGTGCAAAGAAAGTACTTAAGGGCCATGGGAACCTGCCTTTTAAACCTGCACCAAGGACACCTGAGTCATATGGAACTGCCTGTTGCCTAGAGGCCAGCATCTGCTATGAAGATGAAGACCTGGGTTCTAGGCCCTCTTCAATATGAAATAATTTTAATCTACGCCTCTCACTTTGCAGGCTTTGCTTTAACTATGAGCATATGTATTAAGTTGGACCCATGGTTCCTACCTGCCCTCCTGTTCAAGCTGCACAACTAGGCAAGGAAGAGTGCAAGGGCTATCTGGCGAGACGGAGAATAAGCATGAAGGAGTCTACCTCTGAACCATAATGGGGCAAGGGACAATAACCCCATCTAGAGGAGTTCACTCTTCTTCTGCCCTCCCCCCCCCCCCGTATCTTGCATTGTTGACTATTCTGTGGGATGAGTTCCCTCTTTTTCTGCCCCCCCCCCCCCCCCGTATCTTGCATTGTTGACTATTCTGTGGCCTAGTTTCAAGAGGAAATACAGCCAGACTGATTCAAATAGTGGTTATGACATTCTTTTGGGTTATGGGAGACATTGGTTAAAATCTGTCAGGTTGCGTGAGGATTGGAAGGATTAGAATGCAATTTTCCCACTTTCTGGGTGAATTCCCTTACTACTAGACTCGACCACATGACCACCAGGGCATTGCTCTTGAGCAGTGGGACTAGACATTGTAAATAACAAGTGACCAAAGATGTTTTATATTCAGTAGAAATCAGGAAACTGAGATCTGGAAAGAGGCAAAAGTTCAGACATATCCATATGTTTAGTGTTAACTATAGGCTTCTTCCAGGTGCTTCCAGGTTTCATGTTCACCCTTTGGGACCACCAACCTCTCCATATTTCCTCTATATAGTGCTGAGGTACATACAATTTGACTGAATGTATCACCTTTCCAGACTGAGATATGTAGATTTTAAATGCTGAGATACCTAAATGTAGATGCCTCCAAGACTCAGTTAAATTTGGTCCTATAATATATGCAACATAAGTCTCATATTTTCACATTCAGATTTAGGAAAAAATGGTGTTTCCTCAAATATATCAATAAACAGTGGTAACATTCCTGAACCTCTCTTGCCCTTACAAAGTCTCACAAGTGACTCAAATACCTAAGAAGAGGACCACAGAATTAAATGCACTAAAATCACTAACCTACACGCATACACACACACCTACAATCTCTAGCGCAGAAGGTGTATACATATGTGTGTGTGTATATGCACATGTGTATACATGTATACATCTTCTGTACTAAAGATAATTTTGCCAAAGACTCACCATATTATTGTCAGTCAAAAATTCCATGTCAATACATATCCAGACTATTAATTTTAGTTAAATAGAAATTGTTCACAGGTTTAAAAAAAGAAAGAGAGGGCCTGATTAAAAGGGCAATAGTGAATTGCAGTTCTGGATTTAAACTTCATTGACTTGTAGTGATAAAACTCTGAATCCAAATAGCCCTGGATGTAGAGGTTCAAAACTCAAATTTTCCTAATG
>NW_005841975.1:875822-879741 GCF_000455745.1 Alligator sinensis | reverse complement strand
TAGGAAAAGAGAAATTAGGTGGGAATGTATGGGAATTTTCTGGCTTGGTAGCGGGCGGGGGTGAAGGGCAGAGAGGAGGGGCGGTTCTTTTTTTGGGGGGGGAAGGGGGGACTGTTCATTTTGTTGAATCCCAAGTCTTTCACTTTTGGTTTAACCAGTTTCCAGAGAAAGACTCCAAAAGACCTCTGTCTGGTTTCCATCTGACCAGCTGACCTTCCTGTTTCTTGTCTCTATGGTTCCAGGAGTGACCTGTTGGCTTGTTCCCAGAGCAGGTGATCCAGGTTTCTAATTCCTGCAGTGGAGCCCAGGGTTGGAAGGCCTCAAGTTGACTTCAGGCTCTTAAGGCTTAGAAGCTCCTTGCCAGCTTGAGGGAAGATTAATGCCTGACCACCCAGTGGAGAAGAGAAAGAGCATTCCTGGGAACTGTACAGGGGTGGTAATCTGGGTCATTCAGCAATTTTGACCTGTCCTCATGCCACCCTGCCACCCCCATGTCAGAGCAACAAAACCTTCACGGCACCCTTAAGGGCACTGCAGCAGATGACCCCATGTTGACCAGCCTGTAAGTCTGCTGCACAGTGTCATGTGCTATTTATAATAGTATTACGTCACCCTGATTATAGGTCAGCACCCCTCCTCCCATATAAGTCATCTGTGATTTTTGTGGTTCTTTTTGAAGGAAAAAAGGTTGTCTTATAATTGAAACAATACAGGATTTATCCAACCAAAGCCAACTAAAAGAACTTGCAATGGGAATATCAAGTACTCAGAACAAATGGCTGGAAAATGAACTCCACAGACCAAGATGCATTCATAAAACTTATCTGGCAAATATTTTTGAGTCATGAATGCGTGTATGAAAATAGTTTTCTGCTCAGAGGCAATTCACAAACAGAAAAAGCAGGAGAAACCCATCCACTAAATGATCTACTGTGAATTATTAGTTCATCACAAGTGGCTACTGTACTACACGAGAATCCAGAAACAGGCAAATTTTCAAAATGACTGTAAATCTTATTAACAATAGGCAGACATACAGTCTCAAGGGAGAGAAGATATAATACTCCCATTATCTCCTCTAACATCACTTCCATCTTGCCTAGGTTGAAGCAGCTGACTCCTGTTTGCTTGTCATGCACAGTACTTAATTAAAACATATTGGAACAGTTTAGTTTACATCTATGGAATTTGGCTTCTCCCCACACATCAAAGTGCCAGATCCTCAACTGGTGTGCATCAGCCTAATTCTACTGAATTTGATGTTACTGCTTCAATTTATAGCTAGGGAAGTTCTGGTTTAACATGTCTTGCAATTCTCCTGGCATGTCGGAGAACAGAGGTCCCCCATATTTACCCTTGAGGTGAAGGACAAAAGGATTCATGCTGTGCTTTTCAATTCCACATCTGCTCTACACTTCTTCTACAAATTTGGTTTATTTTATGCTCAAAAAACATGTTTCCAGAGACAAAGTGTTTTAACACTCAGATGCCAATAAAATGATTTTTTCTTCTTTATACGGAATTCTCCCTATGATACTTCTATCCATTGCATTTCACTTAGGTGCTAGCAGTATTTGGTCTTGGCTTCACTAGCAAAGGACATGAAATATTTATAGCATTAGTTCTTTTATTTTTCAGGCCAACATCTCAGTCAAATTTAGAAACCTTGCAGGGAAAGGAAAGCAACGTATCTTTATTATGCAGTCATATATATCTGTAAGAATTTACAGTCCAAATGATTTTAAGAAGAGGTTTTTAGAGGTTTTATATCAGTTACTTTTCTTTATTCTAATCTGTTTGAAGAAAATTTAATATTTATAAAGGGGAGAGCTGTATACATTTTTACGGAAATTCAGAGCCTACCTTTTTGTTTCTAAATATTCATGAAGCAAAAGGATTGTAAGGCTATCTATACTAAGAAGCATGCTTTTTAATGCTGTTTTCACATGATTCTCTTTTACATCTGTTATATTTACTGTATTTTTATCTTAAACCTTTTCTCTTCATTACATGGGTTTTGAGATACGGAAATCTGTAAAACTGGCAAATCTAGTATAGCAAAATGCAATGTGCACTTATCCTGTGTCCAGTTCCCTGTATTATATTGCACCGGATGGCAGCAAGCCAAAAAAACTCTCCATAGAAGTATGTTCCAGTAACATGTGTCGTGCATTATTCACATCTGTTGCAAAATATGACCTTGCGTGTAGACTATATCATGTCCACACACCAAATCTGTTCATATTCATTGTCTAAAACCACACATAATAATTATGTGCAACCACCAAAATATCTGCTCTCAAAGTGCATTGTTTTCTTTGTAGTGTTGTATGGCCCAAGAAACAAATGAAGAGCAGAGTAGTAATATCATTTACTGGCCCAACTTGTGTACTAATATCATTTATTGGTCCCACTGTATAGTTGTGAGAAATGTTAGATAAACTTTGGAACACAAAATGCTCTGGTTTGAGCCAGCTCTATCCAGTGATCAGCTAACAGCTTTCCCTTTCTATTTTTTCCAGCCATTATCTGGATGGTTATTTTCTAACTGACATTATTTTTTACTGAATCTTGAAATACCAGGGAAATTTGAGGGAGCTGTCTGAGTGCTAATGTTGTGCCAATATTCAAAAAGTCCAAACAGGATGACCTGGTCATGGACCAATTATGTGGTCATGAATTGTAAGCAAAATCATAAAAAAAAACCTGGCATGGGATTCCATTGATAAAGAATTAAAGGATAGGAATATAGTTAATGCCAGTCAACCTGGCTGTATGGAAAAAAGGTCTAATTAAAAAAGCCTAATTACATTCTTCAATGAGATTACAAGTTTGGAATTTGGTTGATAAAGGGAGCTGCATAGCTGTAATAGACTTTTATAAAGCATTTGGCTTAGTACGCCATGACATTTTGCTCAAAAAATTACCATACAGTATTAATAATACACATACTAAATGGATTAAGGACTGGCTAACTGATGTACCTCAAAGTAATTATTAATGGGGAACCATCATCAAATGGAAGTAATTCTAACAGGGTTCAACTGGATTCAGTATGAGTAGAGGCATAACAATGAGGCTGGGTGCCGGGCGCAGCTGCCGCGCACTGGGCCAGTGGCAATTTCTGTTTGCCAACAGTGCAGTTGTGCAGCTGAAGTGACAACCAATTTTTTTTCTGCCTCCTCCTAATGAGCAGGCACCTGGGCCAGCTGCCCCAGCTGGCCCGTCCTAGTCAGGCTACTGAGTATAAGGCTATATACACTATTCAATATTTTCATCAATGATCTGGAAGTAAATTGAATGTCCCTGCTAATAAAATCTGCAGATCGCACTACAGGCTGGCACAGTGTTAAATGACAACAGTGAAAGGACACCCTCTCAGAAGTATTTGAATGGTTTGGGGGTCTGGGCCCAGGCAAACAAAAAGCATTTGACAACAGCCCCATTCAAAGTTATACCTAAGAATAAGGAATTGACATTGCAGCTGAAGAATGGGACCACAATGGACAATCAACTCAGTGTGAGTACCTACAGTGGTGCTGTGGCGTAAAGGGGTAATGCAGTCTCTGGCTCCATAGTCAAAGGAAGAGGCAGGGGGAACAGGAAGCTGATTTTCCCTCTGTGTCAATATGGACAACTGCACCACTTTTGGTGGCCATATTTTTTAAAGTATGTTGAACAACTGGACAAGTTGCAGATAGTGGGGATCTGGGTTTCAATCTCTGCCTCCTTAAGTGTTCATGCCTTTTATAGTGCACAAAAATCAGAAATAACCCTGACAGTACAGACCAGAACCCAAGTCACCCTCTCAAAATCAAGCACCCAAACTCTTAGGCTACAGAATCAAGATCTCCCCCACTTGCTCTTCTTCTGGCCCTGGGGCTTTGCATTCTTGGTTGCTCAGTGGCCCAGCTTCAGC
>NW_005841975.1:867708-875791 GCF_000455745.1 Alligator sinensis | reverse complement strand
AATGGTACTTGACCCTACCATGACTATTCAACAAACCAGGGGTTAGGGCATTTGCCTGGGAGGTGAGAGAAATACATTTGAATACCCTCAGGCTGAGGAGACTCTGGACCCCAGGTATTCAACTTCCTAGGTGAATACTTTGACCAGTAGGCTGTTGTGTGAATGGTGGGTACCACCACTGTACCTTTTAATCACCTACCTGTGCTCTAGATCTGGAGGGGCTGAACATGCCAAATACATAGCCGTAAGCCAAGCTCTCAAGCTGGGGAGAGGGGCAGGCATTCTGAAACAGTAAGCAGCCCTTGCTCCAAGTCCAGGCTCTCTAAATCTCCCTTTAGAAGAGGGAGCCTAATGCCTAGGCCCCCAGAGACCAGATGTCTAAATGTTAGGAATTCCAGAGGTGCTCAAGTGTTTGCCTGCATCACAGAGGAGGCTCAGCCTTCCACACTGGGCCTGAGCACCCTTTGTCCATGCCTCACCTGCATGCAGATCCTAACATGGAAGTTCACAGTTGATAGTCTGGATTCATCCCCTGCAGTCATTCTCAAATACTCTGGAGAGTGGCTTTAGACTGCAGCAGCAGGCAAAATACAGCCTTTGGGCCAGATGCAGCCCACCAGACCATTGTATATGGCCTGCGGGGCCCCTAAAGAATTTAGAAAACTAATATTTATCTGCCCCTGGCTGCCTGTCATGTGGCCCTTGATGGCTTGTCAAAACTCAATAAGTGGCCTTCCACCCAAAATAATTGTCTGCCCCTGCTTTAGAGGCACAACACTGAATATCTTCACAGCTATAAGGGCAGGGCCTATCCTGCCCAGGATACCCTACTACCATGGTGTAGACAAGCCTAAGTGAGGCAGTCACAGTTTTGCCCTTAACGCCTAGTGACGACTTGGGCCTTGTTATGACAAACTGACACCAACAAGAAGTAGATAATTATAATACATTTGCAATTAACATTGTAGTTCATTGAGAATCTACAGTAATTTGCATGCAAGACTCCCATGTTCAGTTTCAAGAGGTGAACAAGCCGGATTGACAAATTTGTTAAATGTGCCTGAGAAGCACTATTTAAAATAATAGCGATAATTAGTAGTAATATAATTGATCTGTTTTGTTCTGTGTATGACAGGAATACACTTAAAATTGAGCTCACAAATTAAAAAACAACATTTAGCATGCCGAACAATATTGTTTATGAAAACATCTATTTATATCTGCCAATAATTTTTATGCAGATAAGAAGCATGCAACAAGGTTATGTAGTAACCTTGTGGTGCAATGTAGGAAGGAGATTTAAGGAGGTAGCTAAGGAGAACCTAGAATTTTTCAAGGAAAAATATCCCACTTAAGACACATGGAGACAACAGAATGATTTTACTTCAAAGTTCAAATCTTTGTACATTTTTACAAGGTAGAATTCTGGCTTCCTTTGCACACCTAAGTGGCAGCATAGATGTGTGAATGTGTATGTTTAAACTGAGTATGCACAGTAAGGTACCCAGTCCCTACGCAGTAAGTGTAGGGGCATGGCTGCATGTATTTTCTTGTGGACAGACATTGGTGTCTAAGGCTCAAAAATGTAGGCAGCTGGAAACTCATGACTAGCAGATATTTGAAAGTGGAAGATGTCCTGCTTATATTTTATGCTTAATAGCTGAGTGATTATGGAAGTACATTGGAGACTTGGCTTCTAGACCCTCCCTGCAACCCTTGCCCAGAGGTGGTTTGACGACTAGAGTGAGAAATGTAAAAGATGCATGCTTAACCCACTATACCACAGTTTTGGCATTAACCAGAAGCCTCCCTGCAATTCTTTTTGAAGCTGACCCCTTGGGTAGCCAAGCAAAGGAGATATATGGGGACAAGGGAAGAGAGTAGCCTAGACTGGTTGTGGCTCAGTAAGGCTTTCTGTGCCTTGGAAAAGAGCCAGCCATGGGTTTTAAGTGTAGTCCCTTGCAAAAATGTCCACACTGCACTCCATCTACTTTATACAATGATTATTAAATGCGAGGTGCAATGTCTCAGTAAGTGGGATTAAAATTTAGGCGAGTTCTTTTGTTTCTCACTCCACCATCTTTTCTCATACCTGCTGTGGCAGCTGGGGCCTCTCAGGGTTTGAAAGTGCCAGGAACAGACCTAGAAGCTCCCGCAGGAAGGCCCAGGGACCCTGGTGCCACAGGAAACTTACCTGGGAGGGAGATGGAGACAGGGATGAAGCCGTGCAAGCCAGCGCTGTGCCGGATTTTCAAAGGGCTGTCAATCAGACTGGGCAGCGGCAAGCTGATGACGTCAGCTGTGGCCACCACCACAGGAGATTTAAAAACGTGCGGGGGGGAAGGTAGGAGGTAAGATCCAGAGCTCGTCAGGGTGCAACCTGGCAGAGTGGATTCCCCTACGATGCTGTCCTGCCAAGAGTGAACAGATGCAGTGCAAGGGAGCCAGATGGGACTCCCCAATGCTAAATCTCCCCAGTAAGGGGTTTGGGTCACTCACTGCCCCTATGGCCTGGGATTGGCATAGCCATCCTCGAGCCTGAAGAGGGTACTGCAGATACAAACCCAGCACAGGGACAAAGCAGGGTCAAGGATTAGGGATGAGTGGCAGGCTGCAACTAAAACCCTGTGCTTCATACTAAGGCTGATGGGGCCGAGGCCCAATGGAAGGCCATAAGAGGCCGGAGACAGGAATTGGAGTGGTGACACAACAGCCCTCATGGTTGGCGAATGAATGGGGGTTTGGGGGAGGCGGAGCCCAGGATCAGCAGCATCGATCCAGTGAGTATTACCATCTCTGGGCCAGGGCAGGAACACCACTGAACCCCTCCTTTCAATTATGGTTCCATCAAGTCATGGCAGACGAGTCGTGGGTCTGGCTCAGGGAATGGGGAGATACTCACAGCACCAACTGGTGGTGCCACACTTGCCTATGTAGCTGTGTACATGTGCACCTTAGAAACTAATTGGTTCAGAGAGGCATGACCTTACCCAGGCAGCAACCTACTTCATCATATGCTAAGATATACCCTACCCTACCCTCTGTCTGTAGCATAATGGTATTTACTGGTATTGATACCGGTATCAATACCAGATGGTATCAATACCCGTCCATACTGGTATGGACAGTGTGCTAACATTTTTTTTATCTAAATGTTTATGACTCAAAACATTTTTTGACTAAAAAGAGAAAATATCATTGCAATTGTTTTTCCATTGAGATTCACCAGGGTTTTTTTATTGAGAAAACCTATCCAGGAAAAATTTTGGTAAAAATGTTCAAGTTCTGGAAACTCTCCACCCCTCTCCAAAAACCAAAAAGTACATGACTCCTCTTTTTTTCAGTGAAAACCCTGAACATTTTCACAGGAAAACTGGAATTAAAAATCTATTTTGTTTTGTAAAAACAGAGATGAAAATGTTCCCTGCAGTTTATGCATCAAATTTAATTCTGATGTAATCAGGCAAAACTCAACTGGAGATTAGTGTAGGTTTGAATTTGGCAACTACCAGATCTTTGAAAAAGGGTGTCCTTTTACTGTAGCTGTCATTCATGTAATGGAATTAACATATCTCCTCTTTTATCATGGGTCTGCAGAGTGACCTGGGAAACCTTCCCTGGCTTAGTAAGTATAAAAATGCCAGCATGTAAAGAAGCTTGATCTATTCATTTTATCAAAGAAGGTTAAGAGGTGGCTTGATCCTAGTGTACACGTACATGCATGGGGAAATAATTCATCTTTAATGTAGCATAAAAAAGCATAAAACAACCCAAATGACTGACAGCTGAATAAAGTTAGAAAAATTCATAGTAGAAATATGGTGCAAAATGTTAATGTTGCAGATAGTTAGCTAGTGGGAGAGCCTCTCTTAGAATGCAGCGGATTCTCTAGAACTTGAAGTTTACCACAAGGGTAAGTTTATTTTTTGAAGACCTTATGCAGAAATTATCAGGTGAGGTTGTTTGGCCAGGAGAGCAGACTAGCTGATCATAATGGTCCTCTAACCTTAAAATCTTTGCATCTATAAATCTAAATACCCAGTACTATAAGTATGCCAGAATACCTGAATACCCATAACACCAGTGCATTGTGGAATCATTATACTTCTGTAAACTGATTAATTGAATGCACTTGTTTTTCTCTTTTGGGGAAGGAAGAAAGAATAGGTCACATACATATCAAGGATGGGCTCTGATCAGTTCTTTTCAAGCAATTACCAGCATGGATTTCTTTTTCTTCACCTCATACTATCTTCCCAAGTATGCCAGGCTGCAGGCCCTGCACTTTCTCCTCCATACTTATTTTTTTGCACTTGCACTTTTCCCTGTACTTATTTATTTTTGCACACCACACCCATGGCCCCACCAAGCCCCAGGACCTCCTGGTCAACTTCCTCCTGGCCCTGGCCAAGCTAGCCGTCTGTTTTACCAGGAAGGAGGCTCTGGCCAGGAGGGTCCTCGGGGACTGCAGGGCTGTATTCCTGGATCTCCTCCATTCATGTTTCTGAGCAGAGCACCATTGGGCAGTAGCCGCTGGCTGTCTGGCTGCCTTTGAGACTCAGTGGGCACTGTCTGGGGTGCTCTGCTCAGTGTCCCCTGATGGTTTACTTCTTTTTAACCTTTGACCCACATTCATTTTTTGTCATTTTTTGTCCCCCAGACTCAATTGTTGCTCTTCTTCTCTTGCTGCTCTACTAAGTGGTGGTTCCCAGTAATACAGTGGGTAAGCTCACATAACCAAAGGCAACAAATAGGCCAACTGTCTTCCCACACAATAATGAGGTGATGGAGATGGTAGAAAGAACTGGCACAAGCATAGATTTCCCTCTCCATTGAGGACATCTGATCTCCAGGTTCAAGGTAGTCATCTCTGTGGGTGACCACATGAGTCACCACTCCTTATAGATACAGTACAATGAAAAACCACCTTCTGTCTTCAGCTAGTCAGGAAACTTTTTCACATAGCTTTTGGATGAAGATATTCCTGTGCTGTTCAGGTATTTGTCACAGTCAAATCAGACAACGTGTATCTCTACACAGGATGCATGTGAAAGTGATGCAGGAACTCCAGCAGGTACAACATGAAAATGAGAGCCTCTAAGGCAAGAAAAACCAAATGGATTGTTTGACACTGGTTCCCCATGTGTCAAAGTGCCTCACTTTTGGATCTGAATCTAGTTCAACACCCTCATCTTTACAGCCTTTAATGCAGCTCTGTGCTGGGAAAGGATTATGAAAATATAGCATACAGGCATCGCTGCTACCTTTATAAAGTAGCCATATGTTGCTTTTCACTCCTGATAGCCATGCAGAGCCAGCACAGCTAGGGGACCTGGATTCTTGTTCAAACATTTCCAGCCAAATCACCGACTAAATTGTACTGGAAAAATCTTTATTAGCAGTGATGCATAAAATACAAGGAGCCCACGATGACTATGCTGCTTCTGTGATACACACGGGAGTATCTTGGAAAACCATGCTCCACTCCCTGGTGGGGGGCAAAACTCAGTAAGTAGGCAGTGTATCAGCGAATGCTCATTCAGAAGCAAGATCAAGACAGAGAGCCTGAGATTGGTACTGGGTTTGTGCTTAGAGCCATGATAACTTGGCTGCACTGGTTTATTTTGATGCACGGGCATAACATGCTTCTTGCTTCTTTCACGGGCATAACATGCTTCTTGCAGCTTTCCCATGAAGACAGTGGAGTCATGCCCGTTGAGGGCTAAGTTTGCAGAGACACCATTTAGGAAAGGCACCTTTTAAAAATCATTATTAATTATTTTTTCCAGACTAAGCAGATTGTGCTCTTTATCCCAGAGAGTCAACAAATAGAAAGCTTCACTACATCAGTGACTTTTCAGACTAGAGTTCTAATTTTGCAAACTCAGGCTATTTACCTTCAAGGTTGCCTTTCAGTTTATGTCCTTGTTACTCATTTGC
Source organism: Alligator sinensis (assembly GCF_000455745.1). Taxonomy (NCBI): domain Eukaryota; kingdom Metazoa; phylum Chordata; order Crocodylia; family Alligatoridae; genus Alligator; species Alligator sinensis. The sequence goes on along the minus strand of NW_005841975.1, from coordinate 869,851 downwards.
ATGTGCAATGGATGGAGACATGTTAATGTGCTGATAAAGAATGAGCTTGATCAGACTGATGAGATCATAAACCAGAAAAACTAATATTGAGTACAGTGCCGCAACCCAAGAGCACAGAGCTGTGTAACTTATGGTCCATAGGGCCTCACCTCTGTGGAACCGGCTCAAAATCTTTTTGGGAGGCAGACAGAATGAGCCCCCAAGTCTCATTCAGGGCTCAGTTCAAAGCCCAATGATGCTGATAGGATTCTTCCATAGGCTTGGACAGGGGGTGAATCAGGCCTGTAAAACTCTGGTGGATTCTTGTTTCCCCAGAACCATAAATACTGGAGCAGAACAGTTGAGCAGAAGCACCTGATTGAAACAATCAGGATGCAATTATAGGTCTGGACTGAGAAGTATGGATAGATCACAATAGCAGTTCATTGTACAGTACCTATCATTGCATTTGTTTTCAACAAGTGTTTCAATCTCATACGTGTTAATATTCACTGAAAAATAATTGGACTCCTCTGCTGTCTTTCTATGGCACAACGATTTGAACTTGCTCTAGAGAAAAATGTTGTTTTCCCTCCTATGTCATGACATGAAGGTGTTATGATCTGTGGCCCTAGTGCAGCCTGATCATTACTCCTTATAAATGTTTACAGGGGAAATTTACTTGACAGTGGTGCATGGATATGAGCCAGGATAACCTGGAATCACACTAGGACATTCCTGTCTGTGTACAATACCAGTTACACAGAAAGCAAGTGCAAAACAGTTATCTGGGACCAGGTACTGTTCCACCTGTTAGGCCTAAGTGTCTAAGTATGATCCTATTCTACCCCACTCAGGTCTTGAAGATCCCTTAATGCATCTATTTTTGTAACACACCATCATCGTACCCTTAGGACTGAGTCACAAAAAAGCAACAAGAAGGAGGACGAGGAGGACCCACCCACCTTTTGCAATAGCTGCTTCTCATGGACTTGAACAGGGTTGAATAGAATCATACTTAGATGCATAAGTCCCCTTACATGCCTAATAGCTGGAATAGAATCTGGCCCCTAGTCTGTTAAAATATGGATCATGAAGCTGAGAAAACTTTTGCTTTTCTTCTCAGATTATCGAACATAACAGCTGGGGATGGAAGGATGATAGTGTTCTAAAACAATCTTTGTAGTCCAAGGTTGCAGCAGGTCACACCATCTGCACTCGTGTGGTGCATGACCCCATCAGAAGCCTTTTGATTGATCTGCAGTTCTCTCACCTCTCTAACCCCATTCATTATCCTAGGCTGAAAGCACACACTTATGCTTGGTAGAGAGTCCTGTGGAAAACTTCAGGAAAAATCAGAGAGAACTGTGCTGCCATTAGTGCAAATAACACAGAGAAGCAAAAGCTAATTTAATTTACTCTTTAATTGTTCACTGCAGGGGTCCTTGAGATCCTTGTCTGAAGTATTTTGTACTGGCAACTGGCAGAGACAGGCCACTGGTCTGTTGTGTTAAGGGCATTCCTATATTTCTAATTACTAGACTAGCTGAATTGTAGAGCCAGAGATAAAAGGATCAGAATTGCCATGAAAACCTTTCTAATTAATTGAAACATGTTTATTTTGCTAGAAAAAAAATAGAATGAAATGGATCAAGCTGACAATTTGGAGAGGAGTTACAATCCCATGACTAGGACACTGGCCAAGCCCTCAGGCCCCCTGGCTCAACTCCCTGTCCTTCAACAGGCTTCCTCTGATGCTTTCCCCAGAAGACCTAAATCTTATTTCCCCTCTGCTCACCTCAGACACCTGTGTCTCCCCTAGGACAAAAATCCTATTCCACCTCTAAGAAGCCCAGGTGTCTTGCTCTTTTGATGGGCCCCCACTTCTGCCCAGTGGAGACTCATAGCTCTCGAGCCTGGCAGTAGACAGCAAGCACTCTCTGTGCCTCCAGAAGGTGATTCTGTCTCACCCAGGGAGGCATCTTTATCCTTTCCATCCTTCTATGGGCAGAGACACTGACAGCCTAATGCACATCTGTCATGTTGGGATGCAGCTTGATCCAACTCATTAAGAGGGCAGGCACCCTTTTGGGATCCAGTTTATCCATGAGAAGGTACCTACCTGACAGACCTAACTGACAAATAGCAGCGAGGCATTCAGCAG
>NW_005841975.1:857207-867677 GCF_000455745.1 Alligator sinensis | reverse complement strand
CAGGGGTTTCATTTTTTCTCATCTGTACTGTCAGGGTTGCTTCTTCTTTTTTTTTTTTTTTTAAACCAGTGATGGCCTAGTATATAAACGATCTAGGAAGTATGACCTTGGAAAACTGTAAGAAGGGCACTGCCCTGTCCTGAGTTCTGGGTTTGCCTTGGGTTCTGGTTCCTGCACCCAATGCTAGTCATCCATTGTATCCAACAAATATTTAATTCAGAATGCATAACAGCTCTTGCTACAGGGAACACATTTTAGGGCTACAGTGCAATGCTCTCACTATAAGGCAATATTGCTATTGCCCCCTCTTGCTTGCTCTCTTTCTACCCCATGCCTCATATTCTACTGCCTGCCCAAGGTCCCATATTTAACAGGGATAAAGGTTACTTTCAGCCCTGCCTTGCCTTTAGCCTGGTGGTTAGAGCACTACTCATTTTTATTCAGTCAGTTATTTTGATGTTTATATTAAAACGTATGTAGTATCATATAGTCAATATTATACATTACGCTCATGTTTTCCATTATGTTATGGTTCAACGTTATTCTTCCATTCCTCAACCATTTAAGCTCGTTTCTCAGACTCAGGAAAAAAATTAAATCTTGAAAGTTCAGAATTTCCCACAGCATGGAAATGCTCTTCTCATTCACATGTACAAGCCACATCTCAGGGTACAGCGCTGGATCCAGGCAAGTACTTTATCTTGTGTTTTATGCTATTCTGTTCTCAGAAGTATCCAGTTTCGATTACCGTCTGAGATAAAGCAATAGATAAAATGGATCGTTTATCTATGTGGATACTTCTTTGCTGACCCAACAAAGATAAAAGAATGTACACCAAGAGTGCCTTTCCTGGCAGTATTTTAGAGTAAAAATAAATAATTTTGGTGTCAGATCATAATAAGGATAATAACACAGTAGATGTGTGAATGCAATATAACAGGAACAGTGTGTTCTCCAATTTTACTTAGTTCTGTTCAGAGGGCCATACGGTTAAATGCCTTTTCACAACCCATTTGTTATGAAGATAATTACAGCATGGGGATGCTTGTCATCTCTTTATGACTCTCAAACACTGAACTGACACAAACTATCAAAACGGAAGACCAGACACTTATCCAAGCTTGACTCTATACCTACATGCCTAGAGATGAGCAAATGCACCCAGTGTGTATCCACAGTCCAAATGATGAGCTCCCTTGTGAGCATGTCAGGGGATGAGTTCTTCTTACTAACAAGAAGCTTGAGAAATGCAAAATTGTCATTAGTACAAATGTGAATAAATACTCCTCAGAATGCAACTACTGGAAGCACTTTCAGGGCTCTCTTATTATTATTGCAGTAGCCTTTACAGGATTCCCTTCACGGAGATCAGGGTCCCATTTTGACAGGATGCACTCAGACATGTCGTAAGACATCCCCAGCCTCTAGGTGCTCACATTGTACATAGGCAAGACAGGGTGGGAAGGTAAACTGAGGGGAAGAGGTTTGCAAGTACCATACAAAAGTTGTTGAGAGAGGCAGAGAGAGAACTCAGGAGTTCTGAATTCCAGTCCAGTATTATGAGCCAGCAGTGTGCCTTTGTTGCCAAGAAGACTAACAGCATACTGGGCTGCATCAGTAGAAACATTGCCAGCATATCAAGAGAAGTGATTATTCCCCTCTATTTGGCATTGGTGAGGCCACATCTGGAGTACTATGTCCAGTTTTGGGCCCCCCACTACAGAAAGGATGTGGACAAGTTGGAGAGTGTCCAGTGGAGGGCAACACAAATGGTTGTGGGGCTGGAGAATATGCCTTGTGAGGAGAGGCTGAGGGAACTTGGGTGGCAAATTGGCTAGAGGGTTGTACCCACGGAGTCGTAGTGGATGGGTCGGTATCGACCTGGAAGGGTGTGGGCAGTGGGGTCCCACAGGGCTCGGTCCTTGGACTGATACTTTTCAATGTCTTCATCAGTGACTTGGAAGAGGGAGTGAAGTGTACTCTGTCCAAGTTTGTGGATGATACAAAACTGTGGGGAGAAGTGGACACCCTGGAGGGCAGAACACCACAGAATGCAATTTAACAAGGAGAAATGCAAAGTGCTGCACCTAGGGAGGAAAAACATCCAGCACACCTACTGCCTAGGAAATGACCTGCTCGGTAGCATGGAAGCGGAAAGGGATCTCAGAGTCCTAGTGGACTCCAAGATGAACATGAGTCGTCCCCCTCCCCCCGCAAAATGGTGCTTTAAACTCAGCAAGCTCATGCACCAAACCCAGTGCATTCACAGAAGAGGCATCACATTTGTGGGACCTGGATCACCCAATGTCTGTATAGATCACATGCTTTAACGGGGCTCGTTTTGACACTTTTAGCTAATAGCAGATTGACTCAGCTTTAGATAATCGCATTAAAAAACCCCTCTGAAATGCCCAATCTGTACAGACACTGCAGAGCCAGGTTGAACCAATACACTGCTTCTTCCAGGTAATCACTTTTATTTGTTTATTTTTTTAATGGCTGCAAGCAGCAATTTATTTTGGAGAAGAGAAGACTGAGGGGGGATTTGATAGCAGCCTTCAACTACCTGACTGATGGTAGCAAAAAGGTTGGAGCTGGACTGTTCTCAGTGGTGGCAGATGACAGAACAAGGAGCAATGGGCTGCTTCATGTCTTCAACAGCAAAGCATAACCTCCACTTTGAGCTTCCATCATCATCATCATAATAATGCAGTGCCTCAACCTGAGTTAGGACTTTTCCAAGGTATGAAAGATATGAGGCCCAATCCAAAATATGGCTCCACATTTAACCTCCAATATTGCTCCTTCCTAATGAACAGTCATTTGTTCCTGACATGAAGAAAAAGTATTTAGAATGTGCTAGTGGGAACTGCTGGAGCCCTGGGAAGAAAGACAAAACAATAGTTGAAGGCAGGTGATTAAAACAGGAGTTATATCCATAACAAAGAAATTAACCTTAAGAGAATATATAAATGAATAAAAATAAAATGAGCGCAGGTCCTTGCCTTATCTGTATTGCATTCTAGTTATTAGTTTCACTAGAGATCACATTATCACATTGTCAAGTATGAAGAAAATCATTTTGGTGGTTTTAAAGTTCTGAGCATTAAATAGAACCAATTTCATGCGAGCACAGCAGAATTGTTCTGCTTTATCATTTGTTTGTTTGTTCTTTTCCTCTCTTCTTAAGAGGTTTGGGACATATTTGCCATCTTTGTACAGTCAGGACTTTAAAAGTATTGAATAGACTCACTTCAAGCATGGCTTGGACTTTAAGTCTCAGTCATATCAAAGAGCCAGGGCCAAAAAAAGCAGGCTTTGGCTGCTCAGAACAAGACTTAGGTAAACTTCTGACATCTAAATCCATGACAGCCATCCAAAAGGTCCTTCCTATTGGCTGCCTAATTCACTAGGTGCTACTGTCTTTGACCTGAAAGTATCCAAAGGGCAAAATATGATTAGTCTTTCTGCATGGACATGGTGTTTTAGACGCTTACATGCAGTTTGCCATGTACTCACCCTGCCAGTGTGGATTTGTTAGTGTACACATGTATACTGGACATGCTGAGTAGACTCACCAGCTGGGCAAGTTTGTGGTTGGGCGTGTGCAGACACAGGTGTAAGTCTTGGAGAAAAGAGAAGGAGGCTGGTGCTCTGGTGCCTTAGCTCCAATAGCCGAGCAGTTTGGGCACTCATCCAGGAAGTAGGTGGCCTGGGTTCTAGCCACCTCCTAAAAGACTTGCAGGGTTGTTGGTGTAGCTGTGTGGGTCTAAGGACATAAGCAGTCAAGGTTCTTTGGGCAGATATAGTATCTTTTATTAGATCAACTGAGTAGTTGGAAAAAATGTTATTTGCTAGCTTTTAGGCATAAGCACCCTTCTTCAGGAATAGGGAGTCTCAGCTGTATGAGATCAGCAGAGACTCCCTATGCGTGAAGAAGGGTGTTTGTTCCCCAAAGCTTGCAAAGAACTTTTTTCCAACTACTCAGTCGGTCTAATAAAATATATCACATCTATCCTAAGAGAGTTGGCAGCTGAGCCCCTCTAAGCTCTCTGTACAGTGTTCTAACAATCATGCTACAGGTCAGGCATCATCAATGAAGACCCTCTCCAGTCCTCCTATAAAAATTGAGCCACTGTACCTTGCTTTTAATAGTCACTGGATGAAATAGATGGAAGTTTCTGCCCTACTGGGAGTAGGGGCCCAAGCTAGACCCTATGGTCTACTTTGTTCCAGGACACAAGCCACATCTCTACATCATCCATACACGTTCTTACTTGCCCTCTTCCTCCTGGTTCCACATATTTCACCCTCTTGGTTGTCTAGGAGGCAGCTTCGAAAGGAGGGCTGGAAAAGGTACTGCATGGGACCTAGCCCATGACGTGGTAGTTCGAACACTATGCTAAGAAGTTAGAGAGATCTGAGGTTTAAACTCCTCTCTGGGTAAGAAAGTACTTGTGATATTGCTCACCTCTTGTGGAATATCCTAGTCAGAGGTGTAATGAGCTCCTTCAGGGGATGCAGCATATGCCAACCGCTGGTGAACAGGTCGGGTGGGGTGAAGGGAAATCATGGGGAACAAAGTCTTATCTACTGTTTCTCTCTGCAGAGTGAAGGCTGCTGCTTTAGCAGCTTTGGCTCAGATGGAGCAGCCCTGTGGCCAGGCTCCCTGAGCACCATCTCTGGGGCCTCATTCTCCCCCCTCCAAAGTACCCTAAGTACCCTTCCCCTAAGTACCAAAGTGGGGAAGAGAGGATTGAGGGGGGATTTAATAGCAGCAGTCAAGTACCTGAAGGGTGGCTCCAAAGAGGATGGAGCTGGACTGTTCTCAGTGGTGGCAGATGACAGAACAAGGAGCAATGGGCTCAAGTTGTAGCAAGGGAAGTTTAAGTTCAATATTAAGATGAACTTTCTCATGAGGAGGGAAGTAAAGCACCAGAATAGGTTACCTAGAGAGATGGTAGAAGCTCCATCATTGGAGGTTTTTAAGACCCAGCTAGACAAAGCCTTAGCTGGGATGATCTAGTTGGGGCTGGTCCAGCTTTGAGCAGGCAGTTGAACTAGATGTGACCTCCTGAGGTCCCATCCAACCCCCATTTTCTATGATTCTATGTAGATAGAGCCCTGGGTTTTGGTTCTATTTAACCAACAACGGTTGAATGTAACATATATAAATAGGTCTGAGTGCAGGTACTAGAATCTAAATCTTTCCCCTAACAGGAGGGTGCCCTCACCACTAAGCTACCTTGCTATAGTCTTTCTGGTCCATGAATCCTGCATTCCTTTCTGCACAGTAGAAAAGCTTTAACTGGTGTAGTGGAGACTGTCTGCTCTCCTGAGAGAGGATCAATGTAGAGTTGAACTCCATCAGGATGAGAAAGACTATTGGAGCAAGAATCTAACAAGGCTACTGGAGAAAATGTCAATTATTGCTCCTCTTCTGGTTGTTTCTGAAAAGAAAACAAGGCTCCATTTTCAGTCCTGTCAAAGAAGAGCTGTTGGTGCTGTACCTCTCCTGAGGAGAAGACTTTGGATTGTAAGCCCTAGGTGGATAAAGGGGTCTTACCACAGCCCTGAATTAAGTGCCTGAGCTCCAGAAAGGAAAGACTCATCACTTCCTATTGACCGGCTCTAGACAGCATCACTATTCCATGTGTAGGTTTGTAGGCTGTCCTGCTGAGATATCCCCTTGTCTTGTATAGGAAGCCTCTGGACTTTGGATTCAAGTCCTGTGGCTAGCTGCTCCATTGTTAGAGATTATGGGCATGGCTACATGTGCTATTGATGCACCATAAGCTCACTGCCCAGTAAAATACTGCACTGTAAGCTTTACCTAGCAGGGCATCTACATGTACACCTGTTGGGAGCAAATTTGCTGCCAAGGGGAGCAGTTCTACTCCAGCCCTGCTGTGCCCCACTACATCAGTCAGGGGGAGCCCCAGGACAGCCCTGATCTGGAATAAGGCACCAGAGTCAGGCCCTGGGCTCTGGGGAGGTGGGGAAAGCTGTCCTGCTTCTGGGGAAGTTACCTCCCAGCCCTGTGTGCTGACCTGTGGATAGGGGCATGGAGCTGGGAAGCAGCTGCCCCAGGGACAGGACAGTTTTCCCACCACTTGCTGTCTGGGCTGACTGGGAATAATTAGCTCCCAGTCAGCAGTCTACATTTGTGCTACTGCACAGTAGTTACTGCATAGTTAATCTACTTCCTATATTTACAGGTAGTAGGCAACCACACAGTAGGCTAATCTACTGTGTAGTAAGTCCCATGCATGTGCAGACTGTGACAATTTACTGCATAATAAATTAGTCTGCTATGCAGAATAGCATCTCATGTAGACACACCCTACATCATCTAACTTATAGATGCCTAAATTTCTTATTATCCTCAGGTGACCAGCAGTGGTGGTGGTTTGAATTCCAACTCTTCAGGACTAAAAGCACCTGAGCAACAGAAACATGCCATTGAGCAGAAACAGCAGCAGACCCATAAGTGACTTATGTGACTAGCAGGAATCAAAGACCCACAATTTCCTACTATTGGCAGCCATCTAGACTCAAAAAAAAGGACTGTAGAGGGGGAGGGCATTGGGCACCTGCCTGAGGATTCTGGAGAGGGAAGGCATAGGCTGTTGAAAAGGTGTAGAGAAGAAGTAAGAGAGAAGAGAATTGAGTAGTTAATAGGAGATGGAGGCTCTTAGGGCTCACGGAGGATTCATACCGCAGCAAAACACGTGGAGCCACCTCAATTACAAATAAGATTCTTTACTGCAGGCAGAACCATTTGCTTGCTTCACTGAAGCAAAACAAACCTCTGAACCTCCCGAGGTTGGCTCATGGTTGATTTAATGGGTCCAAATCAGTGCCACTTTCTAACACAGTTAAAATCAAAGTGGTCATAAGGAGTATAAGTGTTTTACGACTCCATTAGGAGTGTAATATCATTTGGAGTCCATTAAACAAGCCAGGGGACTTTTTATTAACCTCTGCGTAATATCTTCTTTTCATTGCCTTCAAGAAGCAGCTGGACCATCTATGAGTTTGGCCATATGTTGGTATCTGATTTCTTACCCACTCCTCTCCCAGGTACCATGGTACAAGGCTTCTAGGATAGCAAACTGTTGTACAGATCAATGAGCAAAATCACACACCACAGGGTGAAAAAAAGTAGAAACAGTAAAAAATAAATAAAAATCAATAGCTCATTGTGTTTTTATTTCAGTGCTGGTAAAAGCCCAAGATCATTACAGGGGACCCTCACAAGTTCATAAACACCTTTATTTGTAGCTTCCAATTTGACTTTGTTCAAACTGGAGGGTAAGAATATATTCCTGTCGCTAACTGCTGAGGCTGCTACTTCTCCAAAAAGAAATGGCCTGCCTTTTCTTGCGAGTGCCTCATAAAACAGGGATTAAGAGCATTTTTTTTAAATGTAGTTTTTGTAATAGTGCAGCCCCAAACCCCTTCAATCAGCAAACTTTAGTGCAACCTGACAGGCTAAACTGCCATTCCTTAACCCACAAGACAAGAAGCGCAATTCACACATGGCCAAGTGGCAAGCCAGAAAGATTCATGTTGCTTGCTAATTGCCTTTGGCAATGCTCCACCTCAAGAACACTTCAACACTGGCTGCATTTCTTTTCACAGTTCCATCTTCCCAAAATGTCTTCTTCTGTATTTTAATGACTCAGGAAAGCATGTGGCTAGAATCCATTTAAGGGGGTGCATGAACAATATCACTTAATTTATACCTACAAAAGGGGCAGCTTGGAAAGTTCTTGGAGGCGGTGAAGAAGAAGCTGTGTTCATGCCAGAAAGTAGGGAAAAGACTTCTTGGACATGGTGCCCAAATGATTTATGGCTTGGGTACTGTTTTAGTTACAGGTGGGGCAAATGCTTGCAAGACATAGTATGAGGTCGTACTGATGGTTCAAGGTGCAAACCCTGCCAATAGTCCATGTAGGAACTTGCTATGAAAATAGCTGCCTGCAGCCTGGACTCAAATGCAGCCTTTGCACTAAGAAGGAATAGGAACAAGAAGAAATTGAATCCATAAGGGAATGTTTATAAGACTGTGATTATTACTATTTTGTTCTATGAGTGTGAAACCTAGGTATTGTAGAGGTGACCCTTCCAGGAACCAGAGAAAGTCCAACAACATTTTCTCTATTCTTTCCTGAGGGTGAGAAGGCTTGAAAAAATGCTCACTCCTAAACATAGCTGCAAAAGCAGTGAAAAAGCAGTGATAATGCTTTAAAGCAGTGATAATGAAGCAGTGATAATGCATTATCGCTAATGCATTAATGCAGTGATAATGAAGACTAAAGCAGTGATAATGAAGACATCTCCAACAGGCTGACGATGTCTAATGCATGGGTCATGAGCATTTGCCTAATCAGTGGTTGAATCATAGAACCATAGAAAATGAGGGTTGAAAGGGACCTCAGGAGGTCACATCTAGTCCAACCCCCTGCTCAAAGCAGGACCATCCCAGACTAGACCATCCCAGCCAAGGCTTTGTCTAGCTGGGTCTTAAAAACTTCCAAGGATGAAGAGTCCACAACCTCTCTGGGTAACCTGTTCCAGTGCTTTACAATGCTCCTAGTGCAATTTTTTTTCTTAATATCTAACCTCAACTTCCCTTGCTGCTCCTTGTTCTGTCATTTGCCACCACTGAGAACAGTCCAGCTCTATCCTCTTCTGAACCCCCCCTTCAGGGAATTGAAGGCTGATATAAAATCCTCCCTCAGTCTTCTCCTCTTTAGAATAAATAAGCCCAGCTCCCTCAGCCTCTTCTCAAGGCATGTGCCTCAGCCCCTGAACCATTTTCATTGCCCTCTGCTGGACTCTTCCCAATTTGTCCACATCCTTTTTTTTTTTCCCCGCTCTTTTTTTTTTTTTTTCTTGGGGGGGGGGGGGGGAGGAGGAGGCAGCAAAACTGGACATAGGACTCCAGATGTGGCCTCACCAGTGGTGAATAGAGAAGAAGAATCACTTCCATTGATCTGTTGTCAGCATTCCTACCAAAGCAGCCGAGTATGCTGTTAGTTTTTTGACAAGGGCACACTATTGGCTTATATTCAGCTTATTGTCCACTGTAACCCCCAGGTCCTTTCCTGCAGAGCTGTTGCTTAGCCAGTGTGTCCCCGGCCTGTGCATGGGATTGTTCTGTCCTAACTGCAGGACTTTTAAACTTGTCCTTATTGAACCTCATCAGATTTCTTTTGGTCCAATCCTCCATTTTGTCTAAGTCTCTGAAACCCAGCCCTACCATTCAGCATATCTACTACTCCTCCCAGTTTGGTGTCATCTGCAAACTTGCTTAGGGTGCACTGTATGCCATCTTCCAGGTGGTTGATGAAAATATTGAACAAAACCAAACCCTGTGGCACTCCTCATGATACCAGATGCCAACTAAACATTGAGCCATTTATTACTATCCTTTGAGCCTGACAATCCAGGCAGTTTTCTATCTACTTTACAGTCCATTCATCCAGACATACTTCCTTAGTTTGCCTACAAGAATGTTGTTGGAGATCATATGAAAAGTCAAGGTATATTATGCTCAAGGCAAGGTGTATACTGTCCATTGGTCTCCCTGCACCAGCAGAGTTAGTCATGGAAAGCTGGAGAGGCTGGGAAAAGAAGAGGCTGGGGAAAAAAGCATTTTGAGGAACTACTAACATTTCACTTTGCAGCCAGCCATTCCCAGCCATCAGTTGGAATCCTGCTTTGGACAGAGAGACCATCGGGCCACATGAGTATGACAGTGGGCCCAGCTGTGACAGTACATGCAGCCGAGCTGTGACAGACAAGAACAGCTCTGTACTTCCCTCATACCTGGGACAGCAGCAGACAGGTGGAGAGGAGGGGATGGTGATTTTCACCTCCTTTGAAGGCTTTAAAAAGTTCCTGGAGGCTCTTGTGGTGTGGTGCAATCCAAAAGGAGGATGCAGCCATGCTACTACACCTGCTCTGGATCTGCCCCTTCCTTTGAGCAGTGCCACAGTGCCAATCTGCAAGAATGGCCGGGTGGCTTAAGGGGCAACAGGAGCACCTGGTGCAGGCTTGTGAGTAGCACTGCAGGGAATGTAGTGGAAGAGCTGCTTACAAATTAGCCACGGAAATCATTTGTGCCTGCTTTGCAATGCTAGGAAGCTTCCAACGGATATCTGCAGAAGTTGAAATTGGTTGCCCTCTAAATACCTTGCCTGGGTCAACCCCAAATCCAGTGTCTTAGGACAACAGTGAGTGTCTGAAGAAAATCTTGAATTCTGTTGGAGGGCTGTGCAAAGCTTTGGGTGGTGATTTGATTCGGAGGAGATTTGGCCCGGTTCGGTGGCTGTATCTCCAAATCCAAATTGAATCAGGAAACCAATTAAAAAGTCTGAATCAATTCAAAGCTCTCCGGGGGATGGGGTGCTGGGGGAGGGGGGAGGAGACCATGGGGGGACCTCTGCCAGCCCCCAGCCC
>NW_005841975.1:814941-857134 GCF_000455745.1 Alligator sinensis | reverse complement strand
CGCTTTCTCCCCCAGCCCTCCCATGGCTACCCCACCTGGGCCAGCTCTGGCCCTTAAAGAAAAAAAAAAGAACGAGAAAAGCCCCGGGACTCACTGCTTCTGCAGCGGCCTCGGGGCTTTGGGGGGCTCATGGAGAGCCCCCCATGTGGTGTCGGGCAGCAGAAGGCAGTGGGAATTGCCCCCAATTCCCCGTCCACAGGATGGTAAGTCCAGGAGATTTCAGGTTTTGTTTTTTCTTAAAGGGCCGGAGCCACAGCAGGCAGCGCAGCCATGGGAGGAGCCAGAGGGAGGGTCAGAGGGCTCATGCAGAGCCCCCCATGCAGCGTGGGACAGCGGGGGGCAGCAGGGATCGCCCCCCTGCCTGGCAGCAACCGCTGAGTTGGGGCTTTTTTATTAACAAGTGCCGGGAGCTGGGGCAGGCAGGGCAGCCATTGCCAGGCTGGTGAGATGGGCTGGGCTGATTCAGAGATTCAGCCGTATCAATTTGGGACAGTGATTCAAATCACCAAATCGAATCACTGTCCCCCGAATCGGCTGGATCCAAATCCGAAGCAAATATTAGCCACTTCACACAGGCATATTCTGTTGGACTTAAGATAGCTAGAATGACACATCCTAAAAATGCTGAAATGTGTTCTCTGCTATGTCAATATGTATGGTGACATTTTTAAAATTGTGGTTCCATGTAAACTAACAGCTTTCGACTGCTACCTGCAAAGATGCAAGCAATGGCTGTTTCTTTAATGCAGAAGCACAGGGGTTGCTATAAGTTTTCAAGTTGGAGGCTTAAATCCAGTTAGTGACCACTACAGAAGGTTATTATAGCTGCATATGGTAGAGCTTTTCCTCATTTTTCTTTTTAGAAAAATACAAAATGTGTAAGGCATATATGTATTTGCTGATATTCTGAACACACACCTCTGCACTGAAGTCGATGGGAGTTGCAAATCTCTCTCTCAGAACAGTCAGACCTCAGACAACTAATTAGCTAAATGTTTTGCACATGTTGGCCTTTACATGTCAACTCCCCATAGTTAATATGGGAATAGTGCTTTCTTTATGCTCGGGGGTGATAGGAGGATAGATTCTTCAATAGCCTTTATCCATTGGGAGGACTGCAGAAGAGCCCATGAGGAAATGAATAATTCTGTATTCGGGGCAGAGTTTGGAGGGTGGACAGTCAATAAGGTAGGTACTGCATGTTGAATGATGATGGTAAGAAGAAATATTAAAGAGCTGCCTCTTTCTCTAATTATGCCCACTATACACTGTACACTGATCCAGTGCCTATTACATGAAGAGGATGAAGCAGGGGCCAGGAAAAAAATTACAAAATGTGATAATGTAATTAAAGATGGTATAATAATGCATAAAAACAAGGTTGTACAGGCTGGCTCAATTCTGGCATTTCCTCAAGTTGGTGCATCTGACTTCTCAACCTGAATAACTTTCTTTTAAGGTAGGGGTTTGTTTTTTTTCTCCCTCTCCCAAGTCTTACAACACAGTATCATGCATGCCTGTGTCTGTGTGCACATGGGTGTGAATATATATACTCTTCTATATGTATAGGAAAAATGAGTTTAAGTCACTATAATGATTCTTTCTGAGCAGGAAAAAAACACATCACGCATGGAGTTGTTTTTAAAATCTCAAGTGAGATAAATAGAAGTTGAAGCTAGTTGTTGGTTCTCAAAGGGCACGAGACCTGTTATTCTCTTCTCTTTTTAACTTATTCTTAGGGAGAGGAGAGGAGAGAAGACCTTGACTTGCTGTGTTTAGATACCTGCTTTCTACAGATAGCGCTTCTAAATAAATACGCCTGTCATAGACTGTCTCTTAAATGTCTCATCCAGAAGGCTTTTGTGAGTATCATAACGCGCTGTATTGAATCAGATCCATAAATGCGTTTATATAAAAATATCCCTATGATTATATAATAAGAGATAAGATTACAAGGAATAATTTGAAATTGATTTTAAAGAGGGAGTTCATTTAATTGTGTGTGGAGCACTGCACACTCAAAGTAGTACAGACAGGCCTTGAGCCAGGAATGAATAGATGTTTGGAAACCGACATTGAATATACAAAGGAGTCCATGTAGCATGGACTTTGTGAAGCTAATTTCTGGAAGAAAAGATTTCTGATTCTTTTCCAGCATCATTTATAATCCAGATGCCACATGCCGACAAAAGATTATTTCCTGTGCCAAAGCAGTTTCAGCCAAACATACACAATAGGATGTTTGAATCAATGAATACATTCTTCAGGTGAATCAACCACAGTTGTTGTGTTGCAGTCTTCATGAAAATCATTCAAAACCAATGAAGAAAAAGACCTTCTAATAGCTGCTGAATGATCCTCATTTAACATATCTTTGGACTTTCCAGCTTTCCAAGGAAGATCATAGGAGAGGAGAATTGGTATGAAGCAAGAACTCAGGAGAGTTAAAAAAATATCTCCAAAGAAGCATCCAGGAAAACAAAATCTTCCAGAAAAAAACAAAAGGTTCATATGAAGAAAAAAAAAAAGCTTGATACTCAGCACAATGAAGGCTGAGAATATGGGTGTGTCTTAAATGTCACCACCCTCCAAAGTTGGGACATCTGATGTGGGGTTTCAGGCCAGTGTCTCCATCCACAGCATAGTGATGCGAACACCTTCGGTACTTGTTTTAATAAAATAGCCTAGTGGTTAAGGTACCTACCCAGGCTCAATTCCCTGTTGTGTTTTAGGGGTCAAACACAACTTCCTCTTCACAGGAGCATAGATTAACAGCCAGGGCAAGGTCTAATTCAGGTAGGATGCTCTATTCCTCCTGTGGAAGCTGGGCTGTAGCCAAGAATTCACATTTATAGGCCCAGAGAGAGAGAGAAAGCATAGCTTGCTCATGACACTATAGGCTAGTGGTCAGGAGGAGGAGAGAAGGAAATCTGATCTTTACTTCCCAAGATTTCTCTGTATTTTATCTGTTTGGGGCATGAAGAGAAGCAGAACTAAATGTGCCAGGGGAACAAGGAAACAGCTAATAAGTCTAGGTCACCACTGAACAAGACTAGTGACATGGAGGGCTTCATATTCATATCAGTCCTGTTTTAGATGCCTATGTCCTTTATTGAATCTAGCCTTCATTTTACTTCAGTGTGATGGGGTGAAGATTTTGCAGAGCTAGCAGTGAAGGGAGGAAAACTGATTGGCTAGACAAGCTGTCAATCATCCAGAGAAACCAGAATGGAGTACCTATCTCTGTAGAGGATTCTAGGTAGGAGAACCCTCTACAAAACTCCTGGCTGCTTCTGTTTACCTAAAGTGGACCACTATGCACTCACATCTTCATTAGTGAGCCTAAAGCTGGCAAATAGGTTGACATTATTTTGCTTGGAGACCTCTGATAATTTATTTTACCAGAAAAAACAACAGATATAAATGAACAATAACTCTCTTGAGAGAAACATTGGAGGAAACCAGCTCCTATATAGCTCAACAAGTCTTTTGCTCCTGTGCTCAGGCTGAATGACTAATTTGTGCATACAAATTGCCATGGACCTCCAGCAGACTTTCCACTGGCTTTTCCCTGCCCAGCCTTGGTTCACTAGCTTTTAGGCCTTAGCGGATATGGTTATGTTCCACCTTCCCTATGGGGGTGTTGAGATGGGCTGTTGGTGCACCTTCTGCAAACCGAGGACCTCAGGATGGTGCCTTACCTGGCATGCATAGGCCTTTACCTTCATTATGCCACTGGAATTGCTGCTTACTCTGACTTTGAGTAAGAGACTATATTCCAGGATAGGTCAGGTGGATGGGTGACGTCACCAAGACTTCAGGTACAGCCCTCTTCACCCAGCAGAGTACTGTAGTTGGGGTTCACTGAAGAGAGACTGGCCCAGCAGAAAACCTGTTCTCCTTTTGGGCCTTTACATGTCCCCTGCACAGAAGAAGTGTTCTTGGGGGTAAGTGCAATGGCTCCATCTCCCTCAACCCTTGGAGTTACTAACAGCTACTGCCTAGGCCAGGGGTCAGCAATGTTTTTGGGAAGAGTGACAAAAACACTCATGACCTTGACTTGTAAGATATTGGCATGCCAGGGGTGGAAGGCCATGGAGTTGCGAGGAGCTCAATCTTTGTTTTGGCACCGCAGCCCTGGACTCTTCCCCAAAGCATGGGCACCAAGCAAAAGGCCTTTGCATGCTACGCTTTGGCACCCATGCTGCAGCGGGGGGGGGTTGCCTAGTCCTGGCCAAGGGGGCTTTAACACTTGCTACCACAAAGCAAAGAGTTAGCTACCTGAACCCAGCCAACCCAGAGGTGATTGCAGTGCCCTACCAGCCTCAGTGGAAATGCACCCAATAGGGTATGGTGTCATCTTGCCCTGGTTGGGGCACGAAGGATCAGTCATCTCAAGTAGAAGTCCCTGGACTCATTGTACAAATCCCATCCATTTACTTCTTAATGATTCAACACCCTCTTAAACTCTTCAAAGTTCTTTTAAATATTCCCTTATGGTACTTATTGACTATCTGTCTCATCTTGGCATTTAGCCATAGCAATTTAGCAATTAAATGGGCATTAGAAGCACTAAGGTATTACTTGCTAGGGGCAAAATTTATTTTTGGTTACCAATCACCATCCTTTAATCTGGGTAAATTAGATGACAAATAAGAATGCTAGAATTATCCAATTGTATTTAGGTCCATTAAAATGCAAGCTGGCTCTTTAGATATGGAAATGGACAAAGCAATCCACAAAGTGGAAGCTTTCTTGTGGGTGACCAGGAGAGCATATGCAAAGGAGTGTAGCCCTATAGAACCAGGAGTAAGGAAGCAAGCAGACTGGCTAAGCAAACTGCCAGTCACTTAGGCATAGAGGGATTGAAAAGTCCTGTCTCAGCCCCTGGCTCCCTTCTAGCTCTGGCTTCAGAAAGGTAGGGGTCGAAGGGAAGGAGCAACTGGAAGAACCCGGGCCTGCTATGAGATACAAAGAGTATACTTGCGATGAGGGGGAAAGGGACTGTTGTTACAGAATGAGAGCTTTTATTGTTTTTTCTTCTCTCTCTAGTTTAAAATAAATCTTCAGGACTCTCTAAACTCCTTGTAGTGGCTCCTGCTGATTTGTTTGAACAACCTTGCTGCTCAAGTCTGCCACATTCAGCAGTTTTCTTTCCATTAATCATGTCTGAACCTGAAAGAAAGCATATATACTATTAACTAGCATGACCCTTGCAAGAAAGGAAGGATGGTCAAGCAGTAAGGATACGTGGTTTGGACTTGGGACACCTGAGTTCAATGTCTTATGCAACCCTGGGCAAGTTACTTTAACCTCTCATGCCTTTGTTGCCCATCTGTTCAGTGGAGACAATAGTCCTGTCCTATCTTTCATAATGTTTGTGAGCATAAAAGACATATGAGGGCACTATAGTAATGGAGACCAGATAAGTGAGTAAAGGCTTTGGGAGATAGCAGGCTCTTTTAGAAGTGAGCTTTCAATAACAACAATAATAATACTAAAGTCATCCTTAAGCTATTTCCTTTATTAGTCATTTACAAACCCACACTGACATTAAAAGCAGTCAAGAGACTTGGAAACATTTTCCCTTAAATTGATAGATGTATCTAAATCCTTTGGACTGAAGCTCAGTGTATAACCCCCCCTGATTTGTTAGAATCTACTTATAAAAAGAGAAAGGTCTCATAACAAGCCCAAGGGACTCACATTCATCTGGACAGAGATGTTATCTGTTTAAGTGTCCAGCCTGAAGTCCTTCTCTGAAGTATACCCAGTTTATTAAAACCAGATGTTGAATACAAAGCACTGAACATTAAGCTGAAATGCATCACTGATAGTTCCTGTGCATATACCACTATTGATCAACATCAAAATGCCACTTGTTGTCCAGTAACTAAATATGTACCCGTCAGGTCTAAAGATCACATACTTCAGTAACTACCTTTCATAGTGCCCCTGAAAAATGAATGGAGACATTGGGTGATTGATTCTTATTAGTGGTTAATGATCTTCTTTTTTGAGTAATTAAATTTTTGGAAGGGCATGACAAAAAAGCCAAAATCTTTTGATCATTTACTTCTGAGGTGCCTTTGGACTGACACGTCACCACCAGCAAAAGATAAAGCACTCAATGCCTTTTACATAACTTGCATCAATATCCATCAGTTCTTCCTCTGTAACTGGGATTTTTCATTTTAGAGCACTGGTTCAGTTAATTTCCCTCTTCTGTATTTGAAAATGAGTCCCTTTGAGTCCAATTTCAGCACTTTTCAGGGACAGTTGTATGTAATTACCCTCCTCTCCTTCAAATACCAAGCCTACCTTCTTGTGATATATGGCACTTCTGCCATGTACCAGTGACAACAAGAAAAGCTGAGTTGACTTTGTCTATAGCTCCCTTTGGAAAGATTCTTCTTGCTCAAGCTTGCTAGAATAAAGCCTCTCAGGTCACTTTTGCAGGTTGTGTTTTTCCCCACTTGAAAACTCTGAGTCCTCTGGAAATGCGGAGCTCATATCCTTGATTCATGGGAAAACAAAGAAAACAGTACATATATTTCTGTCCAATAAAAAGAGATCAATGTGACTGATGTCAGGAGTGTGGCCAATCACATGGTGTCAGGCACATGCAGGAAATGGCAGTCCCTTTTCCAAAGCATTTAGTATCTAGATGCCATAGGTAAGAAAGAAAATCATCCTGATTTAACACCCAGAGTTCTGAAGTCTCCACTCTTCCACAGATTCATTTGCCTTTTCAAGCAGGTTCAGTTAGTGTTTGATGGCTGTGATCCAGGAAGGGACACAGAGGAGAACTTGGCAAATAGTGGCAGAGTGTTTGGGTGCATGCTAATAAGTTCAGGCAGAATACAATGCTTGTCTAGACTGCTTCCCATTCCTTGGGTAGCCCATTTGCAGCAAGCTCAGATATTGCTACAAGGCACTTTGTGGCACCTTGTAGCCATGCACATTGTGCTCGTTGTGGAATGAATAGATAGCAAGAGGCACCCTCCCCCACATCCAAAGAGTTTGCAGTGCAAATAGATATGGGGTGAATTTATGTTACACTTAGGCCATACTAAATCTGTGGCATGTTATATAGTGTTAAAGTTAGAATATGCTGTGAGCAATCTCATGTTAAGCATTAATACCTACTGTTCCATGCCTGAACAGTTCTGACTTACCGTAGAGGGCTTGTGAGTAGGGGTGTGGCTAGGAACCAGGACACTTGAGCTGTATCTCTGTTTTGGGGGAGGGAGGGCTGGGAACGGTGCATCCTGGGATGCTGGAGGACTGCAATTGCTTGTTTTATCTCTGTGAAGCAGATTGATGTTACTCGAACATGAGATCAGTAGCATGGTTCAGAATTAACCCTCACCTGAACTTTAAAACACTAAGAGGGCACTAGCATGAGTTAATGAGCTTTAATGTGCAGATGTTCATGTTTTAGGTGCCCTTAGTATGGTCTAAGTATAACATGTAGCGTCACCCTTACAAAAGATAAGAAGTCAAGAAAGAATTATCTCCATTTGACAGATAAGAACCTGAGGCTCAGAGAGATTACATGAAAGGATTAAATGGAAAGTTAAATGCAGAAGCACCCATTGTATGTATGGATTCTGAATATGGAATAAGGTGTCCCTTGGAAGCTCACACTCCTTCCCTTTCACCACCAAACAAGATAGGACATGGTCATCTGGCAAATACATTTTTACTGCATGAGCGCCTCTGCTGTTCACTTACAAAATTATAATGTGCCAGTATTGGCATCCAGAATACATTGCAAATACCTGCTGGCTTTTCCTTTTCTTTTATCCCTATGCTCCTCTATTCTGTGATGCTGTGTCTGTTTCTCTCACTCACATGCACCTTCTTGAGACGTTTACCCTGATTACCTCACAAAGATTTTTTTTCAATAAACACTGTTTTATGACTGAGACTAATGAAGAGATTTATTTTGTTGACTCATTTCTGCCTTGACTAGAATACGATCACATAAACTCCAGAGACAGTATCATTTGCTATTTAAATAAGAATGGCCTTTTTATTTTAGGAAACAGAGCAAATTGTAAAGTAAAATATAGGGTAAGGGCAAAACTTGGAAAGGATAAAAAATTACTAAAGGGCCAATAAGTAAATGCAGATATAAGTACAGGTATAGGCAGATGGTAAAAATAAAAAATAATGTATGAAGATACAAACATGGTGTCCACCGCTGCATTGAACACGTCCCCTATACAGTAAAGTGAAGCATTTATATTTGTCTGCTTTCCTGCACTTTTTAGAAGGATAGTTTTGTTCATGTTTTTTAACATGGGAGTCAGACTACATAAAAATCATTAAAAATTGGGGGTTTTATTATCTGTGATTTTTATCCAAGTTAATACATCCCAGACCATTCTCAGGCAAGTAATAATAGCTGGGAGGAGAGTTGGAAGGACCTTTTCTATTTGCAGTATTAAACTATAGAGTCTCTAATCACAACCAGGAGATGGAAACAAGCCCAGAGGCCCTCAGTGGCCAGGTCTCCTTTATAGAAAGAAAAGAAAAGGAGAAAGAAAAGAAACGAAAAGAAAAAGAAAAGAAAAGAACCTCCTAAGTGTCCTGTGACAGCCTTATATTTGTTTAAATTAGTTTCAAATTGAATCTAATATTCATAGCTACAATTCTGCCATCTTTAGGGTCATTGCCACTGCTGGTTAAAAAAAAAAAAGAGATCTTTTTTCTCTCCATATTTTGTGCAGAAGCAACAAAGACATGGAAAGGCTGGACTAAAGGCTATACAGAATTTCCTCATATGGCCTGATCCAAAACCCAGTGACGTGCATGGGAAAAGCTTCCTTTGATTTAAAAGCACTCCAGATCAGATCCGGCACAATTTTGAACCCTCCATTTCCATTTCATTTCTGAAAGTGGTTTATTAAAAGAGATCCTCTGTCCCGACCCAAGTTGGACCACAAATTTGAGGACTGTCAGACTGCCAGGGTCTATGGACAATCTTCAGCCTGAAGGAGCAGTCCTCTTTCTCCTTCTGGTTGGATCAGGCCTTTATATAACCACAGATGAGTTAGTCTGGTGGGCCAGCTGTACATTTTGCAGCTGCGAAAGTCTTGCTCCTTGGACTTCACCATACTTTTTCCAGATGACAGTGTGGCTTTTAATTTTCATCATATGGAAAAAGAATAATTTTGCACAACAGTATTTCCTATGGGTTGTTTAAAGCCCTGGTGGTCTTCATCACTGTGCAAATCAAAGCAATGAGCCATCAGGCCAGCCTGGAGCAAAAGGCCAAGCAACTGAAATTAATCTTGTCTCTTGATTGTGATGTGGACCTAAACTTTCCGGAGTTGGAGCAAAGGTCAAAGACCAATTCTGTTCAATACAAGACATTCTTCCTTCCCCCAGTCCCAATACTTCAAACCACCTCCAGCCACACAGCTAGCTGAACTGGTCTAATGGGAATGAGATTTTTAATTGTAAAGTTTTCCTGGCTCTGCACAAAAGACAAGCGAATGGCGTCATTTTCACAGGACTGGAAATGACTGTTTCAAGAGAAATGAGCTCTTGAGAATGCCAGCTTTATCCCTGTGTTAATAAGGAAGGGCCAATGCCTTGAAGCTTGTTTGGAACTCAGCTCTGATGAGAGCAGACCTCCTAAGGTATGCATGAATATTTACACGGCTGGAGGAACGATGAAGTCTGCCAGTTACTGTAGCTCAGGCTTCTTGTGACTAAACAGCTCCAGCTCCATTTGTGTCCTTGTTTATTGACAGTATATTAACCTCTGGGTGAAATGATAGGCCTCAGCAACTTCACAGTGGCCTTTATCCTATTTGCAGTGACTGCTAAGTACGACGGCGGATAATGTTATTTATTCAGCACATTGCTAATGTCAGATTACAATGGGACCCCCATCTGGAAACAGAGGGTACCCTCTGCAAGAAGCTGGCATGAATTCATTATAAATCAGTGCTGCTAGAAAAAAGCATCTATGGAGAATATCTAAGCAGTGACCTTCATACAAAATGCATCACGTACCGCTTTCTATTAAAATAATAAACACAGTAAGCAGTAAACAAAACAATCAAAATGTGCCTTGAAAATAAATGAGGAGAGTGGATGATGGATGCAGAAATATTAAATTCCCATTAAGGTATTATATGCAAAGAAGGAAGCCTTTTTTCTTTGTTTGTTTTGGGGGTTTCTTTACAAACGATGATTCTAACATCAGTAACAGGGGGTATGATCAGTAATATGAAAAGTGATTGAACCTACTCATTAAGGCTGGCATTCAGTAGCAGGGCACATAAAATAAGTTTGTTAGGCTAAGCACACCCATAGTGGAAATTCATCCATTCTGCAAAATGTGCCTTGCAATGTGGCTGGATTCTGCAAAATTATTTTTGGTCTTAACATGATGATTGTACCGAGAGGCTTTAAATGAGGTGAAGGCCCCATTTTGCTCAGCATTTCATAAACACAAAACAAGAAATATATGTTGCCCAACAGAATTTGTGGCCTACATGAATGAGGAAGAGAAGCAAAGCATCTGTACCCCCATTTTACAGACAGATATTAGAATAATAGAAAATGAGGGGTGGAAGGGACCTCAGGACACCCTGCTCAAGGCAGGGCTATCCCCAACTACACCATCCCCGCCAAGGCTTTATCTAGCCAGGTCTTGAAAACCTCTAAGGATGGAGATTCCATTACCTCTCTGGGTAACCTGTTCCAGTGTTTTAATAACCTCCTTGTGAGAAAGTTTTTCCTAATATGTAACCTCAACTTCTCTTGCTGCAGCTTGAGCCCATTGCTCCTTGTTCTGTCATCTGCCACCACTGAGAACAGTCCAGCTCCATCCTCTTTCAAAACACCCTGCAGCGAGTTGAAGGCTGCTATTAAATCCCCCCTCAGTCTTCTCTTCTCCAGACTAAAGCCCTTGATATTCATCCGAGTGATGCAGAACCTGGACCTGGTGGCAAAAAATAAAACTGAACACAGATTTTCTGAGTACCAACACAGCATCCTCACAACAACTCCTTTTTTCATCGCTTTTGTACATAGCATGCATGGGTAAGAGCCAATCCCTTGCCTTCATTATATGACATGCAGCAAACTCTGGTCTTGCCATTCTGGTGTAACTCTTCGTACTAACAGGCTCCTGCAAGCTTGACGGGAAGTGTCATGGAAGGCAATGCAGTCAGGTATTAGACACTGAAGCGTGTAATTCAGTTTTGACTGACCAGGCAGGACCCATTTGCCATGTGGAATCCCTGTGGGTCCCAACTCAAGGTAAAAGCACTGGGTTGACAACCATTTTCTTTTGGGAAAAATACAATGGCCTGCCATAGAAATGGAGTGCTTTGCTTGGTGTTTCCAGAAAGGTGCAATATGAAGGGCTAGATGCTTATTATTTCTTCAGCATCTACATGCTCTGCTCTTTCACAGCTGCTTCACATACAACCAGACTGGGTTTGTGCCATCTTGCCAGAGTGACTGTGCCCACTCCACAGGGGGTGCATGGGGTTTCAGAAGGACTCCCCCTGTAATTGCAAGTCCCAGCTGCTTCAGGCAAGATTACAGTCATCAGAAGATCTGAGCCCAGGGATCCTTTCTCCCTTGTGTTCTCACTGGCCACCTTGCTAGCACCCGGGCAGCAGGGAGGAGGAGGCCGTCTGAATCAAAGACAGAGGGCACCAAAATCCAAAGCTGGGGAAGAGAAAAGGCTGACTGTGGAGAGGGAGACAGAATAGATACTGATTGTACTAAGAAACTGGGAGGAGAGAGTTGGCAGGCGTGAAAACAAGTTTACAGATTAAATTATTTTCCAGAACATATTCAACTCAAATGTGTTAGCAGGCCAGATCTGGATCACAGGGCTTCTCACACACTGAATAACCCACCTCTGGATCTGACCCTCCACGGCTCTGCAGCAGCTGCTCCCCTCACCCACGGCTGCTGCAACCACTGTCAGTGTGGCCAGCATTCGCAGGCTATGATTTAATCCCTTTCAGGCTGCATACAGCCTGCAGGTTGCCATCTAACTGCCCTGCTTTACAGCAAGCTTTCTATGATGTGTTGATTACATCCACTGAACTAACAAGAATCAACAAGAAGTGATGCTATTTTTGACTCAGTTTCAGGAAGTAAAGAAATCCATCAACTATAAATGCAGAAATATACTGTCCACAACCTCAGTCTCACGGGTTTAGTGACAGTGCATTCACTAACTATATCATCAGCCTCAATTTCTGCTGTCATTGATATTAGTCTTGCCTTCTTCCTTGCTGTTCTTCCTCCTACCTTCTGGTGCTCCTTTCCCCAGTGCTATCTTCTCATTTACTCGACTTTCCTATTCTTGTGTATTAGAATCAAGCATAGAGGCAGACAGGTCTCCTCCAAGCTTCTCCCTCCATTTCTTCATGTAAAGCTTTTATCTCTCATGTCAGCTTTGACCCCAGAAGGTTGGTACTTATGTGAAACACATCTGCCAAAAGGACACTTTCTGTGTAGGCCACCCAGTGAATGAACATCCCCAAACCTTCTTAGAAGTAGTCCTTGAGACACCTGCTAATATTCATTTTCTTGTCATGCTTTTGCTTCCCTTCTCCGGGACTGCAAGGATTTCAATGAAGATCACCTCCAGTATGAGTGTTGATTCTTTTTAAGGAAGTCTCACTAAACACAGAGCTGCTTCGTTCTGCTGTAATAGGAAGCCCAGATCCCATCCCTTCTATCTTTTTGTCTTTCTGTCTTCTGATCTTTCTCTCAGCCTTTGACATGTATATCATCCTCATTCCTCCTTGGGCTCCAATCTGTGGTTATCTCCATCATTTCTTCTTCTATTCTTGTAGGACTAGCTGTTTTCCTCTTCTCTTTCTGCTCTGCACTATTTCTCAGTGCAGCAAACGCAACTCTATTTCTCCTTTAGTAGCCAGTCCCTTGCTCAGCCTTGCCCTCAAAGTGATGTGTTTCCATGAGACACCCTCTGTATCAAAGAGTGTGCCCTCCAGATCCATTTCTTCAGTAGGTATCTGAAAAATCTGGAGTTGTCCTTAAGCCTTCCATCATATCTACAAATCCAAAGCCATTGTCTCTAGATGTATCTCTAAACCAAAGACCTTCTCTTCCATAATGTCTAGCAGGAGACACTTTTGTGTATAAGTACTTTTTGTCAGGTACTCACTCAAGCATAACAGGCATCCCTTACCTTTTGCACCCAGGCATCTTCATTGCTTTCTCCATTTTTCAGGTCTCCTCCACTACTGCCATAGAATCAAAGAAAAATATTTCATAGATTTCATAGACATTAGGGCTGGAAGGGACCTCGGAAGATCATCGAGTCCAACCCCCTGCCCAAAGGGCAGGAAGTCAGCTGGGGTCATAGGATCCCAGCAAGATAAGCATCCAGTTTGCTCTTGAAGGTGTTCAATGTGGGTGCTTGAACCACCTCCGGTGGCAGGCTGTTCCAGACCTTGGGGGCTCGGACAGTAAAGAAATTCTTCCTTATGTCCAGCTTGAAATGGTCTTGTCGTAGTTTATGACCGTTCGACCTAGTCGTCATCCCTTGGGGCGCTCTGGTGAACAAACATTCCCCCAGATACTGGTGGTCACCCCTGATAAATTTATAGGTGGCCATCAGATCACTCCTGAGCCTGCGCTTTTTCAGGCTAAAGAGCCCCAGGGCTCTCAGCCTGACATCGTAGGGTCTGCTTCCCTGACCTCTGATCATGCGCGTGACTCTTCTCTGGACTCTCTCAAGCTTCTCCACATCCTTTTTGAAATGTGGAGCCCAAAACTGGATGCAGTACTCCAGCTGCGGCCTCACCAAGTAATTTTCAGTAGGCTGCTAAATGAAAGGCTAAGTAAGGAATCCAATTGGACATTGGCTCTTTTGACATTTTCTTTCTTCCTATAAGGTTCAACCAGTGGGAAAAGGAAGAAAGTAGAAAGTCTCTTTCTTCCATAGTGCTAGCCAACGTAGCACTGCCGAGCTTATAAGGATGCTGCGGGTTTTTTTTCCCAAGGTGGAGAACCTTGCATTTATCGGCGTTGAACACCATCAGATTCTCGTCCTCCCACTTGCTGAGCCTGTCCAGGTCAGCCTGGATCACCCGCCTGTCTTCTGGTGTGGATGCTTTGCACCAAAGTTTGGTGTCATCGGCGAACTTGGCCAGTCCGCTTCTGACTCCAGTGTCCACATCATTACTGAAGATGTTGAACAATATGGGTCCAAGGACAGAGCCTTGGGGGACCCCACTGGTCACAGGACACCACGATGAGTGACTTCCATCAATTACTACCCTCTGGATCCGACCCCGGAGCCAATTTTCCAGCCAGTGGATTGTGGAGGACCCAAGGCGACAATTGGCCAGTTTCTCCAAGAGGCGATCATGGGAAACCAGATCGAAGGTTTTTTTGAAGTCAAGATATATGACATCAATCTCTTTTCCCTTGTCCAGGTGATAGGTCACCTGGTTGTAGAAGGAAATGAGATTGGTCAAGCAAGACCTACCCGCAACGAACCCGTGCTGGCTATCCCTTAAGATGTTGGCGTCGGCCAGTCCATGGCCTCTTTAATAAACTTTTCTAAGATCTTCCCCGGGATAGAAGTCAGGCTAATGGGCCTATAGTTAGCCAGATCCACTTTCCTCCCTTTCTTTTAATTATTAAATAAAATATTAAAGTAGGGCTGGAGGGTCTTTAAGAGATCACCTAGTCCAACTTCCTGCTCAAGATGCCATCAACCCTGTCTAAACCACCCCAGATGAATTTTGTCTAACATGCACTTAGAAAGAATGTTCTCATCATAAGAACGGTTATACTTCATCATTATTGGACCCTAATATCCAACCTAAATTTCCCCCACTACAATGTTAGCCCATTACTTCTTGTCCGGTCCGGTATGGATACATGGAACAATTGATCAGCATCCTCTTTATATAACCCTTTACATACGTAAAGATTATTA
The DNA here is from genome assembly GCF_000455745.1 of Alligator sinensis. NCBI lineage: Eukaryota > Metazoa > Chordata > Crocodylia > Alligatoridae > Alligator > Alligator sinensis. The sequence continues at coordinate 842,169 of NW_005841975.1, read as the reverse complement.
TTAAATCACCCCTATATTCTCTTCTCTAAAACAACAGTCACAGTTCTGCCAGACTTTCATTATATGTCATGTTTTCAAGACCTTTAATAATTTGTTGTTGTTCTTTTCTGGACAATCTGCACATGGTTTTCTTGAAGTGAAGTACCCCAGATGGCACACTGTAGTCCTGGTAAAGCCTATTAGTGCTGAATAGAATAGAAGAATCCCTTTTCATGATATGTATATGCCTCTCTTATAATGCAGCCCATTACACTATTTACTTCCTTTGCAACAATACTGAATTATTTGAACTCATGTTCAGCTTGCTATCTACTACAATCCTTGATAGTCCTTTTGTGAGGCTCTTCAGCCTCACTCTGCATTCCACATCTTATTTTGTGCATTTGCTTGTTTCTTCCTATGTTTAGTACCTTGTAATTGTTCCTGTTGGTTTTCATGCTATTTCAGACAATTTTTCTAATGCTATTCTGAATCCTGGATCATTCTGAATCCCAACCCTGTCCTCCACAGTGCTGGGTGGGGTCCTGCTCTGTCCAGCTTGGTCTCACCTGCAAATTTACTAAGTGAGTGTTCAACTTCAACTTCTGAGTCCTACTCTGAACACGGGCCCCAAATAGACCCATGCAAAATGCAAACTTCAACCTAACCAAAACCCCTTACAACCTTAAGTCTGCCCTTGCGTGTATCTTCATCACATCAAAACTGGGACCTCTTTGGGGAAGGACCTTCCTTTGTATAACATTGTGCCTTGAACAACTGAGTATTGTTCCTGTAACAGGGCTCTAAATCACTACTGTAATATAAATAATACCAAAGTCACTGCTTGTATGACCATGTTCTGTTTTTTCCCCACAGGATCCTTGCTTTATTCACAGGGCTCAGTGAACGAGATACCTATTCAATATTTATTTTTAGCTTTGTCCCTGTCACTGAAAGCCACCCAGCTTAGGAAACTATTTTTTATACTGAATGGTATCAAGCAGTAAGCATATACACTTTCTGTCTGATTAGTGCTAATGAACCTCATAGCATGCTTTAATCAGTATTCCTTTACACTATATAGTTTATTGATGTGCTTTAGGGCACATCTTCTATAATGAAAACTATGAAATAGTCATGATAAATATGCTAAACAGTCATTAAAGTTATTGTTGGCTTTATTGTTGATTCCTTCAGTAAGAAGGTGCTAATGGCTAGAAACTCGCTCGCTCACTCGCTTGTTCTATCTATCTATCTATCTATCTATCTATCTATCTATCTATCTATCTATCACCACTGAGAACAGTCCAGTGAGAACAGTCTGCCCACCTACCTACCCACCCACCCACCTACATGGTTGGGTTTTCTAAAATGTCTTTTTCTGGGGGGAGGGTTTTTTTGAGTGGGAGGGGAGTCTAAAATGGGATTTTGGGGGGAAGTGGGTTACGTATGTAATTCACTTTCCTATAAATGCCAAAAAAAATCAAAAGTAGTAAAAGATCAGCTGCATAGAAGGCAATATAAGCCTATAAAATCCCTTGCCACAGGAAAGCATTATAGATAAGTATACAGTAAGTTTGAGAGACTGGTCATTTATATAAATAGCCATAATATCCAGTTATGATAGTTGACATGTTTTTTTAAAGGTTTGCCTGATCTCATGCTTCAGGTTTTAAGCTAGCTGCTCACTTTTAGAGACTAGACTGAGATCTAAGGTGTATGCATGGTGGAGAGCATGGGGAGGGGTGTAGTTTTTCTCACTTATATCTACTGTGGAGATTTTACGCTATTCCTCTGGAGCCCCAGAGACAGAAGGCTAGATAAGATGGACTTTGGGTCTCATCCTCTTGGGATAGTCCTGTTTAACTTTTACGGACAGCATTGTAGAAAGAGATTTTATGAGCAAAACTGATGTCAAATTTTCCTGTTTACAATGGAGCCAATGGAATGTACTAATTTCTTTAATTTTATTAATATTACATATTAAAATATCATTTAAAACATTTTTTTTACTTAGCAGATGGATTGGGCTTTTAACTTGGTTTAATCAAAACTGCCTTTTCAATTAATACAAATGTTTCCCAGAAAACATTTGGTTTGGTAAGAGACAGGACTGGAAGAGATCAGCCAGGCCCTGAAGCCTCTGTCCCCTGTGATCTTAGACAGCCAGGCAGTAGACATTTAGACCAACAATGTTCATGGGATGGGAACATCCATTCCAGCCCCTCCCACACACCGGACACAAAACACCCTCTAACCAAACTAAAGAGCTTTGGTATAAAGAGCTGCTCAACCGTCAGAAACTCTATGCTGTACAAGAAGAAGAGTGCAGGATAGGCCAAGAGCAGCATCTTTTTTCACTGTTCATGCCAAAATGGTGGTTACCCAGCCATATAACTGCTACTTCTGGCACTCATGTACAGTTCATGACCCTGTTCCATTGGAATAGGCTGCACACTAGCTAGGTAGGTTTTCACACACTTGAACCCAGGCAGGCTGTAGTAAGAGAAGGCTCTCTAGTGCATTGGGGGCCAGCCTTTTTGGCAGGTGTGCCACAAATTAGCCATGTACCCTCCCCAAGTGCCACTCCAATCTCCTTTCCCTGCCCAGTCTGCTGCTCTTCTTTCTGTGTCCTGCCTTGTGCTCCCTGCTTGATCTGCCACTCTGCTTTCTGCTTCCTGCCCTTGCATGGTGGTTTGGGCATGCACATAGGAAATGGGAGATATGGGTTACAGACCTATTTCACCCACTGCGCTTCAACCACCATACCACAGGTTAGGTATTACACAGCCCTTCCACTAACGCTGGCTCCTTGCAGCTAATATTCATCAGCTACAATGAATAAGGATCCTGGATGGTATCTAGTATCCTTACAGGGAAGCAACCATCCTACTGAACAATGTATCCTTTAGCTTGCTCTTCTTGTCCTGGCCTCACATATCTCCCTCTTTTGGCAGCCCAGACAGTCAGCTTCAAAAGTAACATGGCCATGTGGGTACATAAAGTGAAATAAGATTCTGCCCCAGAGCATTTCCAGTGCTCGCAACCCTGATTTGCCAGCAAATTTGTATGGGTTTGTATGGGGTGGTTTGGATACAGATGATCCTACCTCAGGCAGAGGGTTGGAGTAGATAAACCTCTGGAGGTCCCTTGCAGCCCGACTTCGATAGGACTGTCTATGATATGTGCAGCTGATCCTAGAAAGTGAATCGGGCCACTTGCTAGAGAGGAAGGCAACAAAAGCGCCGTGGTTCCTGGTAGAAAATTTATTTCCTGACCCCACATTTAGTGACTGCTTTAACCCTGAGCATGGGAGCAAAACCCACTAGCAGGCATCCGAGTGGTTTTTCTCTAAATATTTTTTATGAAAATATTTAGGTCAAAAGTGTTGATTTCCAGCCCATATTCCAAGTTGAGTTTTTACTAAAACATGACATCTTTTCTTTTTTTTTTTGATTAAAAATGAGTTTCAAAATCGAAATCATGTTTAGATTTGGTTATAACTCAAAATATAAAGTAGGCAGGAAAAAAAGAAGAAATCAGTATTGTTTGGGGAACACACTTAACATTTTTTGTTTCATTCCTTTTTGCTCCTGAAACCAGCCCAATTCAGTGCCGGGAGCTCTTCTGAAGATCAGGCCCAAGCTTTCTGCTTTTGGATATGTCAACCTAGCCCCACGCAGTGCTGTGTAGAGATTCCTGAGGTAGATCTGAGCAAATTGGCTTAGGAACCAGAAGCAGTATAAGTGTGTTAGCACAGTGCTCTGCCTGTGAGCTCCGGTCACCACTGTGTAACTCCAGGTAGATCTGATGCAACTCTATTAAGCTTGAGTCAACAATATGCTCCAGCTGCTTTGTACTAATCCAGCATTGCAGAGCAACTTAAAACCTGATTGAGTGCGAGAGAGCTAAGCTTTACAATTGCTTTGAAACACAGATAGTGAGAGAGTATCAGTGCCTGTGATCTGTTGGTTTGAAAGGCATTAATAACTCATGTAAAAAACCAGGACTGCCAAGTCTTATGATTTAATTGTGATTCTTCGGGGGGGGGGGCTGCGGTTTAAAGACCCAGCTCCTAGAGACTTTTGTAAGGATGTAGAAAACTTTCTAGCCATCATATTTGCAGGGAAAACCCCTTTAAAATGCCCCCAACATTCTCAAAAACCAAAAGGCAAATAAATTAGAACCACTAAATATCATTTGAATAACCTCTTGTGATTTTTAAGCAAGTACCCTGATTTGGGGGGAATTGATTCATGCTTTTTGAACCATGGAGGCCAGCCTTACTGAGCACTGGTGAATCAGGCTTTCGAATGTCAGTGAACGGTCCTCTTGCATCAGTTCAAAAGGTAGTAACTCATTGGTGGCTGGGAGGTTTTCTATTTGAGAGGCAAAATAAATAATGCTATACATATTTTCCCAGGGTCCCCAGGTCCTCCAGTTCCCCACCTCTAGCTCTCTGTATCTTTCATAGTTTGAATGAGGCACTGGCTTGGAAGGGCAGAGAAGCCAGGCACAGGAAAGGGCCCCATTTCCCAAATTCAACCTTTAAGGGTCACCTACCTAATAAGCAGAACAGGGCAGTAACAGCCAGATCTATTGTAACCTGTTGAAATGGAGCAACATTGGCCCCTAGTGGCCAGTGGTGTAAAATCAGCTATTCCCCATATAACTCTCAAAGAACCACTATTGGTAATTTAAGGTGAGTGCATTTGCCATGATGGGGCAGGCCTAGAGGGATACCCCCACAGCACAGTCACATATACGGCCTTCCTGGTGGTCATGGAGCTCTGGCTGGGACTGATGGAAACTAAAGCAGTTTTCTTTGCTGAGCAGGAGGAAGACAGAAGGGTTAGCAGGGGGAGAGAACTGCATCAGGGAGGGCTGGGACCACTAAGCATGTCCTCTGGTCTATCTTTTTGGGCCTATTTCACATTTTTCCACTAATTAAAGAGTGTGTGTGTGGTGGTGGTGGTGGAGGGGGGGTGATGCTAGTATGCGGTGACTGTGGGGTTGAGAACAGCACTGAGATTGCCCTGTGTTCTGGGCACAGAAACAGGCACCAAATACAGGAGGCATAAGCAGAGGTCTTTCAGGTTAATGACATTGCCAGGACAATCAGAGCATAGTGCCCAGAGGAGACACCAGAATGCAGGCTTCATACCATGCAGAGACATTGCTGGGGTACAGGCCACCTCCTCCATTGTAGATGGTCAAAGAAGAACTGACAGTGTCCAGTAAGGCTATATTCCTATGAGTCTATCTGCAGCTTTCTCCCTGAAGACTGGATCTGCCCATGGGGAGAGGGAAATGCTCGAAGTCTTTGCAGTGTCTGGACAATGGTTCACCATCAGCTGTTATGTGCCAAGTGAATGTGATTCCCCTCAGTAGACTGTCTCTAGGTCTGGAGGGAAAAGGTACTAAATACTATCATCATTCATGTAGCCTGGGCTAATAGATAAGTGCAATCATCATCGGCAATCCCTCGAAGTCAAGGATGACTGTCTTGCATGATTGCCGTTGGGTCCAAAGATGGCTGATATGGGATCAACAGGTTCTATGGCAAAGCGACATATATCCTTTGATAGTGCTGTGACATGGTGAGTACAGGCCTGTAATAAGCCTGTCCAGCCAAGGCCATGGGTCTGAAAGTCTTCAGTGATGGAGCAGACAGAAGATGGATGAAGGTTGCAGCAGAAAAAGATCTCCGATTGTCTTGGCCTCCTTGCAATTGGATTAAGGTCCCATTCAGTCCAGAACTGTTGTGCAGCAGCTTCCCCATGATAAAAGAAATCATGTGCAGGCATCTTCCATGAAAACAGCATTAAATTCAACAAGGGTTGTTTGAATGATACATTTTTTCCTCCAGGCCTAAAGTCCTAAAAGAGCAACAAAAAAGGAAGGAGGCCATGAAAACCGCACTGTGCCTGAAAAACCTCCCTCCCCATATAAATTGCAGAGTAATGTCAAAGCACATGCAGCTTCGATGCAGGAGGGTGGGGGCAAAGTTGAGAGGGAAGGACAATGGAGATGCTGTTCCCTCCCTGTTTGTAGTACAGACACTTCACATGGGAAGGGAACAGAGCAGCAAAGAACCAGTCAGAGCTGGGCTCAACTGATCCCTGGGAAATGTGTTAGGCCAGCTGGGGTTCGCTTTAAGTTGTGCCCATTCTCCAAGTACTTTACAAAGGTGAAATACTGCCAAGCAATGCCACTCTTGGGACCAGCATTTTTTTGTCTTTTGGCCAGTCCCCTCTTTCACTCCATCCCATGTATACTGGAATAGCCCTTGCATTTGTTGCTACCACAGAAGCAATGCAGAGCTGGCAGAGTCAATTCTGCATCTAAGTGGGGAAACCTCTGCCCTAGGGCTACTGTCTGGAGGGAGACTTACATTTGCCCTGTGGCTTCTTTGTGCCTACTTAATTGGAGTAAAGGTGCTGGGTAATGATGAATCTGGCTTGTTGGTTCTGCCGAGTGAGAACTAGGCATATGCCTCTGCAGCTTCCCATTCCTGGATGGATTCCAGCCATATTACTGGAACATCCTCAAGGAGTTGCCAAGCAGAGTAAACAAAGGGCCCTCAATGTGACACATTAGCATATTAATATAAAGGGAAAATAAATGTTCTGTAACTGCAAAAGAAGGCCTGAACTGTGAGTTCATCCTAGAGAATTGCAGTATTGAAGCTATTTTGAAATAAAGAGCCCGGTCTGAATAACAAGCTACCATCCGTTCCAACAGGGAAAATGCAGAGCTGCAGGGGAACCTTAGGGGTTATGCTTTGTATGCTCTGCAGAGGATTTGGATTCCTGCTCTGTGTACTCCGGGGATGTGGAGGCAGCGTTTGCTCTTTGACAATATGTCCTTACCAAACAGCACCCAAGCTGTCTGGCTTCTCCAGCTCAGATGGATTGCCAAAGCTCCTGTGCTGTACAGTGCCATGCTCTGCAAGCATTGCTTTTCCTTTTGTGACTAAGGGCACATTCTCCCAGCCAGAGGACAGAGCTGGGGAGTGCTGCTATGAAGCACAGCACAATCATTCTGCATGCTTCCTTGCTGAAGTCGTTCCCAGACTCACCTGGTGCCTCTGCCTCCATGATCCAGGGCATGGTGGGCCTGAGTGAAGGTTTGAAAAAGCTAGTGCTGGTGCCCACCTGCACTGCACAAGAAAGTCTCTACCCTGCCAGCACAAAAAAAGAGCTCTCTGCTTGATGCTGCCATGAGCAGACTCAAGTTACCTCTTCCCCTGATGCTCTTATCCTGTCCCTTGCATTTCAGGAGCTGCAGCAAGGTGCCACCTACCAGCCAACCTGGGTACTGTATATGCTTTGCGCCACCTTAGCTGTTATCTGATGGAGACTGACTGCTCAGTGGGCACCTGGGCCAGGTGTCCAGCCAGACTCTGGACAAGGCCTCCAAACCCCAGGTTGCCTGGGTGGAACTGGTCAGATAGACAGAGAACTGAACAACTGTCTGGAAAACTCTTATGGTGCTGATCCTGCCCCAGTAAGAACTCCAGGAGCTAGAGAATTTATGGCATGCACCTTGCTCAAAAGAGGCCTACTCTGCCTTGTTTCAGGGTGTAGAACACTTGAATGGAGTAGAGGGCGTAATGAGTCACTGAGAGGGCCCTTTCACACTGCAGCCATGCATATGTAGAACAGGGGCTCCAGTACCACTCCTCATCTCCCATTAGCCATGACTGTGGGTATCACATTAGCCTCACCACCAAGCAGTTTATACTCGAGTAGTCTTTAATATCCCAGTGAAATATTTTTGTTACTACAAAGTGAGTTGGAACCCCCTGCCACCCCAAAACCTGAAAAAAAACACTTTTTGTCAATAATTTTCATTAGTTTTTCACTGATGCTGAATTCCCCCCCATGAAAATTTAATAAAATAATCATATTTTTTTAGTTGAGTCTTCATGACCAGCTGCACTCCGCCGGAGTCTGTAAGGGTAGAGTTTCTTCCTACAAAATCTGTTGTTGAGAGCTGACAGGAGATTCTGGCTGATGATGATATCAGTAGTGAGAAAGGCATCTGAAAGTCAATGAGGATGAGAAAGCACAGTAGACTTTTCAGTAGGTGATGAGAAAACTTTAATCAGATCTATGATCCCCTCCTTCACCTAGTCAGTCAGCTTGTATTTAGTGTATTCAGAGCTACCTGTCCTTACTCTGATCCCAGCAACATGCTGTCACTTGCCCCTTCAACATGAACCTATTTTTGTTAATCGCATTGATTAGGATAGTCCCTAGGGGCTAACCAAGTATAGATCCTAACTATCGTAGTCACTTAAAAAAACAGTAGTGGCCAGTCTGAGTCCCAACGAGCTTACAATCTAAATAGACAAGACAGGCACAGGGAAGGATTGGAACACACAGGCAGTACAAAGGGTGCAATGGAAGGAAATGGTACCATATTGCCATGATTTAGTTAGAAGGAAATGAGCTGAACAGACAGAAGAGGGACAGGGGATTGAATACAATTCAGGGGTGATGAAGCTAATTTGTGTAAAAGTGAGGTGAGAGAGACAAGAAGGAAAGCATTTTCTTCACTTGAATTTAATATGTTCCTGCATTTTTCCTTGTATGAGAAAATCCAGTAAACCAGTGGTAAAATGGCCAGTTAAATCAGGATGCCAGTCAATAAGCACCCCATGGCCCATTTGCTAGATTCACAGCTGCTCTCAAACATCAACCTTTGGTGTTACCATTCTTAATAATGGCTGTGAACTGAGCTGATGAGACTTCAACCTCACATGCCAATGGTATGTGTACCACACTGGCATTCTCTGGGCTAAGTCATGGTACACGTGGGACTTCTCGGTCTTTTGTTGTTATTTTTTTTTCCCATTTACCCACTGCCACAGTAAAGATTAAACATTTCCTGAGGTTTTGTAAATTCTGATCAATAAAGGCAGTGAGGATTCCCCTCCAAAATTCACATAATGATATGTGTGTTTTGACCACTGTACATGTTTGCAGTCAATGGACACCTACCCAGATTTTTTTAAATTTGTCATAGTACATACTGGGTGTGACTACATGTGCATTAGATCCAGGAGCAGTTTACTTGTGAGGAACTGTCCCTGACCTAGACAGTTCCCAGCACCTGCTCCGTGATTGTGGGGCAGGGGCTGGAGAGCTTGCTCTCTGCTCAGCTCTGTGATTACAGAATTGGGTGTACAACAGGCTGGGGAGGAGCAGGTTGGGGTGGGGAGCAGGCTGTTGCAGAGCGGGTGCTGGGAGATAAGGCTCTCCCAGGCCCCCGGTCCCTGATCACGATGGAGAAGTGGGGGCTGATAAAGAAGGATCTCCTAGCCTCCACTCTTCAATCGCGATCTCAGCGTGGGGGGCTTGGAGCTTCCTGCTGCTGGGGCAGAGGGAAACAGTCCCTGGCCAGGCTCCAGTGGTGGAGCCCACCCTAGCAGTAGGCAGCTCCCAGGGATAAGAAGCTATCTCCTGCCCCTGGTGGCTGGCTGGCCATGGCTGACCAGAAGCAAATTTGCTCCCGGTCAGACACCTACATGAGTGCTACTGCACAGTAAATAATTGCAAGTAAATTTGCTAGTTGCATTTGCAGGTAGCAAATTTACTCATGATTAGTGAGGTATACTGTGCAGTAAGCATGTAGATGCACATGCTTACTGCATAGTAAACTATATTACTGTGCAGTAAAGTGTCTCATGTAGACAAACCTACTGATACCAACAAAACGTGCTTGTTTTGTATGGGTGGTGTTTAATGAAGTGCTGAGCATAGCAGGGACAGAGCTATAAAATAGAGTTACCAACAGTGCACCTATTTTGTCGAGGGGATGTAATACAGCTGTTTTCTATTAGCATCATTAAAGATTGGCCATGGTGGGTGGGCTGTGCTTATTAGTGCTTGTTTTCACAGCTACATTTTATACATTTAAAAATGACATATCACAGCAATCCAAGCTGGCTGCATGCTGCAGTCCCAGTCTGTTCTCTGCAGTCCAGAGCCCCTCCATCCACCAAGGATCCTCATTCTCTGATTATTCGCACAATGTAGAGAAGGACAATCACAGCCCTATTTGGGAGAGCCCTCTTCACATAGACATTTGCTTCACTATGAAGAAGGAGGCTCATATGTATCTGTGGCGTTTTGTTTTGGATTCCCCAGAGTGCATGCCAGGAGCCAGAAATAAGGGATTGATCTGACTGGGAGAGGAAGAGGACTGGTGAGAATCAGGGCTTCAGGAAGCCTACTTCATGTCCCATCCTGGCTTAGAAAGGTTCAGATGAAAAGATTTGAAGTGTGCTACCTTTTCTGAGGCAACCACTCCCATGGTGCACCACTACCTCCACTCTGGTTGAGCAGACCATAATATAGAGTGGTAGTGTCATGACCCCAGTGCATCCTGGGAGATGTCATCCAGCTTGGCACTGTGGTCCACAGGGACACTTGGTCTACAGCCTTCAGGGGCAATACAGCAGTTCAGAAAGAAGCAGTCAAATTGACCCCAAAGTAAATGCCTGGACATTTGACAGTTGAAGTTTTTCAGGAGTTTATAGAAGAAAAAGAAAGAGGAGAAGGAATCTTACAATGTTTTGGGGTTTTTAACCCACATTTTTAGGGGGTCAGACTCGATGATCTATTGAGGTCCCTTCCGACCCTAACATCTATGAATCTATATGAAGAAAAACAAGCCTTAAAATCCTGGAGTTTCCTACTGGATGAAAATTCAGTTGAACAATGTTCTTACAATCCCAGTCCATTCAATTGCATGGCACAGCACATAGTTCAAGAGCCAGCTTGCTACACCTCTAAATCAATGTCCTTCATTCTCAATTTGAAAAAAATAAAGGCTTGACACAATGGGAATGGGAATCATTCCATTGAATTCAACAGATTTAAATCAGGCCATATGTCTGTATTGTCTATCGGTAATGGCCATCATAGCTATGACTGCCCTGCTTATACCCAGGATGAATTTGGCTTCATAACTCAAACCAATCCTAATAATCTCAGCCACATTTCCTTTCTGAGTACTTAATATTAGTGCTTATTTTCTGCTTGCTTACTTTTGTATTTATGGTCTCAGAATTTCTCTTACTGTTCATGAAAACCGTTCCCTGTGTGAAATTTTGTAAATTATTAAAATGTTATCGAGAGAATGCAGACTTGCCCAACTTTTCTGTTGGTGAGTAAACTGATGTTTAATTCAGGGTTTTTTCCACCACAGTTTCTTCAATAATACTTAGAAATCACTGAGAAGCCTATTTTCATTTATTTAGAACTCTCTTTGGGCCACGGGTTGCATCTGCCTCCATGTCTGTAGAGTAACTAACAGATTTAGGATGCTATCATAATATAAATAATAGATAATAACAACAAATCCTGAGTTATTTGTAGCTGAATTAATCTCAATAACAAAATATAAGAATGTATATTTCTGTAACATCTATTGAACCATACATACAAGAGATTATTATTATTACTATTATTATTTTTACTATTGTTTTTGTTATGTGCCAATCCATGGCTGTTTATGCACAGGGAGAGAACCTTTGGGTAATTCAGTATTCATAAAAGAACAGCTCTTTGAATTAATAGGATTGTTCTTAAGGCCTTTACAGTTCACTTTGGTATAACTCCATTCACAGATAGCATTTTCAACATTAATGAACGCAATCCTGCCATTTTCATTCACAGCCAGGAAGTCTGGTTGGTTGTGCGGGACAATGTGATCTGTGATGGTTGCCATTTCCCAATACATTTTTGGTTTTTCAACTTTTGTTTTAGATAGTTCAGACTTGGTCTGACAGATGGATCATCACATGTTTTTTTTAGTCATAATTCTTTCCGCAACTCAGGCCTCTTCTGCCTGTAACCAGTCTGGATTAATTACATCCCTGTAGAAATAAAATAGGCTCATGTGATGTTCATATTTATTTCCTTGGTGGGATTTTGTTCCAGACACCTAACCTGGAGCTCCGCCTTGGAGAATCTGGGTTGCACCTGGGAATTTAGGCAAGTTCTATGAATTAGAAATCCTGGTTGCCCTACAGGGGGAAGCACTGCAACTCCATCCTTAGGGGTTTTCTGCTATATGGTTACACATTGTCAGACTACACATACTTGAGTGCAGTCCTGGTTAACCCAGATGTTAAGCAAGTCAGCATAAGAATATTTTTGCAACAGAATCATATTTGGTAATGGTACACACTATAATTGCTCAGTCTGGCTAAGAAAATCAGTTGCTTCTGAGAGAAGGAACTCAATAGGGCTGTAGTGATAAAAGTTATAGTTTACAAATGTTCCCTAACAAGAGAATGAGGAAATTGGGAATTGGGTGATGGTTCCTCATTTAGGTCATTCTAGCTAAAAGTCAACTCAAGACCCATCAATGAGTCATGGTACAGATCATCCTTGAATCGACAGATTGCCCATAATGATGACGGTACTAGTTAATTAGTAAGAGTCAGACAAAGGGTCTGCAGAGGTTGCCTATCACTCTACAATACAGATCATTGTTTAGTTCTCCCCATTCGTGTATGCCTATGTTTATTTAAGATGCCAGGAGTGGCAAATGAGAAAGAACTTGAACGAATTTGAGTTCAAAACTGAAAAAATTAGTTGGGACCTCAGAGCAAGGGGAGCTGTTCGGAAGGATAAGGTCCATGGTAAGTGATCTTCTTGCATAATTAAAGTCTAAGGACAGTTAGTCAAGAAAGTGTTACAATATTCACCTGCCCTTCCTATGTTGGACAATATATCAGAGAACTAGAGGGCATTCAGACAAAGGTTTGAGTGCTCCTAAGCAGCTACAGGTGCACAAGAGAAAAAAGAAAAGTCAAATCCTCAATTTTCTTGCACTTTGTGGGAAGGGAAGCCCTGGCTGTTTATAACACCTTTACCTTTGCAACGGGTCAAAAATATTCAATTAAGCAAAATACTGTCCAAATATGAGGAGTTCTGCGTGTCAAAAAAGAACAAGACCCTTCAAAGTTACAGATTTTTTATCTGCAGACAAACAACAGGAGAAACCAGATCAGTATGTTACTGAACTGAAGAGAATGAGTAAGAACTGTGCTTTTGGGAGCTTGAGAGAACATCTGCTTAGAGATAGGATTATTTGTGGCATCGCAGACATTGCATTACAAGAAAGGCTATTGCACGATGGAGACTTGTCCTTAGAAAAGGCTATCCAAACATACAGGGTAGCAGAAAATGTGAAGGCCCATGCTGCAGAACTGAATGAACCCAAAGGGGCCATGTACGCTGTAGACATGAAAGAATGTGGCCAGAAGAAGCAACTTCATAGGATGGAATTTTACGCTGACAAGAAGCCTCCTTGCAGGTGAACTCTTCCATTGATAAGGAGTCTTATAAGAGAGGGCAAGCTCACAAGCAGACATACAGCAAGGACAGAAAGCAACATGGCCCCAAACACTGTGCTGCATTTGGAAAGCTTTGTTCTAATTGTAACAAGAGGAACCTTTTTTTTCCAGGCGCTGCAGATCCCAACCACCAAAACCCCCAGTGCATACCATTGAGAGCATGCCAAAAGGATTGTACACAGATATGGTGGAATCAGGCAAAAATCAGTGACAGGGACTGGATTTTGCCAGTGGATGTAGAAGGAGCAGTATTTTCATTTAAATTGGACACTGGAGCTCAGGCTAATATTTTACTAGAGCAATAACAAAATTGTAATTGAGACCAAAGGTGAATGCAACAGACATCATAATAACTGGCTATTCAGGAACAAATATTTAGGTGGAAGAGAGAGGCATTGCTAGCAACCAATATAAAAAAAGAGCATACAAACTCCCATTCATTGTAGTACCTAAGGAGGTGGCACCTTTTTATGTCACAACTTGGGAGAAACTGAATCTAGTTAAGCATGTGCTTGCAGTGCAAGTAAACACAACATTTATGCCCTCTGATGAGAAGTAAGAAACTAATTGTTCCAGAATACTAGCAGCAACCATGCCCCTAAGGGAAGAAATGAATCTACAGAAACAAATGCAAATGCTATCATACAAAAAGAGGAAATCAACCTCAGCAATCTGTAGCTAATGAACATTGTGCTATGTGCAGAAGCACTGCTGCAAGTGCAAGTCAGTTGGATCACAGTGTAAGGACTCAAGTCTATCAAGACTTGAAGGAAGAGCTTCCCACCAAAAACAGATCAGAAACTGAATCTGATACTTAGAGAAGAATGTGAAACCTCTTGAAAGACTCATATAGAGACCTATTAAACGAGCTGCAGAAAAGGGGGAGTAGGCAAGTAAATGATAAAGACTCACTCCAAAGTGACATGCTAGTAACCTCAGCTCTGTAGCTGGACCTATAAAAATCGATTTTGTGTTAATCGATTTGTGTAGTTATTCTTAAGAGAGAGGACATAGTGATAGAAGTTATGATATACAGATGCTCCCTAACAGGAGACTGAAGGAGCCATGGTCCCCCAGTTACATGGTAACAATTAAGCCAGACAAAGGACCTGCAGAGGATGCCTACTACTCCACAGTAAAGTTCATTGGTTAGTTCTTATGAATCATATATGCCTGTGTTTATTGAGCCCAGTAATCACTATCACTACAAGGGTGTCTTGTTCCTATTATTGGCAGGGCAGGCACCATTTTTTTCCAGTTACAACCGACTGACAATTTTCCATAGCAGAGACCCTGCGCTAGATCTTGTTTCATTTTGTTTCATATATTAGGAAAAACTGTTTCATGAGAATGGTAGTAAAGCACTAGAACAGGCTACCCAGAGAGGTTTTGGATGCTTTATCCTTGGAGGTTGTTAAGGCCCGGCTCAATAAAGCCTTGGCTGGAATGATCTGGTTGGGGCTGGTCCTGCTTTGAGCAGGGGGTTGGACTATATGTGACCTCCTGAGGTCCCTCTCAACTCTCATTTTCTATGATTCTATTAGTCTAAATGTGCAAATGCCTGCAAACTTACTGAGTGTTCTGTAACCCTGCACCTCTATGACTTCCTAGGACATAGCTATAACCATAAGGCCATGGGCTAAGCATAGCCTTAATCTATCCAGCCTTTCTCTCTAAGCTGATCTCCTGGGCAGGTAAGAGACTGGGAGATATGTGGGCTCATGTGGAAGAGCACAAGCTTATATATGTAGGTCTCATTGAGATTGTGCTGCCCTAGCAGCAAGGAAGCACTGGGTTCTGACATGGACCTTACTTCTCACAGAGCAGAAAGTATAACACTTTTATAACACTGATCAAAGCCATAAGGAAAAATATCTCACATTCAAAATCTTGTCTAACTTTATCCCAACTACATAGTTGGTCCAATAAAAGATATTACCCTAAGATACCCTTGCCTCTTGTTGAAAAACAAAGCACTCAGAAAACAGGAAGCATGCTGCTGCTGCTGCTTTTGTGCAGCTAATTCAGCTGTCTATATGTTATGATACATAGTTTAACAATACGATCACATATTCTTTTTTCAACAGGCCTCTGCTTCATTCAGTGCACCTCTTCCAGAGATGTGTCATGGCTGTGTAGTGAATAAGGCTGGCATTACAGGCATTGTTGTGTCAAATTGGGTGCCCATGTCTACTAGACACTTCATGATCTTCACCTTAATTTCCCTGTACAATTATTTGACATACCCACACACATACAAATATATTCTGTACATTCAGTCTATGGTCCCTGGCCTTATTTACCACATTGAATACAAAATTATGAATAAATTTTAGAGAAGCAAAGTGAGATAATATCTTTTATTGGGCCAATAAGAATAGTTGGGAGAGATGAGTGACAAGCTTTCAGACTTCAGGAGCCCTTCATCTGGTCTGAGAAAGGAGCAGTCATGGTCCAAGCTGAGCACAAGTTAGAACAAATGTTTTTGCTTAACTGAATTGGACCACTTAAAGAACTTGGATATCACCACGTATGGACCAAAGAAAAGTTACCAAAGGGATAGGTGAGATGTAAGATATAAGAAGCCATAAAAACAGGTTCTGTTTAGGCCATCACTTTTGTTGTTCAGTGAAGTTATGCATTTCTCTTCACAGGTCCATCCTCTGAAAGCCTTGCATAGGGTTCTTTTGGGCTCAAGGACTCTGAAGTCAAAGATGGTGTGGCTGCTTTATCAAGAGTATTCTATCACTGGTGATAAGCTGTTTCTATTTCTGTCCTTTCTCATTTTTTCTGTGGGAGCCCATTCTGGAGCACATTGGCACTTTGGTTTCACTGCCATTATAAGAAGGATTTGAATGTAGTTGAGTCCACATCTCCTGTGTGGGGGTAGATATATGACTAAGAGTTAACTTTCCTTAACCAGACTGACTTGCCAGTGTTCAGATGTGATAAGAACTAATGCACGGATGGCCTGTTTCACATTAATTAATGTTCTCACTTAAATGCCTTATTCCGATTTCATGGATGTAGGCACACAGTGTTCCCTTATATGCTTTCTTTAACGACACCAACATGCCTGACTGCTCTGTCATATCACTCATCTTTCATAATTATCTCAATGATTTCTCCAAACCTTGGGTGTGAACTATCAGATTAATAGCAACGTCAACTTTAATCCTCTTTGCTCCAGGAAATTTTCTTAGTTTGTTGAAAAAAACTGAGCAATCCTTCGTTGGGTTATCCAGTATAGCTAGCAGTTGTAGGATTGGAATCAGTATGTTTTGCACCACCATTAAACCACTTGCATGGGGTCAGAGCAAGCACCGGTCATGTGCAGAATTTTAGGGACTTGGCATCTCTGCTATGTTTACACATGTGCAGTGGATGTGTCATGTGCATTCAGTGGCTCACCTTCACAACCAAATTATTTCCAAGGAATGAAGGGAAGCCACCTCAATCGGTGCTACTGTGCAGTAGTGCCAGCACGTCTTTTTCGTAATGCTAATGTTCAGTAAGCTAATTCTACTGTGCATTAATGCAATAGCATGGCTTTTGCCATGACGTGTTTATGCACAGTAGAAGTAGTCTACTGTGCATTTAACAACTCATGTATATGTGTCCTTATATAGGTACCTAATATGTGGAATAGAATCTGACCCATTGCCTTTTCTGAGGTCTGTGTCTGAGGTCTGCCTACTGCTGAATCTCATATTTCACCTTGGATGTCATACAGAATGCAGCTGTGAACTGACAGCAGAGTTTGAACTTGGAACCTATGTTCCTAAAGGCTCATCTTGTTAACCAAAAGGAGTAATTCTGTTAACTATCAGCTATACTTTTAATCTCATTATGTAGATCATCCAGTAGAGAGAGGCAAAGACCCATAAATTCACGGGGAGTTAGGTAACTCTTGGAGGTAGGGGTTGTGCTTTTTATTAGGGCCCTGATACAGAAAAAAGATTGAATTGTGTACTGAAATGCTTTCTTCTGTTCAAGGGTGTACTTGTTAGCCATGTTGGTCTAAGACAAAAAGACATACAAAAACCTAGAACTCTTGGTTCCAAAATGATACCTTTTATTAGACCAACTGGAAAATGGCAAGAACATTTTCTTGCCATTTTCCAGTTGGTCTAATAAAAGGTATCATTTTGGAACCAAGAGTTCTAGGTTTTTGTATGTCTTCTTCTATTCAAGACTTTCCCCCAGACCTGAAGAAGGACACTTAGTGCCTGGAAGCTTGACTAACATTTCTCCCAGCTATATGGTTAGTCCATTATCACAAAAAATCTCCTTGCGTCTCACAGTCTTCTATTAAGTCTGAGAAGCGCTTGAAAAACATTGGGAATATTTCTTTTTTTTTAAATCAATATTTTGCACAATGCCACATTTTACAAAATGTTTCTACCACCTCTTGCCTTTTTCTGTTTTGCCATCACATTTTCTTTTCCCGATTGAAAAAAAAATCTAAATAATGCCACAGTATTTAGAGACACTGTGACGTCTCAGATAATATAGCGTAGGGAGAACAAGAAGAGATTTGAAGAGTGAAAGGTGCAGTGAAAAATGATTAAGTGAGGCTGCCATTTCCTAAAATTGATAGCCTGCTGGGTTAAATTAAGCTTCTAAATTAAAACAAAGCAAAGGTAATATTTTTATCCAGGTCTAGGTATAGCCTTGAGGATTGAGGAGAAAGAACCCTAACTGTAATTCAGTGCCTTCTGGGAATCAGTTCTTGTAGAGGCCTTTAATACTTCATCATTGAGTAATTTCAACTTCAGGTACAAAGCTGTTACATAGAGGCCTGTCGTTCTATTTACTGTTCAGACAAATGCTGATTTATTGCCGTGGACTCGCCTGTAAGTTGTTGTTTACTGAGATATCTGCTTTCCAGATAAACGGATAAATTGGATAAATGGGGGTTGTTCTTTACATGAAGAAAGCCTTGTCAGTAAACATGCATTATGTCTGTTATTAGCTCAAGGAATCATATACATTTTTCATGCTTTTCTAGTTCCACACTTCCTTTAATTCACTCCTAAAAGCCCATCTGTTTAAATGCGCTTGCAATGCCCACTAATCAATAGTTTTCATTCCAAGGCTGCTAGGAAGGATTCTGTGGGGAGTTGCAAAATTTACTGGTTTTTTTGGGGAAGCTATGGGATTTGAAAAGGAATAGGGGACCTAACTGTTTGTGGGAGACAGGCAACTGCTGCTGTCTGGAAGATGCAGAGAACATGCTGTAAGAGAGAGGGATGTGCTACTAGCTTGGTTTTGTGTAGGAAGTGGAGAAGTACTGCCTTTTGGGAGCCGTCAAGGTCAGCTCTTCAGGGAGATGAACTGTAGGACTTGAGTCTGCTTACTGCTGAATGTAAAACTGGCTAATATGAACAGTGCCACACTCATGGTTTTTGCAGGAGCACACCCTTGGGGGTAGGTCAACGCTGGACACATCTACACCAGGCATTTACTGCACATTAGCCTAATAACACTGCGCAGTAGCATGTCATGGCAAAAAAATGCTAATAGCCTACTGTGCAATGGTATTAGGCTAATGTGCAGTAAGCGTCACTAAAAAAACATGTATTGGTGCTACTGCACAATAACTGTAGTTACTGCGCATTCAATTAGTACTTCATTAAGGAAGTACTAAACTAAATGTGCAGTATCTAAGGTGCATTCATGAATGGGTAGATGTGACCCCTGTGAGTAAGGGTTTGAGAGGAGCACGGTCAGGCTTCCCCACAGTAGCACCAATGGTGCTAGCAGGGGTAACAATAGCAATGCAGCTGCAGCAGCATGGGCTTGAGAGCCAGTTCGCAACTCAAGTACAAATCCCAGCCCCCTGGAGGGATGCACGTGGCTTGTTAGTCTGCACTGAAGCCTTCCCTGCCGTGTCTTTACTGCTATTACTCCCCAAGAGAGCTAGATTCAAACCAGCATGGTTTAAATAAAATATGCTTCAATGACAAAGCAGACATAGGCTCAGTTTCCAGCTGCTTGTAGATGTGCAGTCCTGGGAGCTGATAGAGGACTGGGGTTTCCCTTCAGGCGTGTTTCCTAGTGGTGGTTTTGAACGAAACTGTATCCCTGTTTGTGTACTTGAAGACAAATCTAACAATGTTTGGCACAGCTTCATTTTCACAGACATCCGGCCCTGCTTTGATTGTTTCGTTTTATAATGTGAGCTTTTCCTGGTGATGTCATCTGGACAGCAGGCCTCTTATCTCTTTGCTGACAGCACAAAGAGATTTTTCTCTCAGCAGCAATTTTCCTGTTCCTGTGCAAACTTTTTAGCTGGATGAGATATTTTAGCCTGTTTTCTCCCTGTATCTCCCCATCAAAGCACCTGATCTCATATGACCAACCCCAAAACTGGGCCCTTTCTGACTTCAGGCTTTGTAGGGGTTGTGGCTGAGAAATCTGTGAAAGTACTTATTGTGATGAAGAACCGATCAGTGAGCTTAATAGTTATGTGCCAAAGAGATCCTGCTAAAATCCCTGATTTCTGAGGCATGCAAATGGAAAAATCGGGTTTAACTTGCAAGAGAGGCAAGTATTAATCTAATGTGACTGCAAGTCTAATGAAAACTCATTTCCTCTTCCACCACAATCTGGGATTGAGAATATTACAGGTATTTGTGCAGACTTAATTAAATGCCCTTGTATCTGATGCTCTTTGGAAAAGAACACATTTTGCAAGAGTTGGCTTGGATTGAGCTGAGATGGGTTTTTTTTCCCCACAGTCCCGGACCCTCAGTAAAACCTTTCATTTGAATTAGAGATTGTGCATAATGCTTGGTTCATTTGTTAAATGTCTGCTTTATTTGCCCACTTGAGTTCATCAGTGTAAATATTTGCCCTCTCTCATTGCATTCATTAAATCTTTCACATTTGATTTGGAAATGAAATGAGGTAATTTTTGTGTGCGTGCTGCAATTTATATTTATTTGTGAAGGATCAAATTTCCCTCTCCCCATCTTAATGGCCGTGTTTGTCAAGCCATTTGGCTTAGTGACGGATTTGTGTTTCTGGGAGCAGCGTTGTTTAGAGACCAGATTCCTTGTTAGTTTTATCGATTCGCTTTGTTTGAAAATGTATTCTAATATTTTAATTTAATCATATTGACATTGTGTGTGTGTGTGTGCATGTGTGTGCACGTGTGTGCATGCACACACAGATGTACACATCAGTTTCTTGGTCTTCCCATTGAACTGAATTTAGTGACAGTCTGTGGAACTGTTGGAGGCAACTGTACTGTTTCTAAAACGCTGCTAATGGAAATGTTCCAAAACTAAAGTTTAATGAAACATGACTGGAACCATTCACTTTCCCTTCCTGCTTTTACTATTCTTATTCACAGACAGAAGCAGAAAATAATCCTGAATACCATATTAAGGCAGAACGTTGGGTGTGAAATGCAGGCCAGTGCTAAGACCTCGGCATTTACATATAGCATAGGCATTGTGCTGGTTTTCTATAAAGGAGAGAATTTCACCCTAAATGGTTATATTACATCTTCCTAAAAGTTTAATATCTATAGAGAGCTTGTTCTTAAGCTATATGAGGTAGAACACAGAGCTCGTACGCTGGAAGGAGTATGAATTAGGATGCCTTTAAGCTAGGGGGTGCAGAGGCCCCATCGCTGCAGTCCTGAAGGTTGCCAACCAAATACATTTTTCTTACAGACAATCTGCAAGCTTTGTACTGGCAGCCAAAGTTTCTGACTGAAATATATTTTGCATTGTGTCAATGTAACTCTTGTGCCTGTCCCTGTCCTGCTTTCAGATCCCAGTTAGAAGGGCTGGGTTCAAATTTAGGGATTGAACATCAATGGTAGTAAAGAAAAAATGGCTGTCAGTAAAAAAATTGCAGTAAAAGAAATGTCTTGGGTTGGCAACCCTGTTTGACTGTGATGATGAGTTTACATGGTGTTGTCCCCCCCTCCCCAACCAGGGGACCCTAACTCATCCCCACCCGCTATGCCCCTAGTTGCACACTGTCTCTTGCTGCCTCCCCCAACCCACTCCTCAGCCTTACCCCTGCCATCCCCACTCCCTTTGTCCTGGCATGGACCCCCAAGGAAGCCTGCCTGCAACCTAGTATTACAAGCAGCCTGGGACACAGCAACAGCAGCAGCATATGGCTGAGAGAGCACTCCGTGCATGATGCTGCACTCCCATATGGACACCATGTGGCCCTACTGTATTCTGTCTGTTGGAGCTTCAATCAAGCTGCCGCTGCTTAGTGTTTTTATTCATGGCTAAAGTTGTTGTATGTGCTTTGCTTGGTGCATCTACATGTGAACTTTAGTGTTGAGTAGACTAATTAGCTCCACAGTAAAGCATCACCTTCTACATGTGCAGCAGTATTAGGGTGCAGTAAATTAATTAAATACACCATAAGATAGTATTATTTAGGACAGTACTATCTTATGGCAGAATAATTAACTGTTATGAAACACACGTGTTGATGGTGACCACAGGCATAAATTGTTCCCAGTCAGCCCAGGCAGCAGGGTGCCAGACTCCTGCCTATTGCTTAGCCATACAGCTATGTGCTTTCAGCAGTTTCATGCCCCAGCCAGCTTCACCACCACCCCGTGGCTGGGGCTGACCCCCCAAGACTGCTGCAAGCCAAGGCCTGCTCCACCCTGGCTCAAAATGCTGCTGGCCTGGGTACACATGTAGCTGCTGTGCCTGGGAGCAGTGTACTCTGGCTCAAACTGCTCTGGAGCTTATTGCTTCACATTAATTGCATGTGTAGATGCATTCATTGAGAGTCATTTTTAGCTTCATTTTTTACTTGCAGTTGGCAACACCGGCTGAAGTTATAACAGTTTCCCTGTCACAGCCGTGAATGGACTGTCATCTGATGTGACTTCAACTTCAACATGCCCTTCCCACCCTAGTCCTGCCCCCCACCATATCCTCACTCTGGAATTAACTTATGTGGGTACTGAACTTTACAGGGTATCACTAGAATTAGAGTGAGTGAGAGAAAAGCAAGGAGAGAAGGAAAGAGAGAGGAACAGAATCACATAAGTAGTGAAGGGTGGTCCAGAGACAGAGTAGATAGTCACGGTATGTGGCCCTGGAAAAAGAGAGAGAGTGAGAATGCATTTGGGCTGAATGCTGGCTGAGCAAGGCTTAGGGTATGAGCAAAGAAACAATATCCCATAGATGCCTCCTGCATTCATGAAAACGAAACTTTGTATACTACAAAAAACTAATATTTGCATCAAAGACACCATTCTTTATCAACAGTCTCTTCTTCTAACTATAACAACTTGTAAGACCCCAGATTTTAAAACAACCATTTGGGTCAAAAGAGGGGTACTTCCCCTGGGTGGCTATAGAGCTCATAATGCCCCTTTTCACCACTCTAGGCCTTTCACACAGGAGCTGCAATGGAGAAGAGACTCAACATTGAGGGATGAGGGTGGCACTTTGTAGCACTACCACACCTGTGGCCCATTCTTCCTTCTTCCACAACCCACGTCATTACCAGGAAAGTGCTATAGCCAGCAGCCTCCCTCCAGCTGAATCTAGGCCACTGGGCCTCCCAGAGGGCAAGGGTCATTTAAGGCCAGAAGGAGAACAAGCAAGTGGGGAGCCTGATTCCATAGCCTAGTGGTTGGGTGCTGCCAGAAGAAAGGGGAAGCCCACGTTCTGGTGTGTGCTTCCAACATATTTCCTGGTTCTTACACCAGTGGCTCTCTCAGGTAAAATGTATAAGTTCTGGAAGAAGCAGAGACTTCTGTAAGTAGAATGATACAGAAGCATAATGTTTCCTCTTGTTTTAGGCCCCATGACTTTTCCACTGTTGGAGATCCACTGGTCCAGCATCAGCAGAAGGATAGAGAGTACCTTCATCCCAGCTTAGCACAGGTGCTTGTAGTTAAGGTGCCCTAATTCCAAGTGAGAGAGGTGTGTCTACATAATTTTATACTGAAGAGAACCTAAAACCCAGGCCTCCCACTTCCTGAAGAAGTGCTGTAACCAGTAGACTACTGGGAAAAAGGTTTTTTCAGCTCAGTTCAGTGCTGTGGACACAAATTAGACACACAAGGCTGTGAATGGAACCTTATACTGGAGATCCCATCTTGCCTCTCAACACCATCCATGTTGCACTGAACCAAGCAGGATGAATCCATTTTCTTCATTTCTTAAATAGAGACGCTTCCTTGCAATTCAGACTAACATACTGGACTGGATTCTAAACTAAGGCATAGGCCTGAGAATGGTGTAGAAGCTACCCTGCCTCAGGCAACAGGGTGACTTAAAGATACTCTGAGGCATCTCTCTTTTAGTGGGGGAGCTTATACATGTTTCTCAGACCTAGATCACCCTTATACTCAGGGCTTGGGCACACAACATATGAATTTACACTGGCTTTGTTCACTGACATAAATTACACCAGGTTCTAGGGTGGACTGGTGACTGGTTTCCCAGGGGGACTTGCATGCAGTAGGCACTATTACAGTGTCTTGTCACTTGGTGGCAGTGAAGCAAGTAGAAGCCTTGAGCAAATAGTTTCCTTAGGGTAAGCTGCAGACACACAACACCTATAACTTACACCAGTGTCATTTTCTCCCTGATTTTTGCTGACTGCCCTATGTCCCAGGAAGTAGCAGTGAGATGACATTAGGGAATGATTTAAGGGCCTGCTTCTTTGAAAAAGGTGTTTGATTTTGAGGGCACAATTGTAAAATTAAATATCAGACTTCTTGATTTTGCAGATGCAGGTAAAAACTGAGGATACAAGAGAGCAGTAGGTATCAGGCTACACCTTTGGGTACATACACACATACTAAGTTGACTTAAAGTCACTTAACTAAGTTGGCTTAACTAAGTCAATTTAAGCTACGTCAGAGCGTACACATGTACAGCTGCTTGATATGGTGGCAGCCATCTTGTGAGCTAAGTCTAATACACCTCAGAGGTCTATTATCTTTTGCTGCATTCAAGTTGACTCTGTTCCACATACATGTGTACAAACTTGACAGTTAAGTCAACTTTAAAAAGTTACATTAGTTTAACTGTCAGAAAGATTATATGTGTGTATGCACCCTTGGAAAGCAACCATCAGTATCAAAAGTTAAAGTCAGAGCAAAAGGAACAAGTCAGAGAAACATGACTGTTGTTTACCTGGAGGATGATATTACTGACTAGTTGTAGGACAAGTATGATGAACTGGGAAGGCTGGAATGCAGATTAGAAGGGTCTCAGACTTCATGTCTTATGTGTTTGCAGGCCAACAAAATCATGCCCTCAGTCATGCATTCTGGAATTGCAGATACTCTAAAATGCCATCAGGTCAGAAAGCTCCTACCTTCAACAAGGGCTTGTTACATTCAGCATGAAGCTGCATACTTAAATTTATTTCCATAATCTCAAACATGTTTAATTATTAACAGAACCTTTGCAACCTTAAACTTTCATTAATCAGACCAGTTTTCTGGTCTAGGAAGCTTTATTTAGAAGGGGTAATTTGGGAACTGAATAGCAAGATTTACCTTTTAAATGCCTGAGAATGATTTGTAAAGCATTAGTATTTTCCATATTTCCATTAATTTCTTTATGAATTAAAATTAATCTCTTCATTGTCTCCTTTCTTTGAAAGACTTGATAGCCATTTTCAAGGGAAGACATTTGTGCAAGGGAAGAGCAGCAGCAACTGCTAACTGTAGGCATGTGTACTTGCTACTGGGGAAGAGATTTGTGTTTCTGATCTGCTAGGAACAGGAGTCTGTGACAGAACAGTACTACTTTCTCAATAAGTAAAACTGGCAATGGAGATACAAAGGTGAAGTTTACAATCGCCCTAGAAGCAAATGTTTTAAAATCAATACATTTGTTTTAAACTATATTATTTTAGGAATGAAAGTAAAGGGATATAGATTTTCAGCTCCGTTTCCCAAAATGGCTCAGGAGAAGCACGAGAAGAGTTTGCTGGGCTCCAGTAAGCTTCATAATTGGAAACAAGACCAGAACTAATGTTATGCTTCTCCATTAACCCTTCTCTATTGTACATGCTCACCACTTATAAAGCACAATACATAAATAAACTTTTTCTTTCCCTTTCTGTCTTCTGTCAAGGAGTATGGGGAGGGGGGAGCATCACTCAGCTTTTCTGCGCACATGGTTCATATTAAGCACTTCTAATCTGTCTGATCCTTCTGCAATTTCTTTTCAGTCTCTCTCATAATTTCATGATTGAGGAACTGTTCATACCTCACAGGTGACTTCTCCAGGTCCTATGCCACCTTGATGAATATCAGTGGCTTTAGTCTGGAAAAAAGAAGACTGAGGGGGTATTCAATTGAAGCCTTCAATTCCCTGCTGGGTGTTTCCAAAGAGGGTGGAGCTGGACTGTTCTCAGTGGTGGCAGATGACAGAACAAGGAGCAATGGGCTCAAGTTGCAGCAAGGGAAGTTGACATTAAATATTAGGACAAACTCTCTCAGCAGGAGGGTAGTAAAACACTGGAACAGGTTACCCATGGAGGTGGTGGAATCTCCATCCTTGGAGGTTTTTAAGCTCTGACTAGACGAAGCCTTGGCAGGGATAATGTAGTTGGGGCTGGTCCTGCTTTGAGCTGGGGGTTGGACTAGATGTGACCTCCTGAGGTCCCTTCCAACCCTTATTTTCTATGATTCTGTGATTCTATGATCTGTTCCCCTAAAGATAACAACTAATTCGATTTCCTTGTTGAAGGTTTGCAGTGTTGTTGTGCTCAAAAGCTCATCTAACATTTTTCCCAACTATGCAATGTGTCCAATAAAAAGATATAACCAAAAACCTTTGCTTCTCATTCATTCCTTGGTCAGAGAAAGCAAAACTGTCTAGTATGGGGAGATTAGAACCATCATAGGCCACAATATCACACCCCACAGTGACATGTGGGTGTGTTATTGTGGCCTATGATGGTCCTAAACTTTTTGTGGCAACACAGAATGATATGCCAGTTCTTATGCTGGCCATGGTATGTGTTAGAAGATAAAACGGTATGCCCATAGTACCAGTCAATGCCATTTAACTCACTGTCTCTATATACAAAGAAGTTAAGAATTTTCTAGCATCCAGGATATAGAGTTTTGTCTTGGATAATTATATTTTGTCCCAAAAATACATCTAGAGTTGCCAGTGGTCCATGACTTCCTGGAGTTTCCTCTCTGAAAGTTCAATACTTACCACTGAAGTCAATAGGATTTTTCCATTGGTCTCAATGGTATGAAGATAGACCATGTAGGTGGATATTTGAGAATATTTATTTTTAAAAATGCACCCAAACTGAATGACTAAAGTGTTACTTCAAGGCAAGGGCAGGCCTCAAGTGTTTAAAGGTTTTTAAATACTTTGTTTTACCCTTTTCCTCTTTGTTTCAGAATAAGACTGTAAACTAGGCCTGTGGGAAGCGGCTACTATTTGCTTCGAATTCTGATTTGGCGGACAGTGATTTGATTTGGTGATTCAAACCACTGTCCCAATTCGATTCAGCTGAATCTCTGAATCAGCCAGGCCAGGCCCATCCCCTACCCCTCTCCCAGCCTGTCCCAGCTGCCCCAGCTCCGGTTCAGTGGGTACTGCCGGGCATGGGGCAATCCCTGCTGCCCCCCCCACTGCCCCACGCTGCATGGGGGGGGCTCTGCATGAGCCCCCCGATCCCCACCCTTCGCTCCCCCAGGCCTCCCACGGGTGCCCCGCATGGGCCAGCTCTGGCCCTTTCAGAGAAACAAATCTGAAAAATCTCTGGGACTCCCCGTTCCTGCCAGTAGGGGGGGAGGGAGGCAATGAGTCCTGGGGCTTTGCTGTTTTTTTTTTCCTTAAAGGGCTGGAGCTGGCCTAGGTTGTGGGGAGGCTGGGGGAGCA
>NW_005841975.1:798354-812970 GCF_000455745.1 Alligator sinensis | reverse complement strand
AGCTTTGGCCCGTCTAACTGCCTCCCTACAAGCACGAGCAGAGGAGGTATATTCGTCTTTGGTGATCTCTCCCTGTTTCCACTTTTTATGTGCTCCCCTTTTGGCCCTTAGACTGCCCTGGATTTCTCTGGTCAGCCAGGGAAGCCTCCTGGCCCCTTTCCCTCTTTTACCTCGCACGGGGATCGTCTTGCTTTGTGCCCGAAGTATCGTTTCCTTAAGGCACAGCCACCCTTCTTGGGCTCCCATCAATTCAAAACTCCTACTCTGCAGTGCGTCCTTGACTAATCGCCTGAGTTCATTGAGATCAGCTTTCCTAAAGTCTAGCACTTTCACCCTACTAGTTACCTTACCCACTCAACCTCTTATGGTGAATTGTATTATTAGGTGATCACTGTCCCCCAGATGGCTACCAATCTGTAGTTTCCTTCCCTGCTGCAGCCATGGGGGACTGCCCAAATCATCAAAGCTCTCCAAATCTTTTCCAAAGATTCCACTTTGAATCGATTCGGACCTTTAAATTGGTCCCCTGATTCGATTCGAATTCGGAGATTCAGCCACCGAAGCTTCGCACAGCCCTACTGTAAACTCTTTGAGGCAAGAGTCTTTAGTTTCTTTAGGCCACAAACTTTCATTAGAAATGACAGATCTTCATGCCCCCCGTGTTTGCTGGAGGGCATTGCCAATGGAAGAAAATGATAAATTGATATTTCAAAACATGAAAGAAAAGGGTTTTTAGAGGATATCTCATGAACCTTGATCTCAGTCAGAGGCTTCAGAAGCCTCAGAATACCACTGTGAAACAGATACCAGTAACCATCCATCCATCATCTATGAACCACGTTTGCTGACCTGCCCATTGACAATGAAGAAAGTGGAAGACTACGGATGTTGCTTATTAATGTCGACACTGGGTTTCATTTCCTTGCCCCCTCCTTTTTCACCGTGGTGGGTTTCATTTGGCTTTGTGGGCTCAGCCTGTGTCATCCCCTTTTGGCTTTGCTTATAACCTTTCATTTCCCAGGTGTCCCTAAATGTGTGCTTGCTGTAATTGCTGTTGATTCCTTGGAGGGGATGTAATGGGCTATTGATATTTGTTGCATTTTCATTCTCCCTACATTACCTCTACCTTTCCTGTCTGCCATTGGAAGATAACCCATAAGTGACCATTTGGGGATTGCATCCATAGAAACTATTTGATATGCAGACGCTCCAGAAGTGCTTCTAGAATTAGCAACTCCTCCAGGTTGCCCTGATCACTTTGAAATGTGCCACTTGAAATCCCTTCAAGAGCTTGATTTGGGAAGTAAATGGGATTCAGAGCAGGTGAAACATTAAGTAATTACAAATTATTGGAACACTTCATGTTATAAAAGTCCTTCAAATAATTTTAAATTAGTCTATACTAATTGTGATCAGTGCTCCATTCACTTCCAAAGGCCTCTTCAGACTGAGAGCAGTGGTATATTTTAGGATCTGGTACATGGTACTTAGTAAAAGATATCAGACTTTTTCCTCTTTTTAAGCTAAAATACTTCCGAAAATATCAGAAAGGCATTTTTTTCAGCTTAACAGTCCCATTTTGTGTATATCTTTCTTCTGTCTACCACCCAAAAAGGACCAATTTCTTTCTCAATATACATTTCTGGCATACCATAGACTTCAATGACATTTCCCTGAATTACACTGATAAGGAAGTTAACCCAAAATGACATACACACAGTGTTATGGAGAAGGGAAAACATTTAGAGATTCATGTTTCCATCAAGAATTGTAGGAAAGACTGAAGTTGGGAAAGGGATCAAAAGCATGTCTTTAAACAACAGAACCTGACCTGATGAAGAATGCCTTGCATTTAAATGCCTATCTAACTCAACCCCAAGTATGCAGTTGGTCCAATAGAGATATACACCTAAGAACCCCCTTGCCTTTTATATTACAGGATTCTCATGCTTCCTACTATAGACAGAAGCAAGAAGTCCAACAGCCCAGCACTGTTCTCCTTGTACTAATGTAATTAGTAGTCTGCTTTTCTAAAGTGCTCATAATTAGAAACCGCCATCAACTTCAGGAGGAGCTTTTGGATCTTCAGTGTAATTGAAAATTGAGCTGCCTAGCTGGGGTCTGAGCCAAAGCTCCGGAAACAATTGGAATCTTTCTGTTGATTTCAGTGATTTGGGGGTCAAGGCTTAGGTGGATTTAGGAGTCCCATTTTAGTCACCCAGTATTTAAAGTCTTCACTTAAAGTTTAATCTAAAAGGTTCTTGAAAATCTTGAAAATACCATATCTAACTAACTTGGCCATCTGGCTTCATATTTCATTGTTCTACCTATTTAGAATAGTTTCGTGATGCCCTGGCTAGCATTTTCTCAACCTTCATTCTAGGGCTTAGTGCTCCGTGGTTTATCAATCTCCCATAATGTGCATGATTCCTCATACGTTATCTTTCCTGAATATTTTTAGGAAGTTCAGCCTAAATCCCATTTCACTTGTAAGGCACCTATGTGGTTCTTAAGTGTACTCCTATTCTACCCTGCCCAAGCCCCTGTAAAACTGTTAATGAAAAAGGTATATGGGTTAATGCAAAGGATGGATGGTTCAAGTTTTTGCTGCGTTCTGTAAATTACAGAGGAAAGTGTATTACAGAAGTTGACCCAGTAGTAGTGTTTTAGGGACTATAGCAGATGGAATAGGCTTACGCTTAGGTGCCTGAGAGATGACAGAGGATTTTGGCCTTTGCATTTAGATAGGCAGAAAGATGATATGAATATCATATGTTGTAGGTGCCAAACCCACACAATTTTCTAGAGTTAGTTATATCAGGGTATGTGTAACAAGGGCCCCAACCCTTGTTACTCTAACACTGAGAGGGCAGCAATATAGGGTGACAAAATATTGAAGGCAGCTGAGTTAGTGCCAGGAAAGTAAGCTGCTGAGGGAAGACAAGACCAGGAGCTATGAAGCTGCAAGTAACTATTCTGGAGCAAGCTGCCTTGCAATAAGTTATAAGGGGCAGAGCTCCAGTTACTTAGTTAACTGAGGACTGGAGTATAGCTGACTAGATCTTCCCTGAGTATAGCAGGTTGATTATTAGGCCAAGTGGAAACACTGGTATATGGCTGAAAGGTCAGGTGCCTGGAAAAGATGCCCAGCAGCCCTACCTGGAGTCCTAGGAACTTCCTAGAGCTACAGCAGCGGTGATCCTGTCACTTGGAGCCTGGCTAGTAGCCAGTGTGTGGCTCCAGCCAGCCAGGCTGTGGTTTTGAGCAGCGCATGCTGCCCCCACCTGCACTGCTCTGCATTTTTTTTTTTGCTCAGGCTTTTTGATGCCTGCATATCCAGGGGTCAAACTCCCCCCTGTGCTGCTCCCTTGCAATGCAGAGAACAGCTGAACATATGGTATGTGGCACTACAGATGTATCTGCAGTGCCCCATACCGCAAGGATATGCTCATCTGGACATGGCCAGAGGGATTTTACTTTGGTTTAGAGTGGTTTGTTACTATTGGCTGTTTAGCTGCAAGGCATAGGCTTGGCTGTAGGCGAGAAGGGAGCCATGAGAGGTGCATGGGCAGGCACCCAGCATTTTGAATAGGGAGGTTAGAGCCCAGAGTGAGATTACCAATCAAGGGATGACTGCAGGAGAGCCCGAAAAGAACTGGTAGGAACTGGTTATGGTGGGGTGCCTGGAAAAAGCACTGTGCATTCTGATTAATTGGCTTAGAGTCTAGAGAGAGACAGATTGACAGTCTGAGGAGCTAGTTATACAGGCCAGAGAGGTACTGGCAGTCAGAAGGGCTGGTGATGGGACCTGGACAGAAACCATCGGTTAGAGGAGCCAGCAATAAGGCCTGGGAGAGACCGGGGATTAAGTGGAGACTGTGAGCCCCCAGTACAGACTGGTGATGGGGCAGGGACTTCAGGGCCCCAGGAAAGGCTAGAGAGTTAGAGATGCTAGGGAAAGGTGAGTCCTGGAAAAGGACAGCTGCGGAGAATGCTAGAGAAAAAACAAGCCCCCAAATCAGAGACAAAAATGGGTGTTGGCTGAAGCCAGTGATAGGAATACCTTGCTCAAAAAACTATGTTAAAAGATTAGACCACATTGTAGTGGCCCAATGATGAACAGGGCAGAGTCAAACACCCCAATACTCATTCTGCTCTTCTGAGGGAAGCCTCCCACATCTATTTTATTTCCTATCAGGGTGGGGCAGTTGAGGTAACAGGATGGTACCCTGGGAAGTCAGAGTGTGAGAAACAGGACTAGTCCAGCTGCCACAGGTCACCAGGACCATCCTCTGAGGTGGGTCCCACTACAGTATACACTGCAGAATCAACCTCTTCACTCCTGAGGAATCTTATTTAAGCCTCTTCTCTAAATCATTTGTGGAAATTTCTCCAGTAGGGTCTGTGTTTGACATCTGAAAATGAGCAGCCCATAAGGTCAACTTAGAGGGAGTTGATGTACTGTAAAGCAGATGGGCCAGAAAGTCAATGAGGATATTTGTGATTCAAGCTGACAGACAGATCAATATTAGCATTGAAATTCCAAGCTAACTCAAGCTATGATTACATTACTCCTTGCTAAGAATTTTGACAGAAAAGGTATATTCTAGTTTTGGGTCCTATTTCATGGTTGCTGATAGGCAGGAGGCCAAAATATTTATTTGAGTGTTTGATTGTGTTGATGCAAAGTGAAGTATCATATACTATGTCAACCTGGACTCTCCACTATCAGGAAAGGGTTCAAGAAACTATAAGGGAAGCCAGCACAGGGAAAATGTGATTTTTTTTTGCTTGGAATATGAATGTTAATAATTAGCCTCATCGGGTTCAGTCAGATGCCAGTCTTATTAGCTTTCTAACTTGCCACCTTACCAGTATGAACTAGGTTTGTTGCGCTTATTGTTTCTCAGCCCTTTGGTACTTAGCAGTATAGCCACATTCTTCTTGGTAGTGTCACATCAGATCTTACTCTTCACTTGAAGTTTTTTACATTAATGAATACTCTGTTTCCTCTTTGGTAGCAGAAGTCTAATATATGTGGAAATATTGTGACCGATTTCAGTTTGTCTGATTTTTTTAATGAGTTTTATGTGGTTCTGCATCTAAAACATTAGTCGCACTCAGCTATTTTTTAAAAGGGGCTTCCGCTCTTATTCAGAGTGCTGACATTTCTACTTATCTGTCTTCACCTGGATAAAATTCTCACTCCAGAAGTGATGATAGCTTTCTGTATCTTCCTGATGTTGCTCTTGTGCTCCAGGGCACAACAAATCTGCAGCGAAAGAGCTCAGAGCTGGCCAATTCAATGTCAGATACTAATGATTTTTAAAAAATCACGCCATTTATGTAGGTCCTACAAATATGGATTTAGGATCCTAACTTCAGGCTTCCATTATGGAGAATTGGTGCCTGTGCACTTAGTCAAGGTTTCAAACATGGGTAATAGCACTCATTTGTCTTGGTAAAGTGCCTTATTATGCACCAATAATGGGGAGAAATATGATGCAAGTGCAAGGTATAACCATTAGTGGCAATTTTTTTCAAATGCCATAACTAAGCCAAAAACAGATTTATAGAAAATGAAGGTTGGAAAGGACCTCAGAAGGTCATCTAGTTCAACCCCCTGCTCAATGCAGGACCAGCCTCAGCTAGATTGTCCCAGCCAAAGACTAAGACACATGGCTAAGACACATGGATATCTGGGCATTTGTTGTGGAAACCTATAGGCATAGCTCCTCTTAGATCATCCCTGACCAATGCTTATCCAACCTCTTCTTGAAGACAGCCACTGATGGAGAGTTCACAACTTCCCTAGGCATCTACTTCACTGCGTCACTGTTCTAACAGTGAAGAAATTCTTCTTGATAAAGTCCCAGCAGTGCCTCCTAATTGGCTTTGATTTGTTATTCTCTTAGCCTTCAAAGTGGAGGCAGGGTGGGCTGTACATGAACATAGAGCCTTAAGTGCTTTTCTGGGATAGCACCTATTGGACAGACTTAAAAGTACTGCTCCCATAACTAAAATTAAAGTCAATGACACTATTCTTATACCTTGGCAAGGCCAGCTCCCAGAGCTGCTTATGTGTTTTATATTAGATAATAAAGAAAGAGAGTCCCGGGAGCAGGGATGGGAAGCAAGGTGTACCCTCTCCCAGCTGACTGTTTTAACCAGTGAGCTACAGAGTCAACCTCTCACGGATTCTGCTTCCGACCCCACGGTCTTGCATTCTTAGCTGTCAAGGAAGAACCAGCAGCATACCTACAGGCTGGGGAACTCCCTTCTTGTCAATGCAGAGACAGAAAAGGATCTTGGAATCATTATTGATGCCAAAATGAACATGGGCCGACAGTGTGGGGACGTGGTCAGGAAGGCCAACCACACCTTGTCATGCATTCACAGATGCATCTCAAGCAGGTCCAAGGAGGTGATCCTCCCCCTCTATGCAGCACTGGTCAGGCCGCAGTTGGAGTACTGTGTCCAGTTCTGGGCGCCACACTTCAGGAGAGATGTGGACAGCATTGAGAGGGTCCAGAGGAGGGCCACCCACATGATCAGGGGGCAGCAGGGCAGGCCCTACGAGGAGAGGCTATGGGACCTGAACCTGTTCAGCCTCCACAAGAGAAGGCTAAGGGGGGATCTAGTGGCCTGTTACAAACTAGTCAGAGGGAACCAGCAGGCATTGGGGGGGTCCCTGTTCCCCCGAGCACTACCAGGAGTGACTAGAAATAACGGTCACAAGCTGGCACAGGGCAGATTCAGACTAGACATCAGGAGGCGCTACTTCACAGTCAGGGCGGCTAGGATCTGGAACCAACTTCCAAGCGAAGTGGTGCTGGCTCCTACCCTGGGGGTCTTTAAGAGGAGGCTAGATGAACACCTTGCTGGGATCATTTGACCCCAGTACTTTTTCCTGCCATGGCAGGGGGTCGGACTTGATGATCTGCTCAGGTCTCTTCCGACCCTACCAACTATGAAACTATAAGTAGCTCAGCTTCAATGGCAATGATGGAGAATTCTCCCTTCCTGGAGCTGTTCCTATAGACCATGCTCCTGGGAGAAGAAGATGTGGGTTTGGGTCCTTGCAGGCTTGGCAGGGTCTAGACTCTGGGCAAGTGGTCTAACCTTTAGACTGTTACAGAAGGGTAAGAACCATGACAAAATGTCATAGATCCTCTCAGTAAGCACCTCCCTTCAGAAGAAGACTCTGACCTCTGGATCCTGGATCCTCCTAATACGTAGGCTGACTTGTTTATCCAAACTCTGAAGAGGGGTGGGAGCTCAGACTTACCTCTGGGTTCAGTATTTCCTATTGGGATGGCTCTATATAGCTTCCTGCTCAATTGTTTTATGGCTTGCCCTTTGATGGGATCATCTTACTCAGTTGACTATTTAGGGAGCCTGCACATTTCATCCAGTGTCTTTTGAATTACCCTCTTGGGTCAACTGCCTAAGCTGTATGTATGCAAAC
This sequence comes from Alligator sinensis, assembly GCF_000455745.1. Classification (NCBI taxonomy): domain Eukaryota; kingdom Metazoa; phylum Chordata; order Crocodylia; family Alligatoridae; genus Alligator; species Alligator sinensis. The sequence continues at coordinate 805,502 of NW_005841975.1, read as the reverse complement.
ACTACATTGGAGGCATATCTCAAGACTTTGTCCAGTACCTGTCAGCTCCTTTACCCTATAATGGCCATATTTCCATATTGCACCTCTCTTACAATCTACATTAACTTCGCTGACCTTGGTGGCAACTATATAGTGGACCAAAGGAAGCAGAACTACAGTTTAACTATTTGCCTAAGGACCATCATTACAGATAGAATTAAACTGTTGAATAAATTATCTCCTCCCTCTGTTTGACACAAAAATAAAACAAAACAAAAAATATGAGCAAAATAAATAATAAAAAAAAAACCAAATCAGAGCAAGAGAGAGTAATTTACATCTTACAACAATAGCAATAAACAAAATAAAGGGAAAACAGTTGCATAGCAGCAGCATAGATTCTGGTACCTACTTCTAACATCACTTATAATACCTAAGCCCTTGAGAAGCACAGAAATGAATAGTTAAGGATGTAATAAATTTTATATATTTGATCCCCATACAAAACCTGCATATGATATACACATAAATGCATATTTCATCACAGCAGCAATCTTAACTCTGACTCAAAATACAGATTATTATTTCAATAGCAATTTCATAATATGCCCACAACTCAAAGCTTTTCTGAAAGAGAAATATAAAAATGATGCATGTACATATTAAAGACTCATGTTTATGGGTCTCAAATGTAGGTTCATGTAGATACGTAATGTCTCCATAAATCAACAATGCTGTATATTTTCCTGGTTAAACTAGATGTGCAAGATTATATTTAAAAGGCCACTTTTAAGTACCTCCACATGAACCTCCACAATCGTTTGAAAAATATATTAACTGATAACATTTCCCATTTGAAAGTATTAACTAAAAGAAAATACTTAATATGAAATCATGCGCCCTAGCTGGAATGAATGCAGGCTATTCTGTCTGCTCTTAAATGCTAAGCAGTCCTTGGTTGGCTAATGGTTGCATCAGAGACCGCTTTAGTATCCCATGTTTTGAAGATACAACCCAAGGAACTGTGACTGAATAGGTAGTTAATACTAGACCATAGAAAGCGGGGGAGGGAAAAGTTTTGTCTGATGAACAAGATTAAAAGGACCATCAAAATAAAGCCAAGCAATCAAAAATGGATCAGAGTAAAGATTATTCTGATGAAAAAGCACATGTCTTTCTACTTAATAAAGACAGAATACCTTTTAAGCAAGTAAGTATACAAGTAAATAAAAATGTGCCCATTATCAGGCAGGCTAAGGAGGCCCTTTGTTAGCAATGTCCTGACTTCAAACTGGCTGAAAATTTTCTTTCAAAAATATTTCCCAGAATAAAATTAGGTTTCTAATGGAACATTTGTTTCACAAAAAATCTAAGCTTTCTATAAAGGCAATGGACTCTTTTAATAAAATTAAAGAAAATTGCCAACCTATTTTTTTTTTTAAGTGTATAGCCAAAACTAGAAAAATTCCATGGAAAATTCTTAGGAAAAGAAGAAAAGTTAATTTTGTCCAAAATTAAGCCATTTCAACCACCTATTTTCCTGTCACTTAGCACTAGTTGATTTATGAAAGAAGAGAGTGACATTCTATTAAAATTTAATTAAATCATTGGTGGAATATGATAGGATAGAGTGGGGATGTCCTATTTCTTAGTGGTTGGTGGTCATGCCACCCTGCTCCTAGAGGTGGGAGTAGGAAGTGGAAGCTGGAGGAGGGAGGGGGAACTCAGAGACCCTGACGGAAATAGAAGGAGCAGTGGAGAGTGAGGTGTCTGGGCAGTCTTGGCACTGTGGCTGGGCAGTCTTGGCACTATTTATGACCCAAAGACCTTGTTCTGGGTGGACACAAACCTAAGACCACCTGTGACTTCTCTATTCAAAAATAGGCAAATTTTACTGCTACACACTGATAACAGATAAGAATAATGTAGACAAGGCAAACAGTTCTATATCTACAAGTCCTAAGGCCATCACAGAGGGAACATATGCCTGACCAGTGTGAGATTCATCTTGTAGTTCTTTCTTGAATGTCATATGTCAGCAGCCTGGAGGTCAAAGGCCAAAGCCCTCCCCCAACTCCCTCCTCCTGCAGTAGGGTGGGTGAGATGGGCTGGTGGTGTGTCCTCTGTCCATGGTGGCTTTGGGTTTCCCACTTGGGGACCCTTTGCAGCTCTGAAATCTGTCCTTTTGTATCCTTTGTCCCCTCTCATGACTCTCCATCTCTGGGTAACATTGATTGGTTTGTCATACTGTCCATGTTCTGTCCTGTCCTTTATTTCAACAAGTCCATCATATGCACACACATCTTAATTTAGCCATTTAAGGGTGTCTTCTAATTTGGTCCATCCACCAAAACCAGAAACCCCAAGGGTCCTGCAGCTGGCTACTGTTACCTAACGCTACCTTATCTCATGTTACGGAACAGTGTAGGACATGTCTTCTATTTCCCAGCCTGTATGTCTGCCAATATCTACTTTACCTATAAGCCTATTCCCAAAAGCAAACCTCCAAATATAATTTTCTAGCCATCAGGCAGAAGCCTATGGGCCACAAATTGACCCCATGTGGGTGCCTTGTGTTGCAGTATTGCCAATTTACAGTTTGCTAAGAGTCTCCTAATATTTATTGTTTTTTTCTCGAAAGACTGAGCACAAGGATTGATGACTACCTGAGAATCTTAGATTTCATGTAAAGTCAAAATAAGTGCCTAGCCTTCATAGTTAAAGAAAAGCTTGAAAACATGAACCCTAAAAGCATCACAAACTAAAAGGAAAGGAACCCAAGATTTACTTTAAAAAAATCTCATGAATTATAAGTCAATATCATGACTATGAGTACTTTCTGTCAACATTCTTGAATGTCTAAGGTTGGCAACACTGGATTTATGTTTTTGGTTTGCATTTGGCCTGATTCCCAGACTCCAAAGTCTGAACTTCATTAATGGAAACCATTTTGAAACCAAGCAAATGCTGATGTCTCGCAGAGTAGATTTATCCCCCCAGTGTCCTTGTCAGTGCTAGTGAAACTATGGCTTTTGTCACTTGCAGGAGAAACTGGAGAAACAGAATTACACTTTTTTGAAAAATGGTGAGACTTCCAAAATTTGTCTTCATTCTGCACCAAGACAAAACTGAGACCTTTGAAAATTTTCACAGCCCCCCCTCCCAAACAAAACCCATAGACAACCAAACAAAATGAAGTCAGCCAACATACAATCCTCACATACACAGAAAATGACCAATTACAGAGTTTTGTGATTGGTGCACTTGTTTGGGATGTGAAAGGCCAAGATTCAAGTCCCTGTTTTGAGTGGAGCTGGAAACTGGCTGCTGGCTATACAAGTGTGACCCCTCCTGTCAAAAAACTCCTGACCATCTCTGCCTTCTGTATCCCTAGAACCCTGAGACAGCTGATTGTTTCCTGCTACAGCCAACATAGGGAAACAGAGTGGTCTTAAGTATGATGCAATGTTAAGACAAAGGAGGGAGGCACATGAAGAACTGAAGTGGCTCAAGATGTGACAGACATTGACAACAATGTACTACTGTGATTGCGAGAGCAGAGGACAGTGGTTATTTAGATGCAGTCTGACACTAGTGTTTTTTGAATAGGAGTCTAGCCAAGGTGAGAACAGGTGCAGACACTTTCTTTCATCCATGTTCATATCTCCCATTTCAGGTTAATGAAATTTAGGAGCCTACAGTGAGAGGAATGGTGTTCCACAATATGAACCACGGTCTATTACTAACGTTCTGCTGCTCTGTGGCTAACAGCTCATTAGTATTGAAATTGGTACATACATAGTTCACTTGCAATCTAGGATTCAATAAGCTTCCTATTTAGACCCTGAAATGCTATGAATTTATGTCCAACCCAAGCCTGTTATAAAGCTACTGCAAAGACATGCAATTTCATAGAGAGATAAGATATAGATCTGCTGTACTGTGGTGATTCACTTTCAAAAGTGCATCTTGTCAGACCATAATTTGATATTCTTTTACCATTTCTATAGGGGAAAAAAATCCCTTTAATTTAAAAAAAAATCACATTTTCGCCCTTTTGTTCAGTAATGACACAAATAGTAAAATGTTCAGATTACATCAGGGAATGGAAAGGCATCATGAAGAAAAGACACTGACAAAAGTTTCATTTTCTGGTGAAATAGCATCTAGCTTAGAGAACTGCATAATCCTAGGGGTTGGGGGGGTAGGGGGGGAATAAAATCTTTTTTCTTCCTTTATTCTGCAAATATAACTCTGAATATTAATAGATTGTACATGTTTGTTTCCAAGAGGAGAGCAGATTGCAGAGAAGGGTGGGGTTTATTCTTTGTAGTGGCTTTCAGGAACTAAAACGGGATTTATAACCAAGTTACATACAAATGCTTCCATGACTAGGTAGACCAATGCACCAAGTACATGTTTTCATCAGCAATGTATATCTAGCTGTGATCATTAGTACCTCTTTGAAAGAAAAGCACCTGCATTTCCCCCCCTCTGCTTTTACAAAACTCCCATCTAGACATCCCTCAGTTGGCAAAAAGAAGGATCTCAAAAGGTGATGACTTGAACAATACAGAACTGGTGCAATACATAAGTGAATGGTTTGTTAATAAAGTGTCAAAGTATTTGTGTAAAAGGATGTTGGCCTGTTAAAGGCAAGTGGAGCTCTCCACACCTTGGATATCTTTAAAGCCAAGATTCTCGGTATTCCAAGTCTCCAGTGGACTTCTGCAACTCTTCATGCAACTAGGTTAAAATTAAAGCCCCACATTGTGAACAGGGAGAGAGTCTATGCAAAATGGTTCTCCATATACAAACTGGTGCTTGGGATCTTCTGGGCCTGTGAAGCAGACTGGCTGTTTGTACTGTGTCCTATGACTTGTTTCCATAAAGATAAGATCCTTCTACTGCTTTCAGTGTTACACTAGCCACTACCACTTCTACTAAAAGGAGTGTTTGGAGCCAAAAATTCACTTCTCCAGTGTAAATTGGGAATGAGAGTTGCTACAAGGAGTAGCAAACAGACACTTATAATCAGAACAGGTGATTATTCCTGGTAAAGGGAGAGAGCTGCCAACATGCAATCCAAGCTCCAGAGTGTGAATTATTTGCATCTAATTATTGTTATTACTTCATTAGTCCCTGCCTACATGCCAGCCCACCTCCCCTCACCCCTTTCCATCCAGGTCTTCTGTCTTAAGTGACAGACTGTTTGTGGTGACAGAAATTATCTGCAATATTTTTGCAAAGTGCCTGACACAGAGATACCCAAACCTACCTTAAATAACAAGAATACCCACTGGAAAAGAGCAAAGCAAGGCTCTCTGAGAGACGACAGAGGCTGAGCACTGTGCTTTAGTCTGAGAAGTCTATAGGCACAGACAGAAGAGCAGCTCCCTGTTGTAACTCATGACACTTCACAGGAAACACCATGAGTTACAAAGATTCCCCAGATCCAACAAATGTTCACTGTTGGGTCTTGGGGGTTGCAAGACTGAGCTGCTGTTCAGAACAACTGCAAGCCTGCAGCTGCTCTTCCCTAACAATGTCCCTTCCTCCTACCAGTCCTGGCACCATTTTCAGAATAAGAGGGGGGAAAGGGAATGGAGGGAGTTCATTCTGGGGGTTGCCCAACTGATGCTGGAGGGTAGATGGGGCGGCTCCCATCCACCCACTCCACCTTCCACCACTGGCTGGAAAAACTCCAGACTGAACTTCCTGCACTGCCTTTCCCCGCTCCCATTCTGAAGACAGTGCCAAGAGCAAGGCTGAGCTGCATCAGCCCAGTCCTGCTCCAGGTGTATGCAGGCAGAAGTTACTGAAGGCATTACATTTTGGAGCATCTTCATCTGAACCCTCATGCTATGAGGGTTCAGACTGTCACAGGATCAGGCCCTTTTAAAATGTTCTGCAGCTGTGCACATGTGTTTGGTCATGGCTGCAGAGTGCTTTCAGAGGCTAGATCAGGCAAAAACTGTCACTTCTGTCTGCATGTTATGGCTACTGAAGTTTGCATGCAATACAGATATTTAGAAAAGCAAAGATTCAATGCACAGATGACCAGTCATCTCAGTTTCATGAATTTATATACCAACTGCAATTTATGAGTATTCCTGTTTGTGAAAAAGACTTTCTGAAGCTGGGAGGCGGTGGGATGCCATGCCGTAGGACGAGCGCAGGAAAAGTGAAACCATGGTGGGTGGAGCCACCACAGTAGAACTTCAAAGGAAAAAAAAAATGGACACACCGGAAGGAGCCGGGGACGGCTCCTGCATCAGCGTGGGCACGTTTTTTACATGCCTGCCAGGGCCGATTGGCTGGTCAGACACCTGGGGCTAAAATTAAAAGCCCGGCCAAAGAGCAGCAGGAGGTGCTGGGAGAGGAACCCCCAGCTGGTCTGGAGGGGTGGGAGTGTACCCACAGTCCCAGGGAGGAGACCTGGTGGGCACCCCAGGAGGGGGGAGCCTCAGGGACCCGCAACCAGCTTGAGCCAGGGGAGTTGCCCACAGAGCCAGAGTGGGCACTGAACGGTGCCACTGAAGAGTGGGGTCCATGGGGACCCAACAGCAACTTGATACGGATACTACCAGTGGGCGGTAATGACTCCATCCAAGGAAGGGATGACATGATGGGGAACGAGACAGCCAAGGACAGACGATGCCTAAACAGGAAAAATGGGGCTGCAGAAGATGCTAAGGGAAGGAACACCACTGATTGATTGTGGCCATCAGACCCTATGACCTGGAGCATTGAAGACCACCCGGAACATCACTCTTGATGACGCGAGTGGTAACATCGCGGATGGTGGTAGTTGGGGTGTAGGGGAGGCAGAGCCCCAAAGAAAGGGACCAGAACAGACAACCAAGGGAAGACTTCAGGGGGCAGGACCAAACATTGTCCTCCCAATTTAAACCAATTAAGCATCAAAGACGTGGCAGGCGATGCCCCCTGGGGAACCACCCTGAAGTCGCTTGCTGACTAGAGCATCTGGCCCAAGAAGCCACAGCACAGTCCGAGAAGCATCCCTACCCGTGACATACCAGGGAGAGGCATGGGAGGTTACACACTTCTTCCTGATTTTATAGGAACTCTTTCTCTAGACATTTTTTCTGTCTGCACCTAGCTATGAAACTGGTTATTAGTTCTTGCTTCAGCAAGTAACATTCCTG
>NW_005841975.1:732879-797605 GCF_000455745.1 Alligator sinensis | reverse complement strand
TAGAAACCAATGTTCACTCACAGGGAATAAACCCCAAGAATCCCTGAAAATGTTGGAAAGTGTAGAGCACCTCCCCACTTCCTCATTGGCACTTCCCACAGAAGTCAGATTGCACCTGCACTCTTTGATCAGTGTTCTAGACCAATGGAGTCTGGTTTTGACATTCCTCTACCTGTAAGTGGCTCTGACACAGGCCTACAAGGAGGCTGCCCTTCTTTCCCTTGCATGTTGCAGTGTAGCAGTAGAAATCAACCAGAGCAAAGTGTCATGGATTAAATGGTAAAGAGTTTGGTCTGATGTAAAGGGCCAGTCAAGAGGGCCACCATACAGCATCAGTGTATAACTGAGCTTGGATTTCTTACATAAATCCACACACTCGTTCTCTCCCCTGAGGACCAATGCACACAAGTAGCGTATGTTAGAATTTATGGTCTCATTCTAATTAGGTTTTATAAGATCAAGATGTCATTAGAGCCTCTGTGTTTCACATCCACATTTTTCAGCTAACAACCCTAAATAAACAGGGCCCTCAGCAGAGAGAGAAGCACACAAAACAAGCTGGATCATTAGAGCACCATCTGGCTACAAGATCCCCCCAGCTGCATGCAGTTGGCACAGCACATTGCCAGTAGCTATGTATAATGGCGCCAAAAAATTTCCACCCCCATTCTCCACCATTTACGACCCCTGATTCAAACCTTATCAATATGGCACGGTGTTCCATTAAATTCTTTAATGTATAACGTGCGGGTAAAGTTCACAGACAATAGAGAAATTGATTAGTGGAATAATAAAGTATCGATCAGGCATGCACCTAACAATGAAGCTTTGAATCGATAATGAACTCAGATCCATTCAGGGCCCTATTAAATCAGTAGCAAGGTCTCCAGGAATGGCAAATGGGAAAATAAAACCACTTCATATTGCTGCATGTTTTCCGCATACATTGCTGTGTTTTGTGCAAGGTATCTCAGCTCAAATAAACAAATACCTTTTTCTATGCACCACCTCAAAGCTACAGCAGAGCTCTTCTGAGAATTAGAGCAATATACAGACTTATCCTCCTGCAACACATTATATATATATCACACAATTAACTGGTTGATCACGCACTAAATTTAGACCAGCCACATGTGCAAAGTAATTATCATGCCACAAAAATGACTTTCCAGCTAGAAAAAGAGCCAACTAGCTACAAAGTTAGTGCTTAAAAACGTGTAATAACTTTATAGCTGCTTTGTATGCAGTTTTAATTTGAATGTATATTAGGGCCCTTATTTGGGATGTCAACTTTCAGCTAGAGTTGGTCAGAAAATGCTGATCAGGTGCCCATTGGAAGCTTACCTACTTCCCTGACTGCTCACTTGGTGGGATGGTTGGGAGCATAAGGATCTATTCTCTGTGGCTTCAGTGCAGCGTTGTCATGCAGATGGCCACAGTGCTCTGGACCCAGTCCCTTGGGGTCCCTGGCTAAGAAGCATCCCACCCTGCAGACTGCTATGAGGTCAGTGGTATCAAGAATCCTGGCACTTATTGGCTCTCTGCCATGGAAACAGAATCCTGGAAGCTCTGGTTCCATCTAGAGTTCTGCTTCTTTCTTTGCAGCTTGGAACCCAAATGCATGGGAACCGGCAGTATTGGCCAAAGTTGGATGGCTTTTAGCTATGCGCTGGGGAGCCTGCAAGTACTGACACCCAACAAGTCAATCCATGGTTCTCAGGACTCTCAGGCAACCTTGGACCTCCTAGCTGAACCTAAGTCCATCCTGACTTCTAGGTCTCTACTCCACAGTGTGGAATTCCCTAGTTTCCCTGGACTTCAGAGGAGTCAAGCTGTGTCCAGCTTCCCAGCGGAAGCCCAGTGAGTGCCCAGGAGTTGAGCCATCTCACTCAGTTCATCCAAATCTAACTGAAACAGTTCCCCTTCTTTAAGAACCAAACAGACACCAGAATTGTCTTTCTGGAGGAAGTTCCAACAGTTTTCTTTTCATGGACATGAATTTTGAGCAGCTCTCTTTCCTTCCAGTATATCACAAAGCAAATATGTTCAACTTTGATCTATTTAGAAAGCTTTCTGTATTGTGCTATATTTTAACTTATCCTGTGAGGGCCAAAGCTTTTGGCAGGTATGCTACAGGTTAGCCCCATACCAGCCCAGAGTGGGCATACCTACACATGAGCTTTAATGCTCATTAGCCTATCTTAATCCACATTAAAGCATCACAAAAAAAAAATGTCTTTAGCTAATGTGCATTAAAATAGGCTAATGTGCCTTTTCTGGTACCTTACAATGTAGGTACTAGATTTAAGGCACATTAATTAAATCACATTAATAAACATGTAAGCCACTCAAATTCCCTTCCCCTGCTTCCCAGCTTTCTGCTTCTGGCCCCATGTGCCACTGTGCTGCCTGTCCCCTTCTCAATCTGCAATATGCCAAAGGTTGTCCACCCCAGAACTACTACAATCAACTCATTCTCCTCCTTCATTGTTGCCAGCTAATGAGATTCTTCTTGGTGGTCCCTGAGTGCATGACCTTATGTTGTACTATTGACTAGTCTCCTTATTTTGATTTTCTCCAGTCTTCAAGACCATCCAGTTCTTCCTGGGTGACGTTCTGATCCTCCTCTGTATTGAGCATGCTGTCCAAATTTGTACTATCACAAAACCTAATCAACATGCCTCTAAACATATATCTTTACATACTTTGAGTGCATAAAGTTCCTTATGTGCATAAAAGGTATTCGCATGCAGAAAGTGATGCGCTCTGTGTTCATAAGTGGTTTCAGGAATGGGGCTTTAATTGCAAGTCAAATTATTTACAATGCGTAAGTTTTTCAGCTGTTGCTTTTAATGAAGCATCAAGTTGTAAAGACTGTGAGCATTCTTATCACCCCCCCAATACTGAGCTGACGGGATACAAATATATGTTCAAAAAATAGTGGTAGGATCCCTTTGGGATTTATTCATTTGGGGACAGAACCAAAGCTCATTGTAATAAATGGAAAGCCATTGATTTCAGTGGACTTCGGCTATGGATTTTATGTCCCCATTCCTTTTTTCCCTCTGGTTATTGCCATGTTGCCAATGCCTGTGACTGCATCTCAAGCCTCATGTTTATGGTTGAATTTCAGCTGTGTAGAAGCTGACAAGAATTTTGCAATTGATTTCTCTGGGGCCAAGAAGACAGTTTTGTGTTTGCCTTCACATCCCAGTTGCTGAATTTAAGAGATTGCCCAAGATTTTCAGCTTTCATTTGGAAAAAAAAAGGAGGGTGTTTTTAGCATTTATTGTTGTGTAGAAAAGCTTGAAAACCTAGTGAGGATCAGAAGCCAGGAGACAAAGAAAATGGACCCAGTGTTTCATACTGGGAATTAAAAATGGACCCAAGGTTTCACAGAAAGTTGAGTGCCTCAGTAGAAGGACTCAGGTACATTAATGCAAGGAGCATAGGAAACAAATGGGAGGAACTAGGCCTCCTGCTCTCCATTGGCCATTACAATCTAGTAGGGATTACAGAGAGCTGGTGGGACTCCTCACACAATTGTAGCGTATCCATAAAGGGCTATACCATGCATACAAGAGACTGCGTAGGGAAAAAAGGTGGAGGTGTAGCTCTCTATGTGAAGGAGCAGTACACCTCCTTGGAGGTCGACATCAGCTCCGAAGATGAATGGCTTGAAACCCTCTGGGTCACACTGGGGTGGGGAGGGGGCATGGCAAGAGAGATCTAACTGTAGGTGTATGCTATATACCACCAAACCAGGGTGAGGAACTTGATCTACAGTTCTCCTAAAAACTAACAGAGGCTGCATGGGCAAGGGACATGTTCATCATGGGTGACTTCAATTATCTAGACATCTCTTGGGGGGGAACACTCAGCCAAGTTGGATCGGTCGTGTTCCTTCCTGACCTGCATCGAACAGCTTTTCCTGTCCCAGGAGGTGCATGGGCCAACCAGAGGTAATGCTCTTCTAGACTTTGTCCTGGCCAAAGGAGATGACATGGTGACTGACTTAAACATACAAGGCAGCCTGGGTGATAGCAACCACGAAGCCATTACATTCACTGTCCATTTAAGGCAGACAAATTGGATAGCAGGCTTGAAGTTTTGGTCTTCAAAAATGCAAATTTCAACAAGCTCAGGTCATGAGTAGGGAATGTGCTGAGGATCCAGGGACCGAAGGTGAAAGGAGTGTATGAAGAGTGGTTGTTCCTAAAGGACACGATCCTTGAAACATAAAGAAGTCCATTCCCATGCAGAGGAAATGCAGCAAAAGGGCTGGGAACCCCTCTTGGCTAAACAGGGAAATCATGGTCCTCTTAAGAAAGAAGAAAGAGGCGCACAGTCAATGGAACGTAGGGTCAGCCCCAAAGGAGGACTATATAGCAATGGCCCGCACTTGTAGGGATCAGATCAGAAAAGCTAAGGCAGCGACTAAACTAAAATTAGCAATGGGAATCAAGAACAACAAGAAGTCCTTCTTTAGGTACATAGGGAAAGGGAGGAAAACAAATGGGAGTGTGGGGCCATGGCTCAACAACTCAGGACTGCTAGTCACCAGCACTCAGGAGAAAACTAAACTCCTGAATGAATACATTACTTCGGTCTTTCACTGGGCCAAGGGGAAAATCATGCCAAATAGAGTACAGAATGAGCAAGGTTCAAATGACTGCACCCCTACTAGTACTAGAACTGGTGTGTGATCAATTAAAGAAATTGGACCTATACAAGTCAGCAGGACCAGATGAACTTCATTTGAGAGTGCTGAAGGAGCTGGTTGAAGTCATTGAGGAACCCCAGTGAGGCTCTTCCAAAACTCATGGGTCTCTGGTGAGGTCCCCAAGGACTGGAAGAGGGCCAATGTTGTGCCCATCTTCAAGAAGGGGAGGAGGGAGGACCCGGATAACTATAGGCCAGTTAGCCTAACTTCTATCCCAGGGAAAATCCTGGAAAAATTCATTAAGGAGTCTGTGTGTGATAGACTTGCAGAAGGTAGGATTCTGAATGACAGGCAGCATGGCTTCATCACAGGCAGGTCTTGTCTTACCAACCTCATCTCCTTTTATGATCAGGTGACTCGCCACCTGGATAAGAGAGAGGAGGTTGACATTATATACCTCAACTTCCAAAAAGCTTTCTATCTAGTCTCCTGTGATGTTCTCCTGAGAAAATTGGAAGACTGTGGGCTTAACTGTGAGCCAGTTAGGTGGGTAGGAAACTGGCTGCGGTGTAGGACCCAGAGAGTTCTAATGAACAGATTTGTGTCCTCTTGGCAGGAAGTGGCCAGTGGTGTCCCGCGGGGGTCAGTACTTGGTCCAGTGCTATTCAACTTCTGCATCAGTTATTTGCATGTGGGGGTGAAGAGCTCACTGGCCAAGTTTGCAGATGATACCAAGTTATGGGGAAGCGTAATCATGCTTGAAGATAGGCTTCAGATACAGGCAGACCTAGACAGGCTGGCAAGTTGGGCAGACTAGAACCAGATGAAGTTCAATGTTGAGAAATGTCAAGTGTTCCACCTGGGAACGAACAATCCCCTGCACACCTACAGGCTTGGCAGCGCCAACCTGACCTGAACTATGAATGAAAGGGACCCGGGGGTAATAACAGACCACAGTATGAACATGAGCAGGCAGTGCGACGCTGTAGCTAGCAAGGCTAACAATACCCTGGCATGCATCTGCAGCAAAATCAAAGAAGTGATTCTCCCACTGTACTCATCATTGGTGAGACCACAGCTGAAGTACTCCATCCAGTTGTGGGTGCTGCACTTTACCAAGAACATGGTAAAGCTTGAGAGAGTCCAGAGAAGGGCCACCCGTATAATCAGAGACTTGCATGGCAAGCCATATGAGGAAAGGCTGAGGGATCTGGGACTTTTCAGCCTGAAAAAAAGAAGGCTGAGAGGGGACTGGTAGCAGCTTACCACTACATCAAGAACTGTTCATCAGGGCACCCTTGGGGAAAACTAGGAGTAATGGTCACAAACTATTGGAAGACAGTTTTTCTTAAGGTTGAGCCTAAAAAGATTTCACAACTAGGGTGTCCAGACTGTGGAATAAGCTCCCTCCAGAGGTGGTACAATCGCCTACCCTGGAAATCTTCAAGAGGAGACTGGAAGGTCACCTTGCTGTGGTCACCTGACCCCAGTTGTCTTTCCTGCTTGGTGCAGAGGGCTGGACCTGATGATCTTCCGAGGCCCCTACCAGCCTTACTATCTATGAATCTATATGTTTCTGAAAATCTTAAACACCATTCTTAAATGAATCACAAGGTTGTCTGAGGGACTAACTTACAATTTTTAAATGCCTGGCATTGGCTATACTTTTAGTATATTCAGAAAAGAAGGAAGTTGCACTTACTATCCTAGTTATTAAAGCCAGGGTCAGCAACCACTGGCATGCATGCCAGAGCATGGCATATGAGGCCATTTTGCACGACATGCCACAGCCAGTTCATGGTCTGAACAGCTACCATCAGACATGGAGCCCAGGTTGCTCACATCAGGCTGCAAGCCCTGTTGCAAGCAGCCTGGACTGTGTGGCAAGTAGCAAGTGCCCAGAGTCAGGGCCAGCTCTGGCAGGCAGCTGGGAGACTGGAAACAGCAGCATTGGTGTCCAGAGCCCTGTGGCAGCAGCGGCTGCATGCATGCCTCATGACATATGGCAGGGAAGAGAATGGGAAGTGCAACCCTGACCCTCTCCTGCCATGCCCCTGGAGGCATGCATGCACTTGCCTCCAGCAACGAGGATCAGGCCCTTTTTTGGCTGCCCCTGGCATGCCAGGTCAAGGCATGGGTTGTCGTTGGGGTATTTTTGGCATTCCGGCTGAAAACATTGCTGCCCCCTGTATTAAAGCATCACTTGCTTCTCTCGCTATTTGCTAGGACCACTCAGAGGTCACAGGTCTGTTTTAAACTCTTCTTCCTGGTTCATTTCATTTGGATTTGTTTTAATTGATTAAATTAGTTTGAAAAGCACACACTTTTTCTTACTACCAGTCAATGCCCTAGTCACCATCTTTATTAAAGCCTCAGTTTCTTCTTGGATGATACATGCTCATTAATTGTTCAACGCTCCTTTTCTTTACTTTAGAGATCCACCATGCCTATGGGATCTAAATAAATAATAAGCAATAACGGCATCTAATAATAATGCAATAATGATGTTTGTATTAGACTCATTCCAGGTTTATGATATATTGAATGTCTTAATGAATGAATAGAAGGAATCTTGAGCCATGTCTGCTGGGTGAATACAATTCCACACAGTTTCCAACATGGCATGATATTTGTGAGCTGCATCCAAATCAGCAGCAGTGCTAATTAGTATGGGAGTGGTCTAGTTAGCCCTGTCACTAGTGCTAATTAGTCCACCTAAAGTGCTAATAAGAAGCTTAGACTTGGGGTCATCAACCTGCTGACCACATCTGGCCCACCAAGTGATTTCATCTGCAGCATTTAGCGACAATTCAGCAGCAAGGGGAAACACCTACCTCTCACAGACCAAGCTTCATTTCAACCCATCACTCTCAAAAGGTTGCCAGACCCTAATCTGTACTACTTCTGGTTCAGGAGGCAGATGGTCATGTCTGAAGGTGCCAATCCCTGGCACAGTAAGGATAGTTTCATAATTGTTTGGGGCTGGAAGGGACCTTATAGATCATTGGGTCCAGCCCCCCTCCACTTGGACAGGAAAGACGGCTGCTATCAGATGACCCCATCAAGATTTTTGAAGATCGCCAGGGTGAGGGACTGTACCACCTCTGGGGAGAGCCTGATTCAAATCCTCGGCATTTGACTTGTAAATAAGTTTTTCCTTATGTTTAGCCTGAAGCGATCCTCAATCAGCCCATTATTTCTTGTCCTCCCTTAGGGGTCTTGGTGAACAGTTGCTCCTCCAGGCCCTGATGTACACCTTTGATATAGGTTTATAGGCTGCCACCAAGTCCCCTCTGAGTCTTCTCTTCTCCAAGCTGAACAGTCCAAAGTCTTTCAGGCTCTTCACATATGACCTGGTCTCTAGGCCTCTAATCATGCATGTGGCCCTCCTTTGGACCCTCTTGAGCTTCTCCACATCCTTCCTGGAGTGTGGTGCCCAGAACTGGACACAGAACTCCAGCTGCAGCCTCACCAAGGCCGAGTAGAGAGGGAGGATGATATCGTTAGCCTTGCTCGAGATGCCTCCGTAGATGCATGCCAGTGTTCGATTAGCTCTGCAAGCTACAGTATCGCATTGGTGGCTCATGTTCATTTTGTTGTCTATCACAACACCCAGGTCTCGTTCAGATGCGGTGCTAGCAAGCGTATCACTGATGAGCCTGTAAATTTGTTCTGGATTATTTCTCTGCAGATGGAGCACTTTACATTTCTCTGTATTAAAAGACATCTGGTTGAGGTCCACCCACCTTGCAAGCCTGTCCAGGTCAAACTGCATTGCCATCCTGTCTTCCAGCGTGACCACAATCCTCCATAGTTTCATGTCATTGGCAAACTTTGCCAGCTCGCTTTTAATACCCGAATCCAAATCGTGGGTGTAGGCATGCCTTTATTTACCATACGGGAAATATTTCATCACATGGTAAGCAGAAGCTAACCCCAAGTAATTAGCTTTGCTTTCTCTCCCAGCTAGGCTACAGTTTAGCTTCTGCTTGCTGAGGGGTAAGAATGGGCATTTGGATAATTCCTGTGGATAAGCTAAGACACCACATAACTTCACCTTCTTTTATCTCATGGTAAAATTATGTACATGTCCATACCTAAGGCCTAAGAGGCCTTGAAGTGAAAAGAAAGAGCTCCATGAGATTGTTCTCTGTTCAGAGGCCCTTATTGCCCAGTGACAAACTCTGCTCTGGCTCTTTTTCTTAATCTTTCATAGAGGCACAAATTGGGAAGATAGCTGGTGTCCTCTGACTACTCTATGCTTCCCAAGGCCCTTTGCTAACCATGGAAAGCAGAGCATCCCTGCATTGCTTCTACTTACGTCAGGTGGCCACAGGACCCCAAACTACAAGCTGAACAAAGGTGACTGAAAGCTCTTCCCCAGCTCCATGTATATTCCAATCAAGGAAACAGGGTAAGTGGGTATCAGGCATGGAGTCTGCAGACAAGTTCTAGGAGGCCAGTGGAAAGCAGGGCATGTTTCTGCAAGGAGGGTTAATAATGAGTGAGTATATTCTGCATTTCCCATTGTGGGACCAATGCCTCTTGCTATTAGCAATGTCATCAAAAGCTATTTGCATTATGCTAATCTCTCTAAAGAAGTCCATGAGACTGTGTTAATTATACCAATTGATTATCTGGCCCTGGGTTTTTACACCCAATATTATCTTTGAGGCATGCTATGACACTGCATGTAACCTGCTTTTAACAGGCAAATGACATCAGTGAGCCAGATTTTCGGCTGATGCAAGTAACTCAATTGACTTCAAATGGAGCCATGCCATTTTACACCAGATTACATTCCAATCCAGAGTTATTTTTTTTTCTAATGGAGGAGTATGTGTTTCTCTTTGCTTTCGGTATCGCTTTATGAACACTGCAAGTGATTGCGTTTTCATACATCAGGTGAGTGAAGCCACCCCCTGCCCCAGCTAGACAAGCAGAGATATCAAATTGCTCCTTTTAGCACTACATTTACTGTTTCCAAAGGTTTAAGAGAGCAAGAGGCAGCTCATTCAGTTATTCACTTGGACTCAGAGCTGTTAGACATGGATCATAATGGATAGTATTGATTGAAAGAAACAAAGCAGTTTTTTATCAGGGGATTTCTAGCTAAGATGAGAGGAGTTTGCTAGCTCACTCACTTGACAGCAAAATACTGTATTACAAGATCCACAGAAATCCCTGAGGATGGCACACCAGTGAAAGATAGATGTGCTAAGTAGTAAAGGTATAACAGATGAATAGTGAACGGAATTAGCAAGGGAATGGTCGGAATGGAGATTGGTACCCAGTCTCTAGTGCTTCTGAAGTCTCCAGTGCTGGGGAAATAATTCCTTCTTGTGTCAACTCCAGAATGGGAACTTGGAGAAGATGGGAACCTCTTGGCAGTTAGAGTCACCCCTAAATCACCTGTGATTAGAAAGGTGAAGTTCTTTGTGATATGGTCATTGTGGAGGCTGTTTGTTGGGGAACCCAAGGCTGCTTGTATTACCCGAAACGGTAACTTAATCTTGACTAACAGGCAACATATGGGATGATATAGGTGGCTATGGTCCTGCTTTGAGCAGGGCATTGGACTAGACATGACCTCCTGAGGTCCCTTCCAACCCTCTTTTTCTATGATTCTGTGATTCCTGTGGAACAGACTGTGAGGAATGTCCTCAAAACCAGGGCTGTGTAAAGACCAAGTGGTTCAACAGTAGGTTATATGTGTATACAGTATATTGAAAGGCTTTCTGCCTCTGCATAAGGCTTTCACTGGCTGAGCTGTTCTGTTCAGTTGTCTTTTTTGCCCCAGAATCTATCAACCCATAAAACTTCTGGATAAGCAGAGACTGACATTGCCTAAATGCCAAATTTCCATGCATTTCAATAGGAATTGGGTATGCAAATCCCACAGGCAGCTTTGAAAATCTCAGCCGTGGACTCATAAAACTCATCCACACTTAACTTCCGAGTCTTTTACTGTTCTCCAGCCTGCAATAAAATATTGATCTGAGAAATGAGTTAAAATCCCTGATACTGTAACATTCACAATCTATTCTTCACCAGCGCAAAGCCCCACATCTTTAATTTCTAGCTTGAGTCTCTTGTCACTGAAGAAAGAAACAGGTCATGGCATGGAGCTTTTCGTTTCCTTTATTGACTTCACTGATTTTGGATGGGTCATGAAGGTTACAGACATTTTTGGAGGGAAAAATACCTTGCAGTAAGGCTCATTTATGAGCTAGGCAACACTCTATAATAGTTTCTCTTGTGCTGCTTGAACTTCCTTTACAATACCCAACTGCCCTCTGACTGTGGTGAGTCATTCATTACCTGCCTTTGAAACAAAGTGGTCCCCTGTCTTTCCTTGATCCTGCTAACAAGAAAGCTCTAGGGGGGCTCATTACCTACTTCTGAATGCATGTGTAACCCCTCTCACAAGGGGATGTGGGTGTGTGGATGTGGTGACTCAGTTTCCCCCAAGAGTACCTCAGTTTAACAAGAGGATACAGACAAGTGGGATTGATTTATTTATGCCCACGGTTCATTAGAACACAATTTCTGATATAACCCAGGGAACACTGCATGGAAACCTAATGACAAAACAACTCCTTTCAACACTGCAACTTAAAACCCCAACTCCAAGTCTCGCAAGGACCCTTTGTGGTGAGAGTCTTCACCTTCTGCAAAGCCCCAGATGTCCCAAATAACCAAAGACTTTCACCACTTCACAATCTCACTGATCACACTACCTTCAGCAGCCTTTTAAGTGCACTTCACTCCGTAGCAACCATCAGTTCCTTTCCTTGCTGTGGTCTCCTCCATTGGGAAGCTCATCCTCCTCCCAGCTCAGACCAGGCTCCTTCACAATCCCCCTGAGGCCTCTTTCAAAAGTGCTTGGAGCATATCAAGGAGCAAGGCCTCTCCAGTGCTCTAGCCATGCTGGCAAAATGGTCCTCACCTTGCAGCTCCTCTTCCCCTCCTGCTAGCCCTCAAAGCAGCCTTGGAGCTGTAATTCAATCCATTGTCCCCACTTTTTCATTTTCTTGGGCTTGGGGTGGCCCCACCTCTGTCTGCTTAACCCCTTGCAGGGGCAGAGCTTACATACGCTTTCTTCCACCTTAATAAAAATACATTAGGATGGGCTTTCCAAACACAAGGTTCACAAGCAGTTTTCAAGGGTTAAAAGACAACCTGCCTTTACTTATAGCTAGAGGGGAGTGGACGCCAGAAACTTATCCTGTTGTAATATGGGGGCCAGGTATGGAAGATGCTGACAACCATGTTTAGGCAGGGCTCCAGCATGTGAGAGAGGTCTTGGAGAAAATGATCCCTGCACAAAGAGTTTACAATGTAAGGACATGGTCCTTATGGCAGTATGTGTAGAAATGAACGCATGCCTATGCACTTCCTGTTCAGGGGATGATTCACCTGTGAAAGGCAACTTGAGCCTGTGTTTTCAGGATCGGGGCCTAAAGTTAATCAAAGCTGATGAGGGAGGAGAACACTTTGTCTTAGGAATGGTTCATGACCACCTGTCAAATGCAGGTCACACACAGACTCACTCATATGAGGGATCAATATCCCAGCTTCCAGATGCACCAACAAAATGTAACTCCAACCATCACCAGCCTCCTGTCTTACAGTAAGGAGCCTCGGACCTTCCCCCTCTGAACATCTGAAATCCTGTGTGCCACCTCAAGCATCTTCTGCCACTGAGGTTGCACTGCCTTAATGTGCTCCAGCTTCCCACTTCTTCTTTGGCCCATAGCAGAGATCACCTTCCTCTTCCCAGTCACTGACAGTTTTGTGGCCCACTCCATGGCCCACCTTTACTTCCCACAGCCTTACACAGTTCTTCTCCCCTCTCTCTCTTGCCCCCATAAGGTCTCCTGAGAAGAAAAAGAAACAACCTTGTCAGTGCCCACTTCTTCAGACCCCTCTCCCCTCCCCAGCTTTTTGAGACTCTCCCTTTGATCCTTTCCCCCAACATGTTCCCATCTCCAAGCATGCCCCATCCCACCTATGCCTGCACATTTGCCCCAAACCCAGAAACCTGCTGGTGAAGCTACTATTAGCCTCTGAAGTTGCTCTGGGATCTGTGCCACCCTTTACTGGGACTCATGCATAACACAAGGGACATGTTGAAGGAAGGTCACACTTCTTTAGTGAGGTCACTGGAGCTGTACATTGAATTAAGGCTCACGCCCCACACTGTACATCTAACCAGAGGGTCCCCCTGCTTCTGCTTTGTCCAGGGCTCTCCAGCTTTTCCCCTGACCCACCCAGCCTCTCCCATACCACTTCAGTCAGGTCCTTTCCTGTAGGCAGCAGCATTAGGCATCTTAACTTTGTATTTTTTTTATTTCAATTTGGTTTCTGTGTTCACAGGAGAGGCAGCAGAAGGTAATGAGAAGGGCTCAGATCCGCTTCAGAATTAGAAGGTCCCAAAAGATCTTGACTCTCACATGGGAGGGCAGGGGAAAGAGCTTAGACTCCCCTAGAGATCCCCCTAGGATCCATTAACACACAAAGGAAGGGAGAATGTAGAGCTGAGAGTCATCCCCACTTACAGTCTCCTCACTTTCCTTGTTACCTAGCTCTGTATCAGCATCCAACTATAAGGAAATGTGTTGGGGGGGGGGGCATATCTCAGGAACCCCTCCTTTTTTCAAATGATCTCCAAATTGGAACCCTCACCTACTCTGATTGGTCATGAAGCACTCCCAACTTCAGGACAATGCAAGGAAACGTGTGGATTTTGACACGCTTAGCTAAGTCAAACTAAACCAAAAAGCGTTCTCAACTTTAACCATAGCAGAACTGCTGCTCCAGTATAATTAAGTCAGACAAGTCCTCTGGGTGCAGTTGGACCCTTCATCTCCTTTAACCCTTTTGGTCACCTGTTTGGGGCTTAGCACTCTCACACATTCACTCATATCAGGATTAAACCAGGGAACTTCACAAGTTGCTATGTAGCTGGAGCTGAAGGGCCAGGCTCTTCTATGGATTGCTGTAAGAGGCTCATGTCCTCTATGGATCAAGACTCAGGGAGCCTCCAATACACCCACGCACCAGTGCCTTCTAGAGAAGATCTGCCCAGGGCCAATTCAGAGGCATTATGGGACATACTGAAGCCCAGCTGGCCACAGCAATGAATGGTTCTGCTACTTGTACCCAGGGATGGCTGCAGTGCATTTAGTTCCCATTTATGAAGTTTCCACAGAGGGCTAGAAGGAAGTTTTGCAGCTTGTCCTTGCTTCCATCTAGCTGTTCCACGCCCCAGGACAGAGAACCCTGTGTGAGGTGTACACTTAAGAGGAGGGCAAAAGAAGTGCTTCAAGGACATCCTCAAGGTCAGCTTGAAAAAAATGCAACGTCAGTATCAACCTGTGGAAGACTATCACCCAGGACCACTCTAAATGGAGGAAGAGTCTGCCACAAGGATCTTAATACTTTGAAACTTTACAATGACAGCAAGAGACAGAAAAATGGGAGTGGCAGAAACAGTGTCTCGCAGACTGATCCAAGCACCCAGAGCCACCCACCCTGCACAGAAACATATGCCTGAGTTTCAACAGTCTGTCAATCCCAGATAGACCTCATCAGCCATCTTCAGATCAACAGACAAAACAATCATGGAAGACAATCATCCTCAACTGCGAGGGATTGCTGCTGATGAGAGAACCCTGTACTTGTATCTTACCCCCATATCTGCTCCCACTCCCCAAGCGGTAGAATTATACTTATTAGCATGTTTAATGTAGCACAGTGACATATCTCTCCTTTGTTTTTCCATTGTGCATCATCATCTTTCACTTTAGATTCCTCTGTGTTGCTAAGTAATACATCCATGCTTGTTCAGCAATGGAAATGTTACCACCTTCAGGATTCCACAGCAGCTTTCATCCCCATTCCCTTGCCTGAAGGATGTTATCTAATATCACAAACCAGAACCCTCCACATGGCAGTTACTGGGAGCCTCCTAAACATTTGCCTACAGGACAAGAATAATCCAGTGGCCAAATATCAGGCCTGACCCTGAAAGCACCACACATGGGGCACCGTATCCCATAACAAAACCTCTGTTAATGCCAATAAAACTTTTTAAACATTAATGAATCTTTGCTAACTGACATGAGTGGAGATGTAGCAATTGGGTTCACTAAATACAGTTTAACAGGGAATCCTAGTCCTGTTACTAAGAGGCAGGGATGCCCCTTTAAGACACAAATCTACAGGAACACCAAGCACCAGGAGGGTAGGGGTTAATAGCTCAAACATCCAGGCCAGTCAGCTGAAAAGAAGGGGATAGGCTTCTGGGCACATATAAACCACAGGGCCGAGGCTGGCAGGAAGAGGTCTCTGACAAGTGGCCAGGGGAAGAGAGCTCCTGCAAGCAGAACTACCCAGGAACGTTGTGGCTGCTGGCCAGACTGTTGCTGTGGCTAATGAGGCTCCAGGAGTTTACAATGTACCCAGAGCTGGAGGGTACTCAATACTTGAGAAGTAGTTTGGGGTTTTTAAGGGGCCAGAGCCTGGCTTGTAGGACTTGTATTATGTTATAGCCCAGGGGCTCATATTTATGTTGTCATTTTGTCTGGTGGACCAGGCTGAGGCTATTTGGGGAGGAGGAGGCCTCATTGGGGCACACTGCTGTGCAAAGCCCCAGCACAATGATAGGGGGTGATCAGACCTCAGTACCAGGGGGTGCAATGTCAGGGGGTGATCAGACCCCAGCACTGGGAGGGCATGATGTCAGGGAGTGAGCTGACCTGACACCCTAGGGTGCAGGTCAACATGTATATACCATCTGTGAGGCGTGAGCCACCACGTAGGAGAGGTTTGGAGTAGTGGATAGTGACCCCTAGCATTGGGGTAGTAAATGGGAATCCTCCAACCTGAAAAACATCATAACTATTGTTCCATCAAGGCATGGCAGGAGAGATAGGTGGGTGGATAGCCCAGAGACAGAGGGTCAGACCTCTGTTAGACAGGCCCAGGGATGGACCCCTGTCACATACAGACATACCATGAAGGAGAAGAACTAACAACAATGAACATTATTTGTGGAGCAGTAGGTAGCCTCTGGAAAACCTTGGTCCTTCTCACTAACAACCGATCTAAGGGACCTCCCTAGATACCGCAATAAATGGGAGTTTGTATAGCTTATTTTTATATTGGATGATAGCAGTGCTTCTCCCTCTCACTGGTATGTTTGGGTGTTTATACACGTATTCTGAGAGTGGGGGTGGAGGGTGCTTTAATTAAAGCACCCAGAGTGTCTTGTGTATAAGCATCTCTGCGCTTAAAAGTGGCAGTAGGGGTGCTTTTTC
This sequence comes from Alligator sinensis, assembly GCF_000455745.1. Lineage (NCBI taxonomy): Eukaryota > Metazoa > Chordata > Crocodylia > Alligatoridae > Alligator > Alligator sinensis. The sequence goes on along the minus strand of NW_005841975.1, from coordinate 781,618 downwards.
TAAAGCTTGTCAAACAAGCTTTAGGTAAAGCATCCCCACTGCCATTTTTAAGCATGGGGATGCTGATATACAAGACACTGGAGGTTGCTGGAGTGCGATAATTACCACACTCCAGCAGACTCAATTAATTACAGCATGCTGGAGCAGACTCACTGCTCATGTATAGGTGCCCAATGTTCCTAAATATCCATTTATTTTGTTTTTTGTTGGATTCACTTTTGGTCTTAATTATAATTTCCTATATTCTTGTTCTGGTAAAATATTAACCTGAGTGTCAGTGTCCAGGTTAAATGATACCAATGCTCCTTGAACTTCCACTGGCAAAATCTAGTCCCTTTCATTCATTCTCTTGCTCCAACTATGTCTATATAAAATTTGTCTGATACGCTTTCAACTATATGCCCTTGAAGTTTTAGTGTGTAGGATCTGCAGCATGTAGAAAAATGGTTCCTCTTGTTAGAGTTAAAGCAGAACTTTCGAATGTTTGGGGCCATGTTGCCTTCCATGCTTGGTGCATGTCTGCCTGTGAGCTCTCCTTCCCTTAGAGGGTTCCTTACTAATAAAAAATTCCACCTTGTGAAGAGCTTTTTTTGCCAGCAGAAAATTCCACCCTATGAAGTGATTTCTTCTGACCACATTCTTTCATGCCCACTGAATGGACACCTGTGGGTGCACTGCAGCCTGGGCCCTCATATTTTCTGTTACCCTGCACATTTGGATAGTATTTTCCTAGGGACAAGTCTCCCTCACACAATAGCCTTTCTTGTGAAATGCCACAAATAATCCTATTTCTAAGCAGAGATTCTCTGAAGCTCCCAAAAGCATAGTTCTTACACATTCTCTTTAGTTCACTAATATACTGATCTATGTTTGCCTGCAGATAAAAAATCTGTGATGTTCAAGGGTCCTATTCTTTTTTGGCATGTAGGACTCCTCAAATTTGGACAGTTGTTTATTTAATTTTATATTCTGATCTTTTGCAAAGGTAAAGGTTTTATAAAGAGCTAGGGCTTCCTCCTCCAAAATGTGCAAGAAGATTGAGGATTTAACATAGTCATTTTTCTCATGTGCCCCTGTGGCTGGTAAGGATCACTCAGCCTTTGTTTGAATGCCCTCCAGTTCTCTGGTATATTGCCTGACATAAGAATTGCAGGTGGATGTTGCAACACTTCTGTGGCCAACTGTCCTTAGATTATAACTGTGCAGGAAGATTACTTACAGTGGCTCTTATCCTCCTATGTGGCTGTGTTGCTCTACGTGCTCTCAAGTCCCATTTTTTTTTTCAACTTGGAACTCAATTTATTTCAAATTCTTTCTCATTTTTCACTACTGACACAATGTACTGACCACCATGTTCAATATAAACACAGGCATATGTGAATAAGAAGAAAAGATAACTATGCACTTTATTTGTAGAACAGTAGTAGGCAACCTCTGCTGTTCCTGTTGCTAATTAACAGCTGAACTGAGGGACCATCTCCCAATTACCAGTTTCCTCAGTCTTTTTTGTTAGGGATCATCTTTAAAATATAACTTCTATCAATACAAATTAATCTACATGAGTTTGAGGATCCAGGATGTTAGGAGTGCTACAAGCTTCCTGCCAATCCCCTTCTATTCACCAGGGCTAGGGACAGAAGATGCATATAAACTGGTTTAAGTGATCAGAAACTGGTTTAAACCTGTAACAGAACAGAAGTTATATGCATAAACCAGTTTCAAAGTGGTCGAAACTGGTTTAAGATAAACCTGGTTGAATGTAATATCAGACTTAGCTGATCTAGGTCAAACTGGTTTATGGAACTTCTGTCCCAGACCAGCAGTTTAAAATGAGACAGATACCTGGGGCTTGATTTTACTCTACCTTTTAGGCATTTAAGTAGGCTTAAAGGCCTAAGTGTGATTCTATTCCATCCTGTTGAAAAACTGTTAATGTATCTACTTCTGTAATACACCTGCTATCTTACCCTTAAGACTGAATCACAAAAAAACAGTGAGGCAGAAGGACCCACCAACTTTTTAAATTGACTATTTTTCAGGAACTTAAGCAGATGCTTAAATCCACTTACATGTCTAATAGGTGGAATAGAGTCTGGCCTCAAGTTTATGTCTGCAGAGCATCATCCTCAGCATTTCCAGAGGGCTGGCCTTAAGTATGTACCAACCGCTTGCTCCCATTCACCAAACTCAGAAATGCGGCAATGAAACCACTTCAAGTTGGCCAACCACATTTCTGGGTTTGGTGCTTATGAGCAAGTCCACACGAAAGTGGTTCTTCCCACAAATGCTGTGAATGCAGTGCAAACAGATCAGTAGAATAGCTGTGAAAATGAAAGGAATGAGGAAATAATAGGACTACTTGTATTATCCTTGGGGTAGCGTTTTTTTGCACCTTCCTCACTACCCTCTGTTGAGCTTAATGCTCACAGGGACATTGATTACACATCTGGACAGAAGTGCATGTACCCCACCAGAGGGACTTTCACAAATATTATTGAGCTCTGGTTGTTACCATGATGCTTAGGGACCTAATGAACACCTAATTAATTTGTGGCTTTGTAGATTTTGTGGAAAGAGGGAAATATGGGGTTGTCTGCAAAGTTTGCACAATCAACAAAAAAAAATGTTCGTTCCCTATGGGAGCCAGGGTCCTTGCTGCCAGAAAGGGAAGGGCTGGCTGGTGGGTGGGTTGGCATGAAGGGCAAGAGACAAGATGGCTGTGTCCCCCTCATCCCTCCTTCCCCCACTGGGGCCTCTCCATCAATCAGCACTGAGGGCAGGGCTGCATAAAGGACAGCCAGCAATCAAGACGGCAGCCATCCCATCATTCCTCCTCCCCACCCCCCAAGACCTCTGCCAATCCGCCCCAAGGAGCAGGGCTGCCATGGAATAACTGTGGATTGAGAACTTTACACCATGATCAACCTGTGAAAATTGGTAAATCCCCCCATGATTTAGGTGGACCACTATCAATAATCATATAATTTTTATAGTACTAATTTTAGAATAAAAGCAACTGCTGCTGGCTACACCCGTACAGAAAATAGGTGTCTGTCCTGCATAGTTTATCAAGATTTCAGAAGATTTTCCTGCCCTGCTTTGGGATAAAATTCAAAATATAAAAACTAGCAAACCAAAAGCTGGGCACAGGTGAAGAGTGACTGCACAATATTTAGTTTGGATTGTTCTGAAATGTTTTGCTATGATCTTAACATTTATTTTACTTATTTTAAAGCTACAAAGTCATTAAATGAAAACATAGATTTGAATTGAAAAATGGAAATTTCATTTAAAAATACTGAAGCAGGACCATTTGATGATTTTTTAAACATTTTTTCTTCCCTATTTTTTCTTCTACAATGGGGAATATGGCAAAACCCACCCCTCTTTTTGTTGTTTCACTTTTTATACAGGAAAAAAATATGTAATTGAAAAATTCCTGACAGGCTATACTTAATTCTGGCTGAGTCCCCATAGTATTGCAGGTAGGAAAGTCTCTTATTGCTATTCTAGTGAGTGCCCTAAGAAGTCTGTTTTCCCAAACTGCTTTGTCTTGCACACAATTAAAATATATACAGCTTTTACATACAAAGGGCCTCAGCAGGAGTCTCTGGCAGCAAAACAACTGTAAAATCTACATTAATGGGCCAGTCAGGATGAGTTTATGACTGCCTTGCATCACCAGAGTTATACAAAGTAGTCCAAGCTCCTGAAGAATCTAGCACAAAACACACATGGGAGTTCATCTCTGCATTAGCAGGTATTTTGCAGGGGTGTGATATATCTCTTTTATGCCTCAAAGAGGGAAATGGGGAAGGGTGGGAATGGGGGAGAGAGTGAGGTACAGATGATTGGGATATTAGGCACAGACAAAAAGGCATCTCCCCATTGTAACTCATGGCACTGTACAGGAAGCTCCATGAGGTACAATGATCCCCCGGATCCAAAAGACATTCCCTGTGGATTCTAGGGGTTGGGAGACTGAGCTGCTGTTTAGAGCAACTTCAAGCCTGCAGCTGCTCTCTCCTAGCAATGTTCCTCCCTGCCTTGTCACTGTTTGACAGAAAGGGATGGAGGAAAGGGAGTGGAGAGAACTCATTCTGGGTGGTTGCCCACCCATTCTGGGCTGGTTGCAAAGCAGCCAGCACTGAAGGGTGAGGTAGGGGGTTCCAATCCACCTGCCCCACCCTCCAGCACCAGCTAAAAAAAGAACAGACCAAACTCCGTTCACTTCCTTAACCCCCTCCCATTCTGAAGACCGTGCCAGGGGAAAGGGCTGAGCTGCATCAGCTCAGCCCTGCTTCTGGCATGTGCAGACAGAAGTTACTGAAGGCACTACATTTTGGAGCACCTTTGTCTGAACCCTCCTGTAATAAGGATTTAGATTGGATCAGGCCCTTTTAAAGCACTCTGCAGCCGTGCACTTGTGTTTGGTCATGGCTGTAGAGACCTTTTAGGAGCGGATTGGGCAAAAATTGTCACTTCTGTCTACACCTATTAAGCTTTGGTCTGAAGCTTATCTTCAGCCCTTATTCAGCAGGCAAATGCCTAACTGTAAGCTCAGGGGTAGCCTCACGAACATTAATGGGACTATTCATGTTTTTATGGTCAAACACAAACAAAGTAAGGGAGTTAATGCATAACAAATATATTTCCTTCTGGTCCTTAATGCCTAAAAAAATGTATGACTGCTCATTTGTATTGATGGCTACTTCTCATGGAATAGAGCATATGATATTTTGAGTGTAGTTTAAGTGAAAAAAAATTATGTTGGCCTTATAACTAGAATTATTTAAGCATACAAAAAAAATCTCTGGCTCGCTCACTCTGTTACAACACACACAAGTAGATGCCCCCCCCCCCCCCCCCACACACACACACACACAGCCTACACAACCTATTTCAGTTGGATTTTTTAGAAGTGCAAAATATATTCAAATCATCATTTTGAAGGGAGCATGTCAGCAAAGACAGAGCAATGCCCCATGCTTTGTTGGATGTGTTCAACATGGCTTATTATTTCCCACCTCCTACCACATCTCCAGATTTTCTATTTCCTACAATAAAAGCTGATTGTGGAAGAAAACATTCCTAGGCAGACTCTAGACAATTTAATCCAGGACACAGTTTAAAGCATTGGAATCTCTCTTTCACAATGAGAGCTGAAATGAACCAAACCAGAGTTTTCCACAAAGTAGGGATATGTAGTATTTTAGTGTTTAGATTGGAGGGGGGAGGGGGGGGGGGTTAGGTCTTCCCTTTCATGGAACAATGAGGCCACCCAGTGGTGAAAATGAATCTCCATGTTGTAAATCAGGGCCTGCAGTACTGAATGGATCGATACTTGAATTAATTACATTTAGCATTCTCCATTCTAAACATTAAAAACATCATGCGTTAGACTAAACAAATCATGCCACTGGCTTTAAAATAAGGTGTTTAAAGAACAGCGAGCAGTAGGTGCTTTGTATTTTCCTTCCAGCTTTGTAAGCTTGTATGACACACTCAGCTCACGTTTTTAAATCTTTTCTCTACAACAAAGAGAGCTAAAGTATTTTTTTTTTCTTTAATGAAAACTGAGACTCTCACCTAATCTGTGGAAGTAACAAGATCTGAGGCTTCATGAGATGCACAAAATACCACAAGGTTCTTTACAAGAATTGGCAGCACTGTGACGCAATCCTATGATTTGGGGCTCAACTGACTTTGTAGCTCATACATTTGTACAGAGGGGAAGGTAACTGCTAGCTCTCCTCAGATTTGCACAGATGCTGGGGAATCCCAGTGTTTATAAGCTAAATCCCATTCCTTTCCCAGGGCAGGGAGAAAGCAACAGGCCCCCAGTGGAAGAACACAGAGGAAATTCCAGGAAGCAAACTTTGATTATTGCCTGACCCTTCCCTAAGGGGGTACAAACCTCCCACAAAGGGGCCTGACCTGCCTTTTGCCCTGTGTTCTTAATGCCATAATTGAAAGCAGCACAACTGGCCTGGACTCTGCTTCAAGCAGTCATGGTTTCTGCAGTGCTTCTGCAGGGATAGGAATATGAGCTTCAGCCATCACCAGCAGCCGAGTACAGAGGAGTGGAATAGAGGTTTAAGGCTGCTTATCAAACTGGCTGAGGAAGAATGAGCCTCACTGATTTACAAACGAAGTAAATGTATATGTATATTTATATTTCTACATATATCTATATGTCTGTATTAGAGGACTCACCTTAGTGCCTGGGTATACTTGAGAACAATGTATTTCAGCTTCCTTTCAGCTGCAAGAACAGAACTCATCTCAGCATAGGAATCGGAGTGGGAATGGCATTAAAGCTGGGGTTTGGTTCACTAGTTATATTCATTCAGCACTTTCAAATTAAGTTCCAGGAGAGACGCATACACAAGCAATCATGGCTTTGCAAAAACATTTCATGCTCATAAATCTTTATAAAAAGGTGGCTGTCTGTTTAGCCATGAGACAGTAGAGCATAGCAATACTTCTGTTTTTAGTGGGCACTTCTACATGTGTGCATTTACTGCACAGTAACCAAAATTACTGCACAGTAACCAAAATCATGTATCAGGTAACAAATTTACACCCAACTAGTTACTGTGCAGTAAAGCATATGTAGATGCCTTATGCGCAGTAACAATGTGTGTGTGTGTGTGTGTGTGTAAACTGACTTGGGACTAACTTTAGCATTAATGCACCTTAACACCTGCACGTGTAGAGACCGGCCTTTTTCCACTTACTGCACAGTAACTTACTGCACAGTAAATTTAGCTGGTGTAAATGCATGTGTAGACATGCCCACTGACCCATGAAACAGATAAAGTGGAGCAGTAACTGAAGTGATATCAACTGGATAGTGTGGTTATTTTCACTCCAGAACCACCTCGGGCTCTAGATTCATGCCAAGGGAATGGATCCAATGGTCACACTGAGAAGCTGCCACCCTACTATTAGAGGTGGGTTATTGAGCCTGGGGGAAGTGCCATGGGCCTGCAAGAAGCCTCATGGTCTGGGTCAGGCCTGCAGGCTAAATAAGTTGGATGACCATGTTTTACATCAACCCATTGAAATTGCTTTGTGAAGGACCCATGGTCTTGTACTAGACAGATCCAATTTTCAAGTAGTCAGTGTTGTTGTAAAACCCCAGCACACCAGTTGGTATTATTATGCTTAGTAAGTTGAACATCCATAACTGATCATGTTAGTCAATTGTTTCCTGCATCTGCCACCAAAGAGTTTCATCAAATGAAGAAGTCAACAGTGAAGCACACTCCCTTCCTTGCTATTTTTTGTCACCAATTTCTATAGCTACTCTGCCAGGATTACTTCATTAACAGTAACAATTGACATACCACACACACACACACACACACACACACACACACACACACACACACACACACACCTATTTTTATGCTTTTATTCTGTGCAGTTTTGCTTGGCTGATGGAGGTAATATGTCTGATCTTCCAGAACAGTTCCCATTGTGCAACACTGTCTGCTTTGCCTTGCCATCCTTTATACTTCTCTCTGGCTACCTTAGTGCACCCACTTACAATATGACTGGTGTGTGTCCAGGGGGGATGGAGGGGATGTTGTCTCTTGATGCTTACAAACCTAAATTTTTCATACTCGATGTATGTGTTCCCTGGTATATTTATAGACAGCAATCACATCTCCTCAGCCTTCATTTTGCTAGACTAACCAAGCCAAATTCTGTTATTCTGCTCTTGTTTAATAGGCTTCTCCTATCCACAATCACCCTACTCACTCTTCCCTGCATCTGTTTCAGTTTGGCTTCATCTTGAACATGAGTGACCGGAATTAGATACAGTAATTTACATGCTTAAGTCTTATGCAATGTCATTCAGATTTTCCCTTCTGTTGGACATACTTTTTCTGATATATTTTGGGATCGTGTTTGCTTTTAATATCATGTAGCTTATTAGTAACTTATAATCATGCTCCAGTTGATAAATATACCCGTATCCTTCTGTTCCTCTGTTATTTCCAATAAATGGGCTTCCAGAAATTCTTGTTATAAAACCCAAGTAAATGACTGTGCAGTCTGTACTATTAAATGTCACCCCATTTCTATTATTCCAGGTGTCAAGGGTTTCCTGTATATTATCCCAGCCTGCCTTGGAATTGATGCTACCCAATTGTGTTTCATCAGCAGATTCCATCAGCACACTTTTACCTTTTTGTGAAGTTTCTTAATGAAAATATTAAATAAAACTGGTCCCAAGATCAATCCTTCAGAAACTCCCTCCAGCCCAATAGTTCCTCTTCAGCACATGAGATTGTTATCTTCTTTTTAGCCAGTTCCTTGCCTGCCTTACTGTTCTTGTATTAATTTCCATCTTCTCCACTCAACTAATAAATTCCCATGTGGTACCATATCAAATGCTTTATTGAACTCTAGATAGATTAGATCTACTACATTTCCCTTGTTTAGAAAATCAATTATCTTATCAAAGAAAGATATCAGGTTTGTCTGACATAATCTACCTTTGGTAAAGCTGTGTGGCATTTTTTTCCCCATTTCCCATTAATCTCTATGCCTTTAATTATAGTTTCCTTCAAAAAGTGTTCTGTAGCCTTGCCTTCTATCGAAGTTATATGAACTGGTCTGGAGCTACTCAAAGAGTGTTTTTTGCTGTTATTGTTTTATTGTGTTCTCTTATACCCAGGTACTATAACTGCTTATAGCCAGTTGTCAATAGTGTCCCCCAGTTTGATAAGTTTATTAAAAATCCCTTATGTTAGACCTGAGGTTTCCTGCACCCCCCCACCTTTTTTCAGAATTCTGAGAATGATACGATCTGGTCCCTTGTCCTTGAGTAGTACATCAAGATCGTTAGTTGTGCTTTCACCTCAGGGGCTTTTTTTCTCTCCAGACCTGGCATTCCCATTTGCCTTGCCCAAGGTCAACATCACCATCATGGATCACTGAAAAATAAGGCAAAGAATTAATTTCGCTTTGGAGCCATACTCATATTATCCCTACTCTCTATCCCATCCTCATTGACTAGCATCCCACTTTTTCCTTCCTTCCTTTCTTTTTCTGTGTATGGAAAAAGGGCCTTTTGTTATTTCTTTTATTCTGCTTTGCAAGCTCTACCCCAACTTGGCTTTTGACCATGCAACACCTTCTGACCTCTAGAACATAGCTTTCTTCAGTGACCATCCTCTTTCTTCATACCTGTAAGCTCTTTGTTTATCACTAATTATTATTCCTCTAATTAGATCTTGGAACGTTTTTCCACAAGATTTTTCCCCCTTTTCTTATGTCTTTATAATATTCCACCCACACTCTGGGACATGCTACCCTCCTGCTTTTACCTTTACTTCCATCTTTCCTGGACATTGCAGATTCCTTATTTCTGTGCAAGTCTTGATTACTGTTTCATAATCTTTCCATTTGGTTTCATACCCTGCACCAGTCACTCTAGTTCCTCCATATCATTTCCCAAGACCCTTGCATTACTCTATAAAATGTCAGTTATTTACTAATTACATCCGATTCCAGTAGCTGGATCAGACACAGTCCTCTCACTGATTACACTTCCGTGACAGTGGCCTCAGTACTTACTTTTTCTTGCTGTCCATCCTCCTACCCTATGGTGTTCCTTTCTGCACTTCTGTACCCTCATTTACCCAATGTTCCTCTGTCTGTGTTCTAGAATCAAACACGGTGTTGACATGGGTCTCTGCCAATATTCTTGCCCCCTCCTCCAAGTTTGCTCCAGCCCTCATTCTAGAAGGTCAATACCCAACTACTCAGGTGGAGACCATCTGTCAGAAGTCCATTTGTCATGCTTTCAGCTCAATCAGATCCAGGACTTCTTGTTTAAAAGCATGAGTCTTTACTAACTGGAATAATAGACACAGCTTTGCTGGCCAGGGCTGCAGCTGGTTCTCTAATCCCTCTATGTGACCGGCTCAGCCACTACTAAAGGGGGACATGGAATGGGTATGAATTACACTAAACTTACTGGACAGAAAAAGAAACTGTCATTCTTATTGCACATGTTCATTTGCTCTCAGGAATATAGGGACCTGGATCCATGATTACTAAACACTAGTGTAATACAAATTGTAGAGGGGGAAAAAAACCTCTTTCTTAGGAGCGGTCCTGTTTCTAAGATATCTAAATACCAGCACAGAGAGCACTGTTCACTGAAGAGATGTCATGCCCTCTGTGACCTCATAGGCTTACAGTTCATATGCAGTGGGATAACTGCTCATCTCTCACACACTTTAGCTAGAGTGATTGCTCCAGCACTTAGCTTAGTCACTGGGAGACTGTGGCATTATGTATCCCTGAGTGTCTAGGAGATGATGACATGAGTGAAAACAAGGTAAAACTGGAAATTACTGTCTTCCTACTGCTGTTGGAGTACAGCAAGGCTGACTGTCTCAGATAAGGCATCCAGAGTATTTAGGAAACCATCCCAAATCTTGGGTATGGAAAATGAGTGGATATCTCAATGTGATAGTGCATGTTAAAATGGTGGAATCTCATTGTCTTCATAATGCAAAAATATGTTCCTTGGGAGATTGCCTAAGGGTAAGGGTAATGGGTACAACAAAGAAATTGTCTGGAAATTTGGAGGAAATGTTACTTAGAAAATGAAACTTGGATGAATGCCTGAATAAATGAGGAAAAGAATAAAGAAGATTATGTCATTCTCTTTATGTGGAGAGTGACCCTGAAGAGCAGGGCTGAAAATACAGGGGGGATCATATGTGAATAGAAATTTAATCAGTAGCAGAGGATGGTGGCAGGTTACATACATATACTGATAGTCGGAACATTGGATTGAAATGACTTCTCAGGAGAGACTAAGGGAAATAGGCTTAGTAAGCTTGCAGAAGAGAAGGCTAAGGGGGGATTTAGTAGTAGCCTTCAACTCCCTGCAGGGTGGTGCCAAAGAGGATGGAGCTGGACTGTTCTCAGTGGTGGCAGATGGCAGAACAAGGAGCAATGGCCTCAAGCTGCAGCAAGGGAAGTTTAGGTTGGATACTAGGATAAACTCTCTCACTAGGATGGTAATGAAGCACTGGAATGAATGTGTTACCCAGAGAGGCTCTGCAATCTCCATCCTTGACCCGGGTCGACAAAACACAGACTGGGATGATCTAGTTGGGGATGATCCTGCTTTGAGCAGGGGGCTGAACTAGGTGTGACCTCCTGAGGGCCCTTCCAGCCCTATTTTTCTATGATTCTATGAAAAACCATCTCCTTTGGGTCTAGAGATGGGAAGTTCATGCATTGCTCCTCTTTTTTTATATTATAGTAATTATAAATGCCTGTCTCACAAAAACAAAAAAATATCTGGAGGCCCGTTTATGTTAGGTGCTGAGTACATACCCAATAACCCTAAAACAGGCAGTGCAGGCAGGTGGGAAAGTAGATGGACAGAGAAATGGAGTGAATTGCTGGAGGTCATCCAGCAGAATGTGCAACACAACCTTGCTCCCTATGTCCCATGCAAGTGCCTGCTCCCCTGGAATGTTACCTTTTTGCATGCCTCCAACAGGGAAAAAGCAGACTTTGTAAAACTGTAGAAAGTAGATTAAAGCCATTGATTTATTTTTGGTATATATTAAAAAAAAAATAATAATAATAAATGTAAATAACTGTTCCCAGCAGATTCCTGGAACCTTTGCAGCTGACAGTGAGGAAACCATTACTCCCTGGTAGGTGCCTCCCTTTGGAGCTCTCATATGAAACCTGAATTTTAAGTCAGTTATTAAACAAGCCCTTTTAGCAATGGCAATGCTACGTGATATAGCAAGTGCAGTACCATGTACATCTGGCTGTTACATGGACCCAACAAGGGCATGACTGATGCTACTTCAGCATCTCACCCTCTTTCCTCATCCTTTCATTCAACTTTCCCTTCTATTCCCTCTGCAACACTTTCATTCAGGGGTGGGATATTGACATTACGGGTTAGTAGAACAGGGAGGTCAGAGATGAATCAACCTATAATCTGTTTTCTTGATATCGTCCCCCCCAAAAATCTCTATTCATTGCCTACTCCAGTTCTATTTTGGAAAACAAATGCCATTTTAAACTTGTGATCTGTAAAAGCTAACATTTGAATCACTGTTTCAGTAGCATCTCCATCTACAATAAATTGATCCTTCATTTGGATCGGAACGGTAGACATAGTTTAGTGTTCAGCGAGCATTACTGGATAGGATATTTCGGTGATATAATGCAAGCACCAGTAGCTACCTGAAAACTCATATTCTCCAGTTATTGTGTCATATTTTATGGTTATCAAATATGCAAGGAGCAAGACATGACAAGGTGTGGGGGAGTGTGATTTATCCACATGCCTTAGGAGAAAACCGGAGTGCTTTATTCCACTTATAAAAGATATACTTTAAATGGAGATATTGTTCTACTGTTTGTACAAATCTGATAGCTCTTGTTCAAACAAGAATAATTTCAGGAGGGCTGTCTGGGCTGCAGGGCAGGGAGACCATTATCTAGGAAGGACTGGGTCTTCAGTAGCACATCTGAGGGCCAACAGTGAGTCAAGACCCTGGAAGCCAGGAAAGTACCAGTTCTGCCTCAGTCCATTTGCCAGGCTGCTACATATTTGGCAACAAGGAGCCCTATGGTACCCATCTCTAAAGGAATCTGCATGGTGGGCTGATCTGGAACCATGGATTCTGGAAACCCAAGCTCCCAAAAAAACTGTGGAGGAGCCAGCTGAGTGCGCTGGCAGGAAAGAAAAGGCCATTTTTGATACCTACCTGGCTGGATTGCATGGGAAACTTGCTGAAACCCAGCATTTGCACAAAACATTTTAATTTCAAGGTGGATTCATAGTAGTGGTAGTAGTAGTAATAGTAGTAGTAGTAGTAGTAATAGGAGAATTTCTGTCCAGTACTAACTGCAATCCCAGAAGAGAGACCGCAGACTGAATAGGCACAAGGATTTACCTAATTCCTTGCTTCAAGTCAGGAGTTAGGCATATCAGCAGAACAGTGTGGGCAAAGTGGAAACTGGAACAGTGAAGGACACCAGCCAGCAGAATGCATTCTGGGAACAATTCTCTGAGCATGGGCTCAGGCAGCTGCCAAACTTGAGCATTGCTAAGGAGGCATTCTGCACAAAAAAATAGTCTATTGTTCCAGTGTTTTAGCTATAATCGTTTTAAAATGGTATTACTGAAATGAGCTCCAAAATTCACACAAGCATTGTGTGCCAATCTCATCTGAGGTTCAGGGAAAACTCAGTAACTTGGAGTGAATGCTTGCTGGAGTCTTCCTCTGTACTTCTACCTCCACCACAGAAGCTCCCCTGACAATTCCCCTAAACCTGTAGATCTGAGAAATCTCTGTACCTTCTTCAAATGACTTCAGGACTTATCCAGGTGAGGTCCCCCTCTGAGGCACAGTGACCTTCCCCATGGTCTTTCAGAAATGAGGACTAGACATATCGCCTCAATAGGGTCTTCAGTGAGGAAGAGAATATGCCTGCTACTCCTAGGGCAGCTCTCTAAGTGGGCAAAGCAAAGCATAAGTCTTCTCCTGCCTCTGCCAGCTCTACCTGGCCTAGAACACAATTACTTCATAATTCGTCCTAGCAACCACATGTTGAGAAAGTGAAGCCTGCTACTGCCCATCATGCATTGGCTATAACAATTGAGTGGCTCTCTGCCTATGTATTATGGGGTCTCCATATCCAACTCACCTGATGGGCAGAAGGATTACCCCATTTCTACATGCATGGTTTTGAAATAGCATACCATGTATGTGATGCAATAGGAACAATAAAAAATAATTCAATTAAAAGTGGGAGCCTGAATGAGTGAAACATCTTGGTCATAGTGCCTTCTCCTGCTAATGATCTCTCCTCTCTCTTTTCTCTAAGTCTCTCCATTGTCATGTTTTAGCTGGCCTGGTGACTGTCTCTGCTCCCTCTCTTTCTATCCCAATTCCTATATCCCCATTTCCCTACCCCATTTCTTTCCCTGCAACCTTGTAAGGTGGCTGAACTTATTCCTTTCCCATAGGATCCCTGGCATATCTCCTCTCTTTCCTCTATCCAAAGGCCCCTGATATTTTCTATCCTCCTGTTCCCATGCCTATTCCTGAGATCCATTTCCACCCTCAAGCTCCACAAATCTACTCCCTGGGTAGGTTGACAATGATGCTGGCTAATGCTGTGCGAGGCTTTGGACAGAGCCTCGGATCCGGAGAAGCTTTGGACGCTTCGGGGTCTGAAGCAGCATGTCTGGATCAAAGCACTGGCTTTGTTAGGCTTTTCAAAGTGGTTCGGAGCTTCCGAAGTGCTTTGGAAAAGCTTGGGAACCGCTTTGGAGATCCATTATACCATAGGGTATAATGGAGTAACAATGAAATATCTATAACTTTGTTGTATTTTGTCTGATTTGGATTACATTTTCTGTAATTGTAGCCTCTGCTGAGAGTATGAAGTATGCCAAATTTCGAGAAGATCGGTGCAGGGGTTTGGGGGGAATTGCACCCCAAATTCTTGAAAGCAAAACTGATGTCACATCTATGTGTTACATCACAGGGGGGTGAAAACTGCAGGAGTGGTGTCTCTGACTGAGGCCACAAAGCCTGCCAAGTTTCAAGAAGATCAGTGCAGGGGCTTGGGGGAACTGTACCCCAAATTCTGGGGGTCGGACTCGATGATCTATTGAGGTCCCTTCCGACCCTAACATCTATGAATCTATGAAAGCAAAACTTATGTCACAGCTACGTGTTACACCACAGGGGGGTGAAAACTGCAGGCATAGTAGCCCCCAGTGAGGCCACAAAGTCTACCAAGTTTCAAGAAGATCAGCACAGGGGTTTGGGGGGAACTGCACCTCAAGCTGTGGACAAGCAAAACTCGTGCCATACGTGTGTTAAGGCGCAGCAGAGTGAAGGCTGCAGGCCTGCTAGCCCCTGCTGAGGCCACGACGCCTGCCAGCTGTCGAGGAGATTGGTGCAGGAGGGTGCTGCTGACAGATAAAACTCATGCCATGGGTGCTTGTGCAACTGACTGTCTCTGTCTTGGGGCAGGGAGGGGAGAGACTACTGCAGGCATGACTGCTAACCGACTGTGTTACCAGTTACCAATCAATCATGATCCACTCAGGGATCAGCTCAATACACAGGACCTAGCTAATGTAGCCAGTTAGTTGCCATCAATTAGCACCTACAAAAGCAGAGACTAAGGAGAGGAAATAATCAATACAGACAATCAACTGCCCCAAGACAGAGACAGTCAGTTGCACCAGCACCCATGGCATGAGTTTTATCTGTCAGCAGCACCCCCCTGTGCCAATCTCCTCGACAGCTGGCAGGCGTCACGGCCACAGCAGGGGCCACCATCCCTGCAGCTGTCACCCTGCTACATCTTAACACACACACTGTTACCCATGGCACGAGTTTTGCTTGTCCACAGCTTGAGGTGCAGTTCCCCCCAAACCCCTGCACTGATCTTCTTGAAACTTGGCAGGCTTTTTGGCCTTACCAGGAGCTACCACCCCTGCAGTTTTCACCCCCCACCCCGTGTTGTAACGTATACACGTGACATGAGTTTTGCTTTCCAGAATATGGGTTGCAGTTCCCCCCAACCCCTGCACCGATCTTCTTGAAACTTGTCAGACTTCATGCTCTCAGAAGGAGATACCATCCCTAGAAGTTTCATCTAAGTCAGACAAACAACAACAACGTTATAGATATTTCATTGATTCCCCATTATACCCTATGGCCGGATCTCCAAGGAGGCTCCAAAGCTTCAGAGCCGCTTTGACTGGATCGAAGCAGAAACCTGGTCCAGAGCTCCGGATCAGATCCCTGGCATCTGAAGTGGCCAGATCCAAAGCCAGATCGGATCCCTGCTGACTCGCACAAGCCTAATGCTGGCAACTCCCTTGAGACTAAAGCAGCCACTGACACACATGTGCCTTTCTTTCTGAATGTCTCTTCATCACTACAGCTGTATCTCAGCCTGGTTCCCATTTCCCTTGACTATCATGAATTACATCCATTATCCCCTCAGGTCACCCTCAAACTTTGAGAGCAACTTCTTAAACAGGCAAAGGTTCTACTCCATCCAAGTGCTGAACATCCAGGATTATTCCAGTTTTCCACCTAAACCAGCATCCAGTTTTAACGCTGGTATCACCAGACACAAACTGGTGGTAATTACTGATTACACTGGGCAAATTGTCCTAACTTTTTGTCTGAAAGGATTTATTTTATCAGTACTTTTTGAAATCAGCAGGACAGATTGATCTGTGAAGTCAATCCATGGACTTCCATGAAGTTACTTGAGTGGCAGACTGATACAAAGTTGCTTGCACAGTGTTCAACGTCCCTGGTTTGGAAATGGGTAAGGAGAGTGTCCAGAGTTAATTCCAGCAGAATTTACAAAATACGTACAGAGTAGTTGTTTCAGTTGTTTGCAGGCTTGAATGACATGTCAGCTTGAGTAAAAGGAAAAATGAACAAGCTGTAGGTGATGCACTAAATGTTTCTCTGGGATTTTGTACTGGAAGGAATGTGTGTATGTAGAGATGTCTATATCAGCCTACATTGTTGGGGGGGGGGGGTTTAATACAATTTTTAACTGTTCTGTTTAACCTCTCTCATTCTTGTAAAAGAGTCAAATTCTATTTGTAGTGAAAAGACCTGCTGGGACCTGTCACTGCAATATGTTACAGCTCCTTGAGATAATAATAAAAATGCCCCCCCCCCCGGACCTGATGATCCCTTCTAGCCCTAACATCTATGAGACTGGCCATGCTCTTTTCTTCTGCCAGGGCCACATGGATATCAACAGAAGAAGACTCTCTTTTCCAGTCCTGGCATATAAACAAGTTGTTGAAAGAGCAAATTGAATGCCTGCTAAAGGAAGAAGAGATCATCGAAGCTAATATTAGAGATGTAGAAAAAGACATAAGCAGCATGGAGGTAGAGCTCAGCAGGTAATGTCTAAGAGTGTGTGGTATGAAGCAAATATCAAACGCCCTAATGACACATCTAAGAGTGCTATGGGACCAGTTATTCATGGAGCTTTCCAAAAATAAATCCTGCTACACCCCACCACATCTGAGCAGTCTTCCAGCCTGTGCTCCTATCCCATGAAGAGAAGGACACTGGAATTGGTGTTCTGCTTCTAATAGGTGGTTGGAAGCCACAATGAAGGGGGGAAATGTTAGCAGTACAGTTTTTGGATTCACTTCCCTCTGCTAATGGCCCTGACATTAACGCACCATACTAGGCTTTGTAATGGGAAGAAAGCCCTCTTCCCATGACATCAGGCTTTTATCACAGGGTAGATAGAAATCACCACACTGAATCAGACCTAGGGTCCAGCTCATGCTGAATCCTGGCTCCAGAAGTGGCCAGAGAAATGTGCAAGACAGTTATGGAATAACCTACCCCCAGAGAAAGGTTCTTCCTCCCTCTCATCAGTTAGGGATTGGTAGATGATTTGCTGGAACAACAGCTGGACTAGATATGTTGCTGTGAAAGCAGGGTGGTCCAATTCCCACCTGTCTATGCCAGCTTTAAACTTCAGCTGGGACTCAAGAGATGCTGCCTTTGACGTATGTGAATTTAGCACATTGCCAGGACCTCCTGGCTTCACCCTTTGCTGCCCTCCACTCCAGTTTGTAGATAGAGCTGGCCATCTCCAGCGCCACTCCTCCCCCCACCCCCACCAACCCCTGACCAGCAGAACAGTTCGTAGGTTCGTGTGTGGCTGCATCATTTGTCACCAGATCCAAATGATCCCATGTGTACACTCAAAGCCTCTATAGGAACTAGTGTTCTGGAGCACAAGGATTTTCTTTATACTTCATATGTGATACAAATATTTCCATCCATTACCTGCTGAATAGTCAGGGCTATATAGGTGTACAGATTGTGCCTAGAAAGAGAGATACCTGTCCTTATTCATGGTGTATCCACGCAGCAGTCACTTCTGTGACACTCATGTAGTATAGAAAGTTCCCAACAGGCTTTAAACTACCTAGATTGGGCACTATGAGCAGTGTAGCCCTAGCAGCACAGAGCTGAGTCCAGAATACCATCTGAAAATGTACCCAGTGTATCAGGTAGACTTTGCAACCCTCACTGAGCTCCATGCTGATACAGCTACATTACCAAGGGTACTCAAGGTAGCTACTTGAAAGCCAGTTGTTACCATTTTGTGTCTCCATACAAACATCCAGGAATCCTAGATTTAGCTTAGAAATAAAATTGACTTGACAGACTATAGTTGGTTGGTTCCTTACTTTTCACTTGTTAACTGTATGTACGTGCTTTTATGGACTTATATTTGAAGCAGAAAGTCAATGGCCCTTGTATTCCCAAGTCAGTTAGGCACTTTTGAAAAGCCTAACTTTAAAGTACATAATGAACTGACAGAGTCAGAGAGGCAATGAAATGAATAAACTAACTGGTGAGTTGGTGACTACTAGAGGTGTGTGATATAGTTGCATGCATGGGAATCTGAAGAAATCAGCAATCAGAAATCAGTTCTGTATTTCTGAGCCACCTTCACAGTCTTTGGACTATGAATTTATTGTCTTGAGGTTTTTTCTTTCTCCAATGAGCATAGGATAAAGCAGGCAGAAACAATGAAAATACATTTAGAAGCAGAGCTGCAAACAGCCCAGAAAACTTTGGAGGAAGAGCATGTACTGGAGTTGGAAATGGACCTTTACCTAAGGAAGCTGGTAGTATTACATTTCACCTATTAACAGCATTATTGTTATCATCATCATCAAATGCTACAGCAACAACAATGAAACATTATTATTACATGGTACTTACTAGAGACATTCATGTCAGTAGCACAAAACAGTATCAATTATCATTGCTGACAATTTTTTTAAAATGAGAAACCTTTTTTATTAATGAAAATAAAAACAGAGTTCTATATGGTTTCCTGAGAAACAAGAACAGAAACCTTATCAAAGTTGTATGAATAGTTCAAACAGCATTTTAATAGAACAACAAACATTTGCTAAGGATGTTCTTTCCATTCCTCTTTTAGTATTAAATTATAAAGGCAAAGTTCTTTGAGTAGATGTGATATCTTTTATTAGACCAACTGAGTAGCTGGAAACAAGTTCTTGGCAAGCTTTTGGGTGCAATCACTCTTCTTTAGGCATTGGGAGTCTCTGCTGGTCTGAGACTCCAAGAAATGAGAGAAGCTAAAAGTGTGGCAGGATATCACCTTCCATAGATGAGCCGACAAACTTCACTTTGTAAGTCTACTGGATAAAAAAAATCATGGACTTTATATAGACATTGGCTTTATGATACATTGCAACCTTTCTGACATCTGATTCACCAGGTACCTGCCTGATCTGACCCCTTTAATTCTTCTTTTCCCCCACCTTTTATCCCCTCCTCTCCCCCACTTTTCTGCCCTTAGTAATAAATTGGGGAAACAATTTTCTTCTTCATTGAGAGCTTCTTTCTTACCCTGTAATATTTCCTTTTGGACTTTCTTTTCCCCTGCTTTCTTCCCCCTTGTTCCCCTGCTTTACCTTTTATTTCTCCTTTTCACCTATTTATATTTTCACTACATCCTCTCACACTTTTTACTTCTCTCAGTCCTGTTTTCCTGATCTCCTACTATTTTCTTTTTCACTGAGAGCTTCTTTTCTACCTTTATATTCTATCACTATAATGTCTCTCTTCAGCCTTTTTTTTCTTTTCCCCTGCTCTCTTCCCCATCCCTCTGCCCCCTCTGTTTTAGCTTTTGTCTTTCTAATTTCCACCTATTTTCACTGACATTTTCACTGACATCCTGCCAGACTTTTAGCTTTTCTCATTTCTTGGAGTCTCAGACCAGCAGAGACTCCCAATGCCTGAAGAAGGGTGACTGCACCCAAAAGCATGCCAAGAACTTTTTTCCAACTACTCAGCTGGTCTAGTAAAAGATATCACATCTACTCAAAGAGCCTTGCCTGCCTACGTTCTTAGACCAACACGGCTACAACCAAACACCATTATTACAGATGTCTCTGAGAAACAAATCCAGCAAGGTGTGTCCCCCATCCCACTTTACTGTCTGTGAAAGATGTTACCTTGTCATCTCCAAAACATTGGGGGTAACAGTTTAGTGTTCCCTGGTCATCTACAGGGCCAATTTTTGGTCTTCACAGTGGAGCTGTTCAACTAGTAGCCTGGGAGCTGCATAGGTTTATCTTCAACCCCCTCTGGCCATTGCTGCCTTCATCCCTCCAGCTGCTTCTGCAGCCAGGGTCTCCAGTCTCCCCCTCCCTTCTCTGACTTTCTTTTCCTCCCCCTGACCCATGGGGTAGGGCATGGCAGGGTGGCATGACTCGGTGCAGCCTGCAGCGCTGGTGAAACCCACAGCCAAGGAGATGAGAAGAACTGCCCATGCAGTGCAGTAGCGGGGAGGGAGCTGTCTGATTACATGGTACCAGTGGAGCTTGTAGCTGGGGAGGTGAGTGGGTTGGTGCAGCCTTCCCATGGCTGTTAAGTCAGCCAGCTCTACTCTATAGGATCAAAGCCAGGGAATTTTATTCTTTGATGCTTAAGGACAACTGTGTAGTCATACAAATAGTCAACCAGAAAATGAGAGTGAGATCTCCTATCTTTTCCCTCTAAACAGAATGGCACCGCCCTATACTCCTACCTCCCTCCTAAGACTAAATCGGGTAGTCACAGGATTCAGCCACAGGTGTCTAAGTCACAGCTCATCCATGAGGGTCATGTGTTCATGTGATGGCTGCTACTGCACATCCTTAGTCTATGTGACTACATAGTCATTTGGAGTCATCCACACGAGCATGGTTATGGGCCCAGGAAAAAGGAATCTCCTGGCTGCATAAAGTGCCAAAAATGCCCCTTAAAAAGCCATAAAATGGGCATTTCAATGATTTGGAAAGAATAGAATGTCACTACAGGTCTGTATATGCATAGTTTGTAGAGTCAGGAGACTCTAGTCACAGGTTACATGCTGGCAGGTTAGATTCACATTAGCTACTCAGTGGGCATGTCTACACGTGCACATTTAATGTATTTTAGCCCAATTTAAGGTGCATTAAAGTTGCATGTCTACATGTGAGCACCATTAACATGCCTTAAAAATGGTGATTTAAGGCTATTCAAGCCTAAATGTGATACCTGCATAAAGCAGGTATCAAATTTGTGTGTGAATAGCTAAATCACATTAGCGAATGTGTAGACACAGTAATGTGCATTAAGGCTGTCTGTGTCCATTGACTTGAGAATAACATTAGTCCCAGGTTGATCCACACACTCGTGTTAATGTGCATTAGTGTGTGCACATGTGGACACATGCAGTGACATAGAAACTGTCCAAAATGGAGCAGATCATGTCACCAGGAATGGCCAACAGTAGCTGCTTCAGAGGAAGGTACAATAGCCCCCATTTCAGGCAGATGTAGCTTGCAGTTCAGTTCACAGAACAACTCTTATTTTACCACAAGCAAAATATTAGCGTGTCCAGTCAATGACATAACAATTTGATCTTTAAAGTAATCAGTGTTCACAACTCCCATGTCAAATATTTGCCCCTGTTCTACTGAAGCTAGGTGGCTACCAACCAGTTGCAACTGGTTTGGAAGTAAACCTAAGCCCTGGTCCAGAGGTGGAGTCAGTGGAGCACCTTGCAGGAAACCTATGTCTGGCTCAGACGGCAGGGACAAGGCCCCACACAGGATTTCCAGCCACTCTGTCCACTTCAGCCTTCTTTCTGCGTTGGCCATTAATATTAGGGCTGTGCGGGGCTTCGGACAGAGCTTTGGATCCGGATAGGCTTCGGATGCTTTGGGGTCCGAAGCAGCACATCCGGGTTGAAGCGCTGGTCCCGTTCATCTTCCCGAAGCGGTTTGGAGCCGCCTCGGAGATCCAGTCATAGGGTACAATGGGGAAACAATAAAACATCTATAACTTTGTTGTTTTTGCCCAATTTGGATGAAATTTTCAGAGATGATAGACTCTGAAGCGAGGATAAAGCCTACAAAGCTTCAAGAAGATCAGTGCAGGGGTTTGGGGGAAACTGTACCCCAAATTGTTGAAAGCAAAACTCCTGTCTCGTCTACGTGTTACAATGCAGGGGAGTCAAAACTGCAGGGGTGGTAGCTCTTGCTGAGGCCACAAAGCCTGCCAAGTTTCAAGAAAATCAGTGCAGGGGTTTGGGGGGAACTGCCCCTCAAGCTGCGGACAAGCAAAACTCGTGCCATGGGTGCTTGTGGGACTGACTGTCTCTGGCTGTGGGCGGGGACGGGAGACACTGCCGCAGGCCTGGCTGCTAAGCTACTGTGTTCCCAGTTACCAATCAATCAATCGTAATTCACTCAGGAACTAGGGACTCAGGGACCAGCTCAATGCACAGGACCTAGCTACTACATAGCAACTTAACGAGCATCAATTAGCACCTGCAAAAAACCCCCCTGCACCGATCCCCTTGACAGCTGGCAGGCATTGTGGCCTCAGGAGGGGCCACCATCCCTGCAGCTGTCACCCTGCTGCGCCTTAACACACACGGTGTCACCCATGGCATGAGTTTTGCTTGTCTGCAGCTTGAGGTGCAGTTCCCCCCAAACCCCTCCACCAATCTCCTTGAAACTTGGCAGGCTTTGTGGCCTCAGCAAGAGCTACCAGTCCTGCAGTTTTGACCCCCCTGTGTTGTAACACATAGACGTGACAGGAGTTTGGTTTTCAAGAATTTGGGGTACAGTTCCCCTCAAACCCCTGCACTGGTTTTCTTGAAGCTTGGCATGTTTCATGCTCTCAGTGGAGGCTACAATCCCTGCAAGTTTCATCCAAATCAGACAAAAAACACCAAAGTTATAGATATTTCATTTTTCCCCGTTGTACCCTATGGCCGAATCTCTGAGGCGGCTCCGAAGCTTCGGCCGGTTCAAGGCGGAAACCCGGTCTGGAGCTCCGGATGGGATCGCAGCCATCCGAAGCGGCTGGATCTGAAGCCAGATCAGATTGCTGCCGACTTGCACAGGCCTAATTAAGATGGCTGCCTGAGTGAATAGTAGGCTTCCCACCACTGTGTTCTTCCAGCTTCCCTTGGTGTGATTTAATTGAAACTAGTGATGCCTTATGCATGTAGAACTGGAGAAACACATGTTTCTTCATATGGGACTACTTTCATAAAGTAGTCACTACTTCTGACCAAATCATGTGCCTGGCTGCTGGCAGGAGCAGAAAACCAGCTCTGTGCCCTATTATTTCAAAGAAGGAATCTTTTTTTCTTCCCACAGGAGAAAGACAATGAAGATTTCAATTTGAGAATACTCATGCTGTCTGAGGAGGTAAGTGGGAAGAGCAGACAACATCCCTTGGGATGGTTTCCTCTTCATTTTAGCACAAAAGATGAGCAGCATGTCAGCATGTACTTGTAACAGCATGAAATGCAGCACAAGGCAGCAACACACCTCTGAGGTTTGGGGGAAATTGCATGTAGGAATGTGTGGAGCTGTGTTTAAAAAATGAACAGAAGGCATAGGATGAATGCTATAGGACCATGTTTTCAATAACCTATGTTGCCAGTCAGGACATCAAACCCTGCCCACCTCATCATTTCATCATGGCATGGCATGTTGATTAGCTTTATTGTTTTAGCTCAGGGCTGTGCAACTTCCAAAGAGCTGCGGGGGCTGCATGCCCCATGGACTGTACCAGCGAGAGCCATGTAGGCCACACCAGGGTGAGCCCCAGGACACATGGACCACCCTGCCATTGCACCATGCACCCACACAGGCACCTCCTTCCCCAGTGTTGCACTGTGCACCCACACAGTCCTGGGCTCACCCTCTGCTCCATACACTGTGGCCTCAGACCCTGGGGTGTGGGTAGCCAGAAAAATACTTTGACCAAGCCTAAGGACCACAACTTAAACCCCTTAGCCTATATGTGGCCCTTGGCCCACCAGTTGGACAGGCCTGTCTTAGCTGTTATAGCAACAACTATGACTGTTTGCTATACAGTTAATCCTATTTCAGACCCAGCTTCATTATTCCAGATAGTTTTAGCTTTTAGCTTTTGCTCTCCATAAACGGTCTCCTGATTTCAGTAGTTCTATCCTGTTGTAGAACCAGTTCTCCCTAGTTACCCACCCGGCAAGAGAAAGGGTGTGCAAGTGGTAAAGGTACTCTCCTGGGAGAATTGAATTCAGTTCTTCCTCTGACATCCTGTGTGATGTTGAGCTGGAGAAAGCAATCCCATTCCAGGATCTGCACCAGCATGAATAATCCAACATGGCCTTTTTCACCATGGTGCTACCTAAGACATCAAGCATTCAGATGTTTCAATCCCATAGGAGCATATCAATGGTGCACAGAATGATTCAGGGGTTTGCCCCAGGTCAGAAAGAGTTATGGACTGACTAGAAAGTCAAGAGAACTTTCTTTAATCCTAGTTCAGCACTTCCCCTGCTAAACCAAACTTCCTACTTTCTGTTACCAAACCTCTCTGGTGTTTGTGGGATCTGAGTTAGACTTCTTGCTTTCCTTTAATTTGATCAGGTAAAGGTTTGGTTAAAAAGGAAGATGTGAACAAAATCCACAGATCCTTTCATGCTTTGGAAAAGTTTATTCACTTCTTTCTTCTAACTGCTCAGAGCTTGTTCTATACTGCTTTATTCCATACTCTTTCCATCTGTGCAAAAAGCAGGCTTAACAAGTGATCAAAATAGCAAGGGAGAACTTTATGCCCACACTGCAAAGGTATAAAGAATTGCACAAGCTGAAAGGCAGGGAAGAATCAGATCTCTCTTTTCCAGCCTGGTTAACTAATGTTTGGTCACCATGCGGTCCTTAGTCCTATCTCTGTTTCCTTCTTAAATTTGACCTCAGTTGGAGTTGGTTCTGATTAAGCCTGAAGAACATGGCTAAACTTTTGTGAGATCTTGCTGACAGGTTGTTGCTGCCCTTCAAACCTCTGCTGGGAAGGGCCAGAGAAGTAGTTAAGCTGAAGTTCCAGGCAGTTTAAGCTTTGATTCAGATTTGTGCCAAAGACCGTCTCCAATTAATTCAGCTGTAGATGGATGCCTCATGCTGGGGAGCCAAACATGGCTTGTTGCAATGCCAGCCATATCATTCTCTTGTGTACCACTGGCTACAGAAATTGGTGTGCCTTAATCATACTAGCTGGTTGGGCAACTTATTAGATCTTTGACATAAAAGGACCTAATACTGTAGAGCATGTATGCTATTTTTCAATATGACAAGGTTATATCTAGAGTATTACCACTATCTATCACTATCAGTTCATGCATTGGGCTCTTCTCCCACATCACTGCCAAGTGCCATTGACTGACTGACTTTGTCATGTCTTCTTTCATCTGTCAAGATGTCGGTCGGCTATCGATCAGTATCTTCTCTACTCCTTATATGGGAATTTGATAACAGAGATGTACATATATTGTTGCTACCCCTCCCCTTCCTCCCGTGTTCCTGTTGAGGTGGAAGGATAGTCCCTGCCAGTGGAGAAGGATAACCCACTAAGGTGGTAGCCTGGAGATCTGGATTCAGCTCCAAATCTTCTATAGACTCTTTGTGCAACAGAGTGTTGCAGTGCCTTAAAGACCCTGAGATGGTTCTGAGAACAATACTCCAAACCTAATGTCCTTAGTGAATACATATGCATATACATATACATTATAATAATAACTACCATTATCAATATTAATTATTAATAACAATTAGTATGAACAACAATAATAATGGTACACTTTGCATTACACTTCAGCCCTCCAAGCAGACCAAAAAGCTTTACATATATATGGCACCTACACAGAGCTATTCAGGCTAAGAAGTGATACCATGTCCCTAGTATTACCATGGCTGTGCATATTGACAAGTATTGAAATTTCCATGCTGGCATGATTGGATTTCTTTCAGTGCTTGCTTTGGCCTACGCCACCTCCAAGGATAGCAGACTTGATTCACTTCTCACTGCCATCTGTTGTAAACTTGTCCATCTCTACTGAAATCAGTGGAATGACTCCAGCTTTATGCCAATTTAAATGAGAAGAAAATGATGTCTACATTTTCTGCTCCCATATCTTATCTCCTAGTGTAACTCCAGGGACTCTTAGTGGAGTTACTTTTAGTTCAGAATTAGGTCTGTAGCAGATAGTGTTGTTCGAAATATAATGAGTTTATGTGCAAGTTAGATATGTAGGCCTAAGGCAACTAAAATACAATGACATATCATACCATCTAATTTCAGAGTTCAGCTTTAATGGCATCAAGAAAAGCCAGCCAGAACAGCCATAGGCAGCTGCAACTTCAGATCAGGAAATTAGAGGTAAGTAAAGACAGAGCCAGGGAAGAGGAACATTTGGTACACAAAAGGAGTCTGTTCGAGTAGACTTGATTGACTTCACATCCCAACTGCCTTACAGGAACTAACAGAAATCTCTTCATTTGCTACAACAGACTGTGAATTCAGGTTCCTGGTGTCTGTGAATGTCAGTTTGATCAGATTAGGGCAGTTATGTACCCAGCTCCCTTTGAAATCCAAAGGCATTTGGGCCCCTACCCCTCTTACATCCTTTAGAAACCTCTAACAAAATCTGGAGGTATAAATAATATGTGCAAGTTGAGGACATGGCTGTGTAAGGTTTTTACTAGATACAGATCAAACAAGTACTGGAAATCACCCACTATCATGAATCAGCTCTTCTTTTCCCTGACCTATTACTCAAGCTTTTTTGCAAGATGCAAGGACTTAAAGAGAGTAACTGTCAATGTTTTGGTTGATCCAGCATAGCTGTAAACATTGTGGGTATAGTCTACATATATTTAAAGCCACATCTAGGTCAGGTGGTGCCCAAAGAGCAACACTTTGTGTTCAGGCTGATGACTTGAACTGGGCACGGTGAAAAATAAAATCATGGGGTTTAGTTGAGAGTGAGAGGCTGTTGACTATAAAACCATATTGATAACATAATACTGAACTGAATATTTTTGTTTATTATTGAATGTTGTCTCCCATTAGAGAGAGCTACAGGAACGTATACTGGCTTCTACTGCTGAAGATGAGGTTTTCATAAAGGTAAGGTAATCACACTGGTACTTGTATCAACATATCTCTTTGATGATGGAGGGTAGAGGAGCATAGCTATAAGTAAATCTCACTGGTTGAATATGATCAATGAAGTACAAAAAGGTTCATTATGTTCTCAGTTGCTCAGCCTGTATAAACTACCATAATAAATCCACATTCAGGAAGGAGATTTTTGGAAAACAATAATGTCAAATGAGGCAATGAAAATAATTATTGGTGGTGTTTGCTTTAGAAATGCTGAGCTACCTGAGAGAGGTGATGCTGCTTTTGGTTGCAAATATGTAGGCATATTACCAAAATAAAAGGTCCTTTTCTCAATGATATTGATGGGGCTATACACACAGTGTTGCCTTCAATTAAAGGCCCTCCATTACAAAAAAACGACATTGATTAACCAAAAATGAGTCAGAGAATAGCAACTAAGATTATGTAGGAGAGACTGAAAGAAAGCTGACACTTTTGAGTGTAGCAGCACAGATTTTGGCTAAATTAAAGCTGAGGTGGAAACAGAATATTCACCCACACGCATTTGAAGAATTCACACAGGAGAAAAACAGGCATCTTAGGAGCTCTCTCCAAAACTTATTTAGGCTATGGACATCAGACAAAGCAAAGAAAAACATCACAGGGGTATTTTTAAAAATAGTGACAAATGACATCCTTTTGGTCATAAGGTGAGTGACTTCTCTATCCTTATGCTCAGATTGATAGAAAAGCTTTCTAGGCATCCATTCTCAGTGGTGACAGATGACAGAACAAGGAGCAATAGTCTTAAGTTGCAGAAAGGGAGGTTTAGGTTGGATATTAGGAAAAACTGTCTCATGAGCAGGGAGGTGAAGCACTGAAACAAGTTACCTAGGTAGGTGGTGGAATCTCCATCCTTGGAGGTTTTTAAGACCTGAGTAGACAAAGCTTTGGCTGGGGAGATCTAGTTGGGGCTGGTTCTGCTTTGAACAGGGTTTTGGACTAGATGTGACCTCCTGAGGCCCCTTCCAAGCCTCATTTTCCATGATCTATGATTCCAAACGTTAATACAAAAATATTTTTTCAGGAGTATTTTGTTTTATGATAGGCTATAAATTTTAGTTCCCAGCATTCCTTTCTCTGAAATCTGTGTAAAGGTTTGTTCAGCTTCCACTCACTACAAGGGTTACCTTTGGGTGAGCTGACATGTAGGCTTTTCCTTGGGAGCCTGTAGCAGGGGTGTTCTACCCAGTTTGAATCACCTCTTTTGATAGAGGGTAAAACACAGGCTTAAGTAGATACTCTTCACCTATTGGTGTTTGCATTAGTGATAAGTGGTAATAATAATTCCCAAGTAATATGTATTGGTTTTCAGTAAATCTGAGTAAACACAATTAAATAACAAGTCATATCTTTATCAGTTTCTGAAATTAGAAGTTATGGAATCTTTTTGCACAAAATAAGTAGTTCTAAGTAACTGCTTCATAGTGTTAAGTAGTAATTATTATACTTTATTAGCCGTTAATACTACTAATTTATTTCTGCATAAATATACAGAGGGTTCAGTCCCAGGGCTGTCCGGTTGGTTTTGTTAACAACCAAATTTCCCTATAAACTTACCCTAGACATAGTTCACAGCCCCTCTGACCCTCCATTATATTGAACAACAGAGTCTGGTTCAAAGGCCATTAAAGTTAGTGTGGTAGTTTTCATGTATTGTGCTTTGGACTGGGTGTTATACTGTAAAAATAAAATATCAAGCCCCAAACCTAAAATGAACTGCATATGCATACACACCTCATCACAGGAGCATGACCTAGAAGATTTCCCAGTACCTTACATCAGTATAAAGAGAAAAATGGTTCCCACCAGATTTCACAAACAAAGGACCTTAAACTCTGGGGGTGGAAGTAATTATTGCTTTTCATCACTTTTGTGCCACCATAACATTTTATGGTGGCACCAGGCAACAGAAAATAGATGCCCATATCCTTTGCTGTACCATAATGTTGTGGTGACAAAAGGTAGTAATAATGTGTGTCACTTTATTGTAGTGGGCATCTATTTGCTTTATGGTGGAAGAGCACATACAACCCAGAGCTGCCTGTACTTTCCAATTGCCCTGGGCAGGTGCTGGAGGGGCTTGAAGTGCCCAGTCATGCAGGTCATAGAAATTCCCATGCAGGTCAGGCCACTCATGTCTTGGGAGCACCTGTCATGCCCCCAGCAATTTCTGTGAAACATCTGGAACTGGGGAAAGGCTTTTCCTGTGCCTTCAGATGCACCCCAGAGAGTCCGGGAGCCCATCTCTGGAAGTGGAAAATGCGTTGCCTATTGTCCCACAAGACCAAGGGGTGGGACAAGGGGCAGTGTGTGATTTAGCCAATAAAGCTCTGCTAGGACACATCCCAGCACAATTGATTCATTTTATTTAATGGCGTCTCCTTCTCGTGGCTGCCACACTGAATAATCTCTACATCTTCTATACTGCTTTGCAGTAACCCCAGATAAAGGATGTGTTGGTGCAATGTAGTTCATAGTCCATAGGAAATTATACCTACATTTGTATCTTTTAGATGCAACATCAAGCTCAAGAGCTGGAGGAATCCATAAAAGAATATGAGGCCGTAATACAGGTGAAGATTCCAAATGTTAAAATAATAGATGGTGGTAGCATCACTTATATAATTAAACCTGCAAAACAGAAGGAGGACAATTTTCCAATTAAGAAACTGGATTAGTACTCAGGTGACCTGCCTTTGATTTTTGGCTCTATCACAGTTTTCCATCTGTTAGATACAAGTGCATTATATCTTTTCTTTATCTCATCTATTTAGATTGCACGTTGTAGGGGTCTCTTGTGTCTCTGAACAGTTTCTAGCACAGCAGATTGCTATGTCAACAGTAGTGTTTAATAATATTAAAGGAGTGTCCAATATAACTTTGATTTCAAATTAACATGTCTTTCCGAAATGTAATCTTTTGGTCTACATTGTTATGACCTTTGTGCTCATGCAAAGGGAAAGAGGATCTCTACGGCCACGTCTTCAGTTCTAGGAGAATAGAAAGACATTTAATTTTTATTTTGAAATAACTTCTGCAAGTTTGGCAGGTGGGGGGAGAATGAAACATGAAATGGTCACACCTATGCACTTGACAGTTATCACATACATAGATGCAAGCCTGAACATTATGGTTTAGCAAGCATCAGAACATGGGTGGTGAAATTACTATGATATCCCTTTGAAAGCCTGTTTCACTGTGTGTGCACAAGGATATTTTACTCTCTTTGAAGCAGCAATATAGTTTCATCCTTGTCCCCTGGCTTGCTGTGAACCAACCCAAGCTACATTCCTGAGATATTACTCTACCTGGTCTCACACTGAATATCTCCTACAACATGTTGCCAAGCTGAGTTCTGCATTTATTTGACCTTACTAAGACATCCTGTACAACTTACACTTTCTTGTAGAAGTAGAGACAATAAGCACAGTATTTCAAATTAGAGACAAAACTGAGTTACATAAATTTGGAGGAAATGGAGATTTAATGGGTTTGTTTTGAAGGTTCTTCAGAATAAAGAGAAGACTCTTCAAGACCAACTGTTTGCTGCTGAGGAGGAAAAGGCTCGGTAAGTCCCCAAGTGAAAAACAAAGCCCTTCAAAGCCAATGTTATAGCTCCTTTGACTAGTCTAGTGAAATCTGTTGTGGAATGATTACTAAGTGAGTGATGAATGTTACTTGGACAAAAAAAGCACCGCGAACAAAGTTGACAGGAAATCAGTGAATGGGAACCTTCTGCTAAGTGCTGTTTGGCAGTAAAAAAAGGCTGGGGTTTCTACTCATAACTTCAATTCTTGTTAGCCTAAGTGAACCAGAAAACTGGGGACAACCAGCTCGCATGCTCTGCGTGCTCACAATGAGCAAAATGTCCTCATTCGACAACAATTAATTAATGAAACCTGTCTTTATTAAGGGAAAGGGAGAAGCAGTCAATGGGATAACTTTGGAGGACCTAGTCAAGAGACAAATAGTAGATGAGGCAATCTTAAAGGTCTTTGGAAACGTTGCTGACACAGTTCTTAGCCCAACAGCTGCGAGTGGCAGGTGGAATAGTTAACCACTATCTTCATCCTCCATTATGTCCCCCTCATGGTTCTTAGCTCTTGCTCAATGAAACCCTGTCTCAAAGCAGGTTGCTCCCTTGCACTATTGGACTGCACAGAGGCTTCACAACCTTTTCCAGCTAAAATAACAGCTTCTGCCCAGGAAAAGTGCTCACCCAAGATCTTTATTGCTACTCTACTCTCAGGTCTTCTTTCCTGTTCCACCAATCTTCACCACAGTTCTAGTCCTCACTGCCAATCACATGTTTCTCCTAGGCACCTGAAGCCTAGAAGCTCTTTTCAAAATGAGTCAGTAGTAGGCAGAACACAAATCTAATCTTTTCCTGTACAGAGAAATATTCTTCAACAGAATCTTAATTTTCCTTTCCTTAAAAGAAATTCAGTGGTACACAAGGCACAACTAGATGCTGGCTCCTTCAGAGAAAAAAAAAGAATGTGACCAGCATTCTCCTCCCTTTCCCCCACCTTTTTGTCCGGGGTCCCTTCTTCACTACAGTCAACTGCACTAGGAGGAATTTAGACCTAGGGGAACCAGAATAGAACTTGCTTAAATGCCCACTCTCAAATACAGGGATTGGTATTTTCTACACCCCTCAATTACCAATTATATGATATTTTAACAAAATGAATTCATATCATTACATAAAGCCATGAAAGTGACAGAAAGGCATATTGACTAAGATACTGAAATTAAATGTCAGCAAGGCCTGGCTTATAATTATGATACTTCTGGGCATCATAGAGTTGTGTGACAGGTTACCTTTAAACCATTTTAAAGGCACTTAAAATGAGAGTGTGTACACATGAAAGGGTGTTAAACTGTAGTAAGTACCTTCAAGCATCTTAAAGTTATGTTAGTTAGGCAAGGGATATCTTTGACCTGTTCTACCTAGCTCAAGCTAAGGTATTGTTAGTTTGCTCCACAGAGATAAAGCAACCAATCTGCAGTCATCCAGTGTCCCAAGATGCACAGCTCCAAGCCCCTCTAACCCTGGCAAATTTTCCACCCTCACAACCTCTACTGCTCAGGGGATGGTGCTGGCCCCAAGCCAACACCCCCACCCACCCCCAATGTGTATGACCCTATCCCACATGGCACCATGCTGCCAGCTCCAAG
Source organism: Alligator sinensis (assembly GCF_000455745.1). NCBI lineage: Eukaryota > Metazoa > Chordata > Crocodylia > Alligatoridae > Alligator > Alligator sinensis. The sequence continues at coordinate 749,324 of NW_005841975.1, read as the reverse complement.
AACCCCCAGGAGACAAGATTCGGGACCCTGGACCAGGGTTAAGGCACATACCCTTTGCCTCAGAGGGCTAAAGCTTTGCTCCACATCCAGGCATCTCTTCCCTAGCCAGAAGAATTTGGAGTAGGAGAGATGAGGCTTCCTTCCCAAACCTCCTGCATTTCTGGCAGGGAGAAGGGCAGGGGCTGCCTAGTGCCGAGTGTGTGGATAGAGCATGGAGTACAAGAAGGCATGCTTCCCCAGGGTCATAGAGTCATACAATACTAGAGTCATAGAGAAACAGGGCTGGAAGGGACCTCCACAGGACATCCAGCACAACTTCCTGCCAGAGGCAGGAACATCCCTTTCTAAACCATCCCATACAACCATAATGTAAACTCTACATAAGACTAACTTCAACTCTTACACAACACAGAACTAATACCCTAACCTGCCACAGGTAAAGCAGGGGAACCATGGCACCCAGTGTCCTGCTTCTATAAAAGGTTGCCAATATACACCCAAGAGACCCCGGGTAGAGGGCCATGCCCCCTGCTACAGAGTAAGACAAAAACCCCACGGTCCATAACAATCTGACCATGGGGTAACATCAATCAGCACACTCCAGTTGAAGTCCCCAGCCTTAGCTGTAGTGGTAATAAATGCCCCCTCCCCACCCGCCGCAGTCTTCTACTAGTTTCAGAGCAGTTGCAGGTTAAGGCTTAATGATGTTTCCAACCTGCACAACTGCATCTTGCCACTCAAAAGCTTGGTGAGCAGCAGGGCTGTGCGAAGCTTTGGGTAGTGATTCGATTTGGAGGAGATTCGGCCCAATTCGGTGGCTGACTCTCCGAATCCGATTCAAATCAGGGGACCAATTTAAAGGCCCAAATTGATTCAAAGCTCTCCAAATCTTTGGAAAACATTCAGAGAGCTTTGATGATTTGGGCAGTCCCTGGTGGCTGCAGCAGGGAGCTGCAGCCACTCTGAGCTGGTAAGGACTAGGGGCAGGGGAGGGTACCATAGGGGGAGAAAAAAAAAGCTAAGAAAAGCCTCAGGACTCACTGCTGCTGCAGCAGCCTAGGGGATTTGGGGGGTAGTGGGGCACAGTGGGGGGCAGCGGGGATTGCCCTCGCCAGCAGGAGTGGTAAGTCTGGGGTTTGGGGGTTTTTGGGGTGGTTTTTTTTTTTTTTTCTTAAAGGGCCAGAGCTGCCCCGGGCAGGGCACCCATGGTAGGGCTGGGGTAGCAGGGGGGGTGGGGGCAGGGAGCTTGTGCAGAGCCCCCATGCAGCGTGGGGCAGTGGGGGGCAGCGGGGATCACCCCCCACCCGACAGCACCCGGTGAACACTGGGGCTTTTTTTTAAACAAGTGCCAAGAGTTATAGCAGCCACTGGTAGGCTGGGAGAGCAGGCAAGGGATGGGCCTGGCTGATTCAGAGACTCGGCTGAATTGATTCGGAACAGTGATTCAAATCACCGAATGGAATCACTGTCCCCCAAATCAGCTGAATCTGAATCCAAAACAAATACTAACCGCTTCACACAGGCCTAGTGAGCAGGGGTGTGACTTCAACTCCCTGCAGGGTGCTTCTAAAGAAGATGGAGCTGGACTGCTCTCAGTGGTGGCAGATGACGGAACAAGGAGCAATGGTCTCATGTTGCAGCAAGGGAAGTTGAGGTTAGATATTAGGAAAAACTCTCCCACTAGAAGTGTAGGAAAACACTGGAACAGATACCCAGACAGGTTGTGGACTCTCCATCCTTGGAGGTTTTTAAGGCCCAGCTAGACAAAGCCTTGGGTGGGATGATGTAGTTGGGACTGGTCCTGCTTTGAGCAGGAGGTAGGACTAGATGTGACCTCCTGAGGTCCCTTCCAGCCCTCACTGTCTATGATTCTATGGTCTAACATTCCACACATTTAGTATGGTTTAAGGGTAACCTGTAACTGCTCCCAAAATACTGAGGAATATAAAAAGTAAATACTGCTAACTTATAACCAAGTGTTTCATATATGGACATCTACCATAGCTTTTTCAATATGCCATAAAGATGGTGTGCTATATTTTACATATTCTGATATTGGACCTATATCAGGCACACTCCTGAATCTCGGTTTTGTGATGTGCTCTTGTGGGCAATAGGATAAGGCTGGCAAAATCCTATTCAGTTGCATTTTTATCTAGGATGAGAAACAGAACCACATTATAGCTTCACTGCACTGGTAAAGGACCAAAATAGTTTCCATCCTGACAATTAGTCATAATACATCAGAACAGAGAGACTTGTGGGCCATTGAGATAAATGTCCTAGCTTCTCGAAGGGTTGTTTGACTGATTCATATTACCTGTACTTCTCATCTCCTCCCCTTACCTGATAACCACAGGAGAATTACTCAGAGTATACCTACGTTTACTAGAGCTCCTCTCCTATAGATCCTAAGTTGCCCACACAGTGGCACTGGCAGGGGAAGAACTGAGCCATATCAGCATGATTTTGTCTCCTTTTCCCTCTATATCTCTGTTACTATTTTACCTGGATAACACTTGTAACCATATGGGGTGTGCCCTTTATGTGCCCTGCACGCCTTATTTTCCATGTTGGTGCTTCCACTGGGTGGGGCAGCAGTGGCCTGCTTGCTGCCTCTCCTTACTAAATCTGTAGACATGCTCTATGGTATGTGCAGCTCCCTCCACCAATCATAACTACACTATTCAAACTAGGATCTGGCAATGTTCAGTCCTAAATAGGCCCGTTGTGTTAAAGTACTGCATCTTATTTGAAAAAGACCACACTCCAACAGTGTTTTTTTGGAACTGCCTAGTGATTTGTCCTTATATAGAGAGTTGTGTGTGCTGTGCTCTGTAGCCTTTGAGCTGTCTGTTTTTAGATCCTTGCTCAGTCCTTCCTGCTGCTTCACCACCCAGATGTGTCATGTTATACTTTCTTACAAAATCACTTTGATTTGGAAACCTCTAATATAAAGGGAAGACTGGGTGTGTTTTGAGGACTTAATATCCCATAGCTTCTCTTACAGCCATGGTAGTGTGTCCTGCTATCTTTGGTTTACCTAGCAAAGACGGAAATCCTGGTCATTTTCAAAGATGGGCATAAGGACTTATCAGAAATGGCAGCCTTTAAGAAATCTGCATGCAAACGATATGAAGGAGCTTTAAAAAATTATGACTTGTGCTCCTAATATTTTTAGCTGCAAGCTAATCGTTGCCTTTCTTTGTGTAATGCTAGAAATGTGTATTTAACCTACAAGTGAGGCTGATAAGCAGTACTTCAATCGACACACAGTATTCTTCTAATGTCTCCCTCTCTGTTCTTTTCTTTTTCTTTTGCGCTCTTATCCCTCTTGCTTCTGTAGTGAAGTCTTTGTAGAAGACCTGTCTAACTTTCCCCTGTTAGATTTTCTTCTTTCCATTTGTCTTTGTTCCTATTACACAGAGACACATTAATGACTGAATTGCTCTCTCTCTTTGACTCATATAACTTTGTACCCTGTGTAACTTAAAATTTACTTTTAAAAATGCCCAGTGAGAGATAGGTAGGCATTGGGTTGCAAAAGGGCATTGGGGAAAATTTGATGAGTGATTTGGAACGATGAAAAGTTGTACAGATCTGCCAATTATCTAGACCAGCAACATGTTAAGTGTAATTATGGTAGTGAAGAACCTCTGCCTGAGGTGATGTCTTACTAAGACTTGTGTAAAAGGAAGCTAATTAAAGGGAGGAATACATGCAAGGAAGGAAATAAGAAAAAAGAAAGGTATCTGGAAGCATGTGTGAATTGCAGAAGTGGACCCTCTCCATGTTGTCCACATCCCTCCTGAAGTGCGGTGCCCAAAACTGGATGCAGTACTCCACCTGCAGCCTGACCAGTGCTGCATAGAGGGGGAGGATCACCTCCTTGGACCTGCTTGAGATGCACCTGTGGATGCATGACAAGGTATGGTTGGCCTTCCTGACCACGTCCCCACTTCTTGCCAAGGGCACTCAGATCTTCTTTGCCACTTCCTCTAGGACTCTGGGAGAAAGTTCATCCAGCCCTCCTGACTTTAATTAATTCAGTCCCAACAAAAGCTCTCCGACCATGTCTTTTGTTATCTCCTCCTTCAGCTTCCCCTCTTCCTTATGCAGATAATCCTCATTAGGTGTCTGGCTTCAGTTTAATTTTTTTTTTTGTGAAGACTGAGGCAAAGCAGCTGTTGAGTAGCTCCAACTTTTTTGCATGTTTGGTTAGGAGTCCCCCCTGGTTTGTCAATAGAGGACCCGCAGTTTCCTTGGTCCTTCTTTTCTGGCCAACAGACTTACAGAACCCCTTCTTATTGTCCTTATTGCAGCTTGTTCTTTATCTTTCCCTTCCTGACCTTGTCCCTGCAGGTTCTTGCTAGTTCCTGGTGCATGTCCTTGGTGACCTGCCCATGCTTCCACTCCCTGTATGCTTTCCTTTTGCATTTGAAGCATTTTAGAAGCTCCTTGTGCAGCCACACTGGTCTTTTGCCATTCTTCTTGTGCTTCCACCATGTCAGGACAGTTTCTTGTTGGGCTTCCTATCTTGTGCCCTTTAGAAGCTCCCAGTCCCTTTGGGTGCCTCTATCCTTTAGGCTATCCTCTCATGGCACCATGCCTATTAATTCCTTGACTTGAATGAAATCTGCCTTTTTAAAATCTAACCTCCTAATTTCCCTCTCTCAGGATCTGGAATTCTATTGTATTGTGTTTGCATCCTCCCAAGTTACCCATCATCTCCACATCCTCTGCCAGTTCTTTCCTGTGTGTCAGGACAAAATCAAAGATAGGTGATCCTCTAGTTGTATCCTCCATGTTCTGGAACAGATACTTGTCCTCTGCACAAGTTAGGAACCAACTTGACATTTTATGTTTGGTTGCATCGATCTTCCAAAAGATGTCTGGAAAATTGAAATCTCTCATTAGTACCATCCCATAACTTTTGGATAGATTTATTACTTGCTTGAATAGTGCCTCATCCACCTCCTCTTCCTGATTTGGTGGCCTATAATAAACCCCTATGATATTAGTGCTGCATCTTTCACCTTACATCTTCCCTGAAATGCATTCTGATTTGCTGTTTTCTTCCTCCTGAACCAGGGAACCACTGTATGTATTTTTGATGTACAAGGCAACATCACCACCTTTTCTCCCAACCCTGTCCTTCCAAAACAGAGTGTAACTCTCAATGTTGACATCCCAGTCATAAGAGCTATCAGATCATAAGAGCTATCAGATCTTTTCACAGGCTGCAGCTTCCAGCTCATCTTGTTTAATCCCTATACTTCTCACATGTGTATATATACATGGGATGTATTTATCATTTTAACCTACTCATAGATGCTTCTTTGAGTCCTTTCTCCTCTAGACTGTGAGCTCTATTTCCAGAGGATTTTGATTACCATCCCCTGTGGAACCTAGTTTAAAAACCTTCATACAAGGTTAGCCAGGCAGTGCCCAAAGTAGTGGTCACAAACTAGTGTTGACAAGGATGATTGTACATGGGAAAGACACTTCAATAAGTGGTGTATGATGTGATGGTTCCTCAGCTTGCTCTTTTTCTCACAAACTGACTCAATGAGAAGATGGACAGAAGCACTTGAAGTATATGAAAGAAGCAACATTGATGAGGAAGTTGTTAACTCAATGAGCTGGATTGAAATGTGAAGATCTTTTGAAATCCAATGCCCTAGGCCCCAACTATTTGGGAAACAGTTTGATGTCAGTCAGTGGCCCGTTCAAGCTGAAGAGCCTTCACTCCACTTGGAAACAGACTTGAGAACTCAACTCTCTGAGCATTTTTATTTTCTTGGACAAGGTCATTCAGACACAGATGTAGTTTCCAGGGTCTCTGGATTCAGAGCTCTCTCTGGAGGAGGCAAATGCAGGCTCTTCACCAATTGTGTTTTAGGCAATGCAGTTCTTCAGGTACCCGTGAGACCCAGGTCACTATTTCAGTAAAACCTTGCAGAGACTGTGGATCCATTCATAGAAGGGACTGATAATATTTCCTGTGATAGGGCCCAGCCTCCCAGGGCTGGCTGTGATGCCCGCTGATCATCACACGGCCCTGACCCCATCCTGGCTCCTTGGGGTACCCTCCCCTTTCAACCTCACTTGCCTTGATGTTTCTTATGGAGTACAGGGAGGCTACTCTTGGGTCCCAAAGTAAGCCCCAAATCCTCAACCAGCCAGTCTCAGTCTTACCCCTTAGGGCACTAAACTGTGGCCCTCTTGGCCCTGTCAGTGCGTCAGGGCACCAGGAGCCTTAAGGGCTGTATTCATGGCCATGAATACCTCATGCCTCCCAAGGCTGGAGGGGCATGGCGATCACCCACAGGTGATGGCAGCAGGGGTGTGGTGGCAGCAAGTGGGAACCACTTGTATGTGGCCACGGTGATATCGGCAGTGGGGTGGGCTGAGCGAGGACTACCCGCAGGAGGCTGCAGCAGTGTTGCTGGTGGCGGGGGTGGGGAGAGGTGACAAGTGCCAAGTGGCAATCGGCGACCGCACTCAGACACCACCGGCAGTGTTGGCAGTGTGGGGAAGAAGGGGTGGCGAGCAGCTACCACCTGCAGATGCCACCAGCAGTGGTGACCAGTCTCAGGGGGTGAACGTGCACCCACGTGCACCCCATACGTGTCGCCAATGTTGATGGCCTCCATCCTTCCCTGTAGCCATGCCCATGCCTCACAGATGCTGTTCTGACAAGGCTCTGGACCTTCCTGTAGGGGCCTCTGCCTTCTTGGCTTTAGCCAACTATTATTCTGGTGCAGGCCTCCAGTCATGGCACGCTAGTTCTGGCCCAGGTTTCTCAGCCTCAGCCCTCTCTGTATCTCAGTCTCTGGGCCCCTAGCCCCTGTCTTGGTCTCGGTCTCAGTCTCAGTCACTGTGTCCGACCTTCAGTTTCATCCCAGCCTTTTGATGTGCCTGACCCAAGCTAGGCTGCTTGACATCTGACTCAGCCACCCCTGCCTCAGGCAAGCCTGTTCCCAGGTCAACTCTGCTCAGCACCTCCCCCCGGCATCCCTGGCCTGGGGCTGGACTGCTCATAGCCTAACCCAGCCCCCAGATGCCCCTGGCCCAGGAAAGGCTGCTCATGTTTTGCCAGCCCCAGGTCCATTTAACTTGGCTCAGCCCCCTGCAGTTATAGCCTCATGTAGCCTACTAGGTCCTAGACCCTGGAAGGGCTCTGTGCTGGGTGCCCCTGAGGCTTTTCTGCAGTCTCCTATCTGCCTCTGTTAGCCATTTCCAGTCCTCTGGTCTTAAACTGAACTGCAACACAAACACAAGCACCCACTTCCAAGCTAAAAGTCTCCCTCACTCTGGGTTAATGTCCCCCTGCATCTGTACCGCCATGTGAGTTCTCACCTCCCACCTGTCTTAGGTGGTTTGGGTGCTTGCTTGGTTATCTCTTTTAGCCCTTCTCTTCTCAGAACTCACTCCCTGCTTTGCAGGGCCAGACTGCTTGCCTTCCCCCCCCAACCCTGTGCTGAGCTTATATACCTTGGCAGACTGCTCTTTCCAGTTAGATGACTCCCTAGTCAAGCAGAGTGGTTTCCCCTTGTGCCTGCTGGTCAGCATACCTCTCTTTGCTGCAGCTTAATCCAGCTGCTTGTAGCCTTTACTCTCAGACTTCCTGGGAATCTACTTCACATAGTAAGCTGGGAATCTACTTCACATAGTAAGCTTGATGCAGTGCAACTGGCTTTTGCTCAGCCTCCTGCCTACACAGCAAGGCTAGCCTTCTGCACCTTCCCCTTAAAGTTTAACAGGAGCCACTGGTTCCCTGTTACACTTCCTTTCAGGAAGGCCCTGAAAAAGCTGAATGAAGAATACCTTGCACTTGAAAGCTTGTCTAATGCTATCGCAGCTACATATTTGGTCCAATAAAAGATATCAGCCTAAGAAATCCTTGCCTCTCACATTGCTTACCAAAGCATTTCCTTCACATATGAGCCACCTAACTGGTTCAGAGCATCTTAAAGACCTGTCTGTCAGGAAAGACAGTTACCCTTCACCACTGTCATTCTCTTCTGCAAAAAAGGACCCACTGGGTCATGTTAAGCAATTGCTCATGTCATGGGCTGTCTTGATGTTATGCTAACAAATTCTGGTGTCCCTTTCTGTCCAGTGTGGATAGAAAGCTGACTGGTACAGACGACTGTGCAGCTCTTTCCAACTGTGGGTCTCTAATAAAAATGAAACAACATACAAATGGTACTCAGCTCATTGGACCTGCTGTGTGCAGTTAAGAACCTGACTTCTTGTATTACTGGAGCTTAGAAGAAGACAAGTGCTCTCCAGAAATAATGCCATGATAGCCCATTAATATGATAATGGATGAGTCTGGATGTAGACATGATATATCTGGAGAGTGGGATTCAGAGGGCTTTAAACTATTTTGAAAATAAGCCACAAGAATCTTTCACTTTCTTCGTAACTACATGGCAACATTGCTTGCTTGTTTTAAGTTTTCTCTGCTGGATTTTGTATTAACAGAATCCATTTAAATGGTTCCCAAATATTATGGGGCTTACACATTCATATCTCAACAACAGTGCTACTAATTTTTGCTAGGATTTCATATCTGAACCACATTTTCTCATTTTGATATTGAACAAGATAAGGCTTCAAAAGAAACTCCAGATATGAGCACATGGGAAGCGTTAGCAAAGGTCAAACTTTAAGTGACAATGAATCTTTATAGTTCATGAAAGAGAATCCTAGGAAATTCCATGCAATTAAGAATGATTGCATGTAGGGCTGGGGTCATTTATACAATTTCCCCAAAATTATATGAGTTTAAAACAGAAAGAGGACTTCAGTCAGGCAAGACTGCAAACATCTCTAACATATAATGAAGATTAATCTACTTGATGAATGACCATCTTGGGGCACTGAGGAATTAACCTGATATTTCTCCTACAACTCAAACTAAGGATTTTCCTGTGGTAATAGAAGCATAGATAGATGTGATGCAACTGGCTGAGAGTACAAAGGGTCTGGCTGTCCCTGATAAAGGTCCAGTGGACTCTGTTGGTGATGACTTGATGAACACACCAATAAAAGCATATATTGGCATCTAAATCTATTTGCAGATAGCATTGTCCCAATTACTATAAAAAATTACTCAAATCAAAGCATTGAAAACGACTCCAAAGGCTCCTGAGAAGCTGTGGACTGAAGATGGAACTATACAGATTGCTCTGTCCTTAAATATAAGGCCTCTATAGGTTGTATAAAGAGGGAGGGAAGTGTTGAAATATTCACATGCCTGTTTGTGCTCAGAAGCTGGTAGAGCCATCTTGGCATAGAGGGTAGAGAGCTGGGCCCTTGGAGATTCAAGTTCTATTTCCTCATCTGCCACTGAATTCCCCTGCTGAGTGACCTTGCACAAGTTCACTCCAAATCTTATCCATTGATGTCAGTAATCTCCAGATTATGCTCTAGCCCTTCTGAATGAGTCAACAACCTACATCTGAGTCAATAAATTACATTTGACTGTGAGAGTATGAAATAAGTGGCATTTTTTTCAAGTTTGAAAGTTTGCACAGCATTTTTTGGACTTGTAAATATAGTCAATGTTAGTTTGAGACTAGATGTATGAAAATATTATCAAATGGACCAGCTTCTTTAAGAAGTAAGTAAAGGCATGACAAATCAGATCATAGGAAAGTAGGACTGGAAGGGACTTCACAAGGTCATGTAGTTCAGCCCCTGCTCAAGGCATAATCATCCCTGACTAACCCCCTGCCCCCCAGCGAAGTGTCTGTCCAACCTGACCTTGCAAATTGACAGGGATAGAAATCCCACAGCTTCTGTAGGTAGCCTTTTCCAGTACTTGACCATCCTCGTGGAAGGTTCTCTGACCTAAATTTCCACTGCTACAGCTTGAGTCCATTGTTTCTTGTCCTGGTTTAGCTAAGTGCAGATGGCAGCCTTACTAAGAAATTGCATTATAGAGCTATCTTGGTACCTCTCCCTATGTTGCTGAAAAGGTTTTCACATCTGGACCCTTATAGTAAGCTGTTCTTCCATGTCCAAACATTGTGCTCATAACTGACTGGAGATGCATCCTCTGGAGAAGTAGATCTGATGCTCTATTCTCTGTTCCCAGAGAACAGCTCAGATGAGCAATCTCAAACTCCCTTGAGAAGTAGGTAGTAACTGGAATCTGCAATCAAATCAATATCCTTTTATCTTTTACAGAAATCTCACTTTACCAGGTAACGTCCTGAACATCAATCCTAAGAGCCTGCTGTTTGAAATAGCCAATGCTGAAATGGTAAGCACTTTTGTCTTACTGTATACAGTAAAGCAAGGGTTTTTTGGTGATATTTTTTATTGGATCAACTGTAGAGTGATAGGTGCATGATTGCACTCTTAATATGTTTTACATATGTATGTGGAAACATTTCATGAAAAACTTGCTAAACTATATGTTATTTCTATTGCAACCTTGAGGACACACCATAGAGGTGACAAGACTCATTTTTGTAGGGCCCTATGCTAAGCATACCACCAGGGTGTTCACTTTGGCTCAAATCCTGTTTCACCCTCAGATGAACAAGTGATACTGAGTCATCTAAGGCAGACACAGAAATGGTACATACTGCCTCTTGAGCTGATTTTAGATCTTATCTCCATCTGTGTGACTAGAATGGTTCTTCTGAGCATGCTCAGCAGACATTCTCTACAGCCACCTGAGACTGTTGCAATCCCCAAGGTCAGATTGTGTGTGTAAATCCAAGAAGACTTAGTTGGAGGAAACTACTGGATGGAGGAGGGCCCATTTATCTTTTGTCCAGAGATCTACTGGTAATAACACTGTGCAGGAAGTATAAGAGACAGGTTCTAGGCCTACCTCAGCCAAAGGGGGCTTGAACCCACATCACCCACTTTCCAGCACCATGCCAGGACCAAGCAAGACCTCTACCCTGCTCTTATACTTGAGTCACTGGGCAGACAAGAAAGAAAAAAAAGGAGTCAGAAGAAAAGCAAACCAGAAATAGCCTCTCTCTGGTTAAGTAAGTGGGGCACTGCCCTAGAAAGAATAGTGTCCTGGTATCTGACTCCCCGTACTGCCCTCAGTGCTGTTATAATATTAAAATTAAATAGTCAATGAGAATTTTTTAAATTTTGAAAAATCCTCTTTATCCACAGGAAGCTAAAATAAGAGAAAAAGCAAAGAACCAGAAGAAGCAAATTTTTGGTGGTAGGTTAGTGAAGACCTTGCTTACAATTTTGAAGTACCTATATATTCATTGTCAGCATACATGGATAGGCAAGCTTATGGAAAGAGAAAAGTGGCTAGCCCTCTGGAGAGCCATCTTTGTTGCCCTTCTATGATCTTTTATAGTAGAGGGGCCTCTTTTATAGAGGAGGGAGGCCTCCCTACAAAGAGAGAGTGTATCAGCTAGGACTTTTCAGCTTAGAAAAATATGACTGGGGTTCAATATGATAGGTGTCTATAAAATAATGAATGGTGTGGAGAAAGGAAATAGTAATTTACTGTTTACTACCTTTCACAAAACTTGAACTATGGGACATAAAAGAAAAATATTAGCAAGCAACGTTAAAACTAATAAAAGGAAGTTCTTTTTTCATACATTATAGTATTAACTTGTGGAATTCATTTCCACAAGATATTTTAACCAGGCTCAAAAGAAGGTTGGAAAATGTATGGAGGATAGGTCCATAAGTGGGTATTAAACGTGACAGAAGGGTTGCAACCTCTAAATTAGGACTTCCTTGGTCTCTAAATACTGGAAAATATAAGGGAAGAAGGGAAGAGGCCAGTTTAGTCTATACAGGCCCTGCATAAATATCCTTCCTTTTGGCATCTGCTCTGTGCCACCGTGAGGAAGGACAAACTGGTCTCAATGGACCTGTGACATGAACTAGTATGGCATTTCTTATGTTCTTGGGAGCTTGAGTCTGCAGTCCAGTGAGGCAGACACCCCTGGGCTTATTTCTGTTTAATCAAAAGACTGATTAATAAAGAAATCATGAGCAGTCCTCTCCCATTCCCTGCCACCAGGTGCCTAACCCTATTTCTTTGACTCATTCTTCCGGTGCCAGGCTGTACAGGGAAATGTCACTTATTATGAGCCACAGTGCTTGCCAAAAGACTTCAAAGGAGAACATTTGAGACTGAGAGTTTGAAAACTCTCACAAGCTTTAGGTGTCTAATTTCTACTTAAGTTAAATTTATGCATCCAGATTTCTTACACAGCTTCAAATATCCAAGCCTTAACATTTTAATTAAATCCAAAAAAGAAGGCATTTGATCATAAGGTCTTTAGCAGGGATTTTCCTTTCATTCTATGTTAGCACAATGCAGTACCAGTTCATGACTGGAACTGATAGGTGGAACCACACCAATAATAATAATAATAAAAACAGGAAGTAATTTATTTTAAGAAGTAATTCACTGTTATCATGAAAAAAAGACAACATTATAAGTATCAAATAAACAGTAAAAAGGAGGATGAAAGAGAAAGAAGTGAAAGAAGAAAGTGAGACACTAACAGGGAAGGCACTGAGAGAGGGGAAAGATTAGTGAGACAGGGAACAGGTTGCCAAGGGCTGGCCAACAAGCAGGTAAAGTGTGGCCAGACAAAAATATGTGGGTGCTAGGGAAAGCCTTTCCTAGCTTCAGAGACCATGTCTGGGTTTCATCTTTTATGGACTTGTTCCTCCATACAGTGGGGTCAATAGGAGAATGCAGCTTCCCATGGGGTTGATAGATGTTATCTGAATTTGACTCCAAGACTGGACCTCAAAAAGCCACGGAGAGAATTTTGTCAGCATCAATAAGCCCGCCGGAGACAGGAGCTTTCAGTGGGAATGGGACCAAACCCTTAAGGCAAATAACCTTCATTTGCCTTGCACTGTTTTTGGGAAAGTTCCTGCCAATGGGTGGGTTTGTGCATAGATGTGCCATGCAGGGAGCTGGTAGAACATCCATTGCATTTCTCTCTCGTTATCCTACAGGATGAATCTCAAGTGGATTTTAGTTCTTTTGTGGTGGCTAGCTGGCATACTCCTGGCCACTACATTAGTCACCTTCCTTGTCATCTGCACCTGCCTCTCAAGTCAGACAGTGACAGAGGCCTACCAGCGAACATCACAGCACTTTTGGACCTATTACTTCTGGTCTTACATGAAGCTGCACAACCCTGGCTTGTTGCCTCTGTGATCCCTGTGTGCAGAAGCTGTCCGACCAATTCAAGCATGCCCACAGAAAAGCCTTGTCAGTCTACAACATTGTGGAGCTTGAAATGATGGTTTCCCTCCTAAGGTTTGTGATTTGTGATGCCTTGGGCTATAATTTTACACTATCCCTTCTGCATTAGTGACTTGCATAAGAAATTCAAACTTCAAACTCCTGGGGCCAGGGGGTCAGCTGCACATCCAGATAATTAGCAAATCAGCATGGTAGGAATGTGCTTTCATGTTAGGGCAACACTGTACTAGATAAAAGCTAGAACGGAACTGTTAATAACAGATAACATCTGTTTCTATACATGTCCGCATGTTAATATACAAATGTATTCTGTAGGCTTGGCAGGCACTATAGATGTTCACTGAGAAAGGACAGACTGGTATTCTCTATTGGCTCTAAGGGATGAATTCAGATTATTTTATTTCATTGCAAAATGAACTGGAAACTATCGATCCACTCTTCAGCTCTGGACAAGCCTTGGTTCAGGCAGAAACGCCCATGTTGCCACTTCTACTGCACATTGTGGTAGGCAAAGGTGTTTCTGGGTGCTTAGATAATTATCTGTAATCGTAGCAGTACATTTTTGTAAATTAAATACCCTTTGACTTGCTTCCATGCCATTATCTCACAGCAAAGAATGAAATATCTAGATAGCATATCATGGCAAGTATTTGCTCAGCTCTGTTGAGGTGGCATTGACCTAACTTGCATCTTTCATCAGACCACAGAAACAGGAACCACATATTTCAGAAAGTAAATACAACAGGAGTTTGGCCCTATCGTCATGTTTCTGAAGGACCATGCAACTTAGGATCCAATAGAGCTGCAGAGTACTGGAACAAAGAGGGTAACTCCAGAGGTTTTGGATTTTTTTATGATCACTAAGGATAATATGATTGCTATAGCCTCAGTGTGCTGTGTGACACTTTCCATTGGGCCCTGCCAGAGATCAGGGGAGGGAGGAAGAAAGGGGGAGAGTGGCTCTTAGGTGGCAATATGCAGCTTCAAATTTCACATGGTGAGACTGGTGTGTGGGGCTCAAATATTTGCCCTTGCAATCACTTGTGTAACTGTGTTAAAGCAGCCAGTGCTAGCTCATCTGTACTGAACACACTGGTTAGCTGAGATTCAGCAGCTGGAGACAAACCAGCAGTCACTCAGCCCAGACACAACAGCGTGCTCCCAGGCTCCACACTGAGGCCTAGAGAGGAAGGGAAAAGGGAGTAAAGAAACCATAGCCACCATGGATAATGCAAGAGATGATCAGCTTCCCAGTGCATGATGGACATACTGTGACTTAGCATTCTCAGCAGGACAAAGGGCCAATTCTTGCCAATACCAAACTCCTAGAAGGAATTATAATATGACTTCTGTGTACAAGACCCAGGCTAGATCTGCAGGGATTACAGGTCACCAGCTACTGGTTGCAAACTACCACCTTCCTCTAAAAAACCTACAAGAGTGAATAGGAAAATCATTGGAGTTTGATATCCCACTGTCAGCTGCTCAGGGCATTTTCTCATTGCCACTGTCTGCACAGGCACACTCAAGGCATCTCTACTTGGCCATGGGCATATGGGTGGGAGCACCGCCAGGAAGCATGGCAAATCCACTCTGCATATGCTGCACCATGAAATGATTTCATGCACTTACCCTCAGTGCTGCCTTGGACGGATGCCAATGCAGCTGCCTAAAACAGACATCTATTGGCATGTTTCAGGCGCTACTCTAAGCCTGGCAGCTTCACATCCCTGTAGGTATGCAGCCCACACAGCATGGACTTTACTGTGGCATTACGCAGCAAGGTACAATAATGGTGTAGAATGAATCCAACTTGAGTAAAGGTATGAATTTGAAGTGGCTCCGTCAAACCAGATTATTTTGGGTTCCATGTATCCATGCCAGGGTATAAATTGATCTTCATTCTCTTTAATTTAATTCACTTTCATAATGAAGTAAGGTGAATTTAATTCAGAATACGAGTGTCCAGTCAAGGGTGTAATGATGTTTAACTAATCCAGTCTAGAAGTTAATTTGAAATAACTTGCCCTTATGTACACAGGCCTTCAGTTTTTATAATACTACAGGACAGGCAAGGTATAAGACCCTATCAAGGTTTATGGCAGTTCTCCCACTCTGAAGTCCTATATTTCTCTTCCTGTGAGAGCAGGAAGGAACTTCATACTATCAGCATGAGACTTGTTATCATAGTTGAAGAGGTCCTCAACCACCCAAGAGCTTAGTATCTACCATATCTGGCTTGGTAAAGAGAGTTATGGACCAGGAATTTGTTCTGTGGCTTGATACAAGGTTGGACAGAATCACTGCAAGGAAAAACTAGGGGAATATTTGCATTGCAGGGAACTCCTCAAAGCAGACTTTCCTTAGAAGATTTGCATAGCGATGCATGCCATGCTACTGTAGGCATACCTCTCCCCTGCACAGGAAGGGACTGTTGTCCTTCCACGATGCCAGCAGGACATGCCAAGCCATCTCTGAGCACAATTTCAGGCACAAGGAAGGAGACTTAAAACTTCTGAAAAAATATTACTTCTGCACGTATCTTCCAAGCATCTACAACTCAAATAGCATGAGACAACTTTAGCATGAGCTACGTTTTAGTTCCCACTTGAATAAACAGCACAAGCATCTCTCCAAAGCCCAGGTGCCAGTTTATACTGTTCTGGGCCTATTTTCTCCATTTTGCTAGCCAGGAAATGTACACCTAGATTCATAGATTCATAGATGTTAGGGTCGGAAGGGACCTCAATAGATCATCAAGTCCAACCCCCTGCATAAGCAGGAAAGAGTACTGGGTCTAGATGACCCCAGCTAGATACTCATCTAACCTCCTCTTGAAGACCCCCAGGGTAGGGGAGAGCACCACCTCCCTTGGGAGCCCGTTCCAGACCCTGCCCACTCTAACTGTGAAGAAGTTCTTCCTAATGTCCAGTCTAAATCTGCTCTCTGCTAGCTTGTGGCCATTATTTCTTGTAACCCCCGTGGGCGCCTTGGTGAATAAAACCTCACCAATTCCCTTCTGTGCCCCCGTGATGAACTTATAGGCAGCCACAAGGTCGCCTCTCAACCTTCTCTTGCGGAGGCTGAATAGATCCAGTTTCTCTAGTCTCTCCTCGTAAGGCTTGGTCTGTAGGCCCTTAACCATACGAGTGGCCCTTCTCTGGACCCTCTCCAGGTTATCCGCATCCCTCTTGAAGTGCGG
>NW_005841975.1:731892-732115 GCF_000455745.1 Alligator sinensis | reverse complement strand
CTCCCCTTTTTGAAAATGGGGACCACGTTGGCCCTTTTCCAGTCCTCTGGGACTTGGCCCGTGCGCCACGAGCTTTCAAATATTCCCGCCAGTGGCTCTGCAATGATGTCGGCCAGTGGCTTCAGCAACCTCGGATGGAGCTCATCCGGGCCTGCCGACTTAAAGGCATCCAGTTCTTCCAAATGACTCTGCACCATCTCAGGGTCTACGCATGGTAGTCTGG
>NW_005841975.1:722069-731603 GCF_000455745.1 Alligator sinensis | reverse complement strand
TCTTTGGTGATCTCTCCCTGTTTCCACTTTTTATGTGCTCCCCTTTTGTCCCTTAGGCTGCCCTGGATTTCTCTGGTCAGCCAGGGAAGCCTCCTGGCCCCTTTCCCCCTTTTGCCTTGCTCGGGGATCACCTTGCTTTGTGCCCGAAGGATTATTTCCTTAAGGCACAGCCACCCTTCTTGGGCTCCCATCACTTCAAAAGAAGCAGCACCTATATATTTTTCAATTGGTACATCTTCATAAGAGCACTACAAAGGCATGTACTTGTGTTGCATCTCTACTTGTAGTATCCTAGTTGGTTGGGTCAGAAGGGACCTGAGCAGATTATCAAGTCCGACCCCCTGCCATGGGCAGGAATGAATACTTGGGGCAAATGACCCTGGCAAGGTGATTATCTAGCCTCCTTTTGAAGACCCCCAGGGTAGAAGTGAGTACCACTTCCCTTGGAAGTTGGTTCCAGCTCCTAGCTGCCCTAACTGTGAAGTAGTGCCTCCTGATGTCTAGCCTGAACCTACTCTCAGTCAACTTATGGCCATTATTCCTTGTTACTCCTGGCAGTGCTCAGGGGAACAGGGTCCTCCGGATTCCCACTGGTCCCCCTTGGTAAGTTTATAGATGGTCACCAGATTCCCTCTCAGCCTTCTCTTGTGGAGGCTGAAGAGGTTCAGGTCCCGTAGCCTCTCCTCATAGGGCCTGCCCTGCTGCCTCTGATCATGTGGGTGGCCCTCCTCTGGACCCTGTCCATGTTGTCCACATCCCTCCTGAAGTGTGGCGCTGAGAACTGGATGCAGTACTCCACCTGCGGCCTGACCAGTGTCTCATAGAGGGGGAGGATTACCTCCTTGGACCTGCTCGTGATGCATGACAAGGTGCGGTTTTCCTTCCTGACCACATCCCCACATTATTGATTCCAAGATGAACATGGGCTGCCAATGACAACAAGATCCTTTTCTGCCTCTCCACTGATGAGAAGGGAGTTCTCCAGCCTATAGGTATGCTGCTGGTTCTTTCTCCTTAGATGCAGTACCTTGCACTTGTCAGTATTGAATCCCATCCTATTCTCATCCACCCACCCCTATAAAGATCTAGTTGTAGCCTGTCCCTCCCTTCTAGCGTGCCCACTTCTCCCCACATCTTAGTGTCATCCGCAAACTTGATCAAGGTGCTTTTCACCCCCTTGTCCAAGCTGCTGATGAAGATGTTGAACAGTGCGGGCCCAAGGACCAAGCCCTGGAGGACCCCACTGCTCACATCCCTCCAGGTCAGAAATGACCCGTTCACCACCATTCTCTGGGTGCGGCCCTCCAGTCAATTTGCGACCCATGTGACTGCGTAGGCATCGACACCACATCGATGTACTCACAGTCCAACACCTTTGAAAATTTAGCTTTTACGTTTTCCTTTCTTATCTCAGTGCAAACAGAGTGCAAAGCCAACACCTGTAGAAAGCAATCCAAGAGATACTGCTTTAAACGTTCTCCAGGTATGAAGGTATGGGATAGGCAGTATGTATTCATAGGCACGAGGTAAATGACTTCTCGAGATGTTCTTGCTACTGCTACCTTTCTGAAGAGACTTAATTAAAACAACTCCCCCCAAAAAACTCAGCATTCGTTTCAAATAGGCTGCAGACGTTTCTGATTGAAGAAGGTAAGCTTTGATTTCTTTATGTCACATGTAAAATCAAAAACAAGAAGGAAAATGACATAATAAGTATTAGTATAGCTTGCAAGATTGGCTTCAGGTTAATAGTTAATGTTGATGATCCTGAATATTAAATATTATATATTTAGAGTTGTTCCACTAGCTAGGGGGTTTAACATGAGATGCAGCTGACTCTGAAGTACATGTGCATACCCTCCAGCTTGATTGTACTTATAGTTTAGTTTTGGAAAAGATACAAAAATGGCTCAAGTGGTGCTATATGAACAATTAATAACAGCATCTTTGGGGAATTCACTGCTAGAAGAAATAAGGACAATTATTGCATTCGAAGCCTGCAGAACTAAACAGGCAACTCGAGTCTTTGTGCCGACTTTCCCACTAAAGGTTTTTCAGTATTGCAGATTTATTCCCTTAAAACCAAGCTGCCTTTCTTCTTGCTGGCAACTCAGCCTCCACAGCAGTGAGAGCCAGAGATATAGAGAGGTATCTCTTGTGATGATATGCACAATAACGACAGATAGTTTTTCATGAATATTTTTCACCTTTGACTGTAGATCTTAGGGACTTACATCTGTGATGTGGGTAAATCAGTTCAGATAAAAGAGGAACTTACAGTCACAGAGCCTTATTCCAGAGCTGAAATTCAAGCTCAACTAAAAGATTTTGGAGGTTAACATTTTCAGGTGACTTAAAATTTTGCAAGCAAACTTCAACGTGGTCAAATAAAGGGAGAAAAAACACATCCAGATGGTAGATATGACATCCAGGTGATTATGCAGTGACCTACTCCTTAAACTCCAGCCTTAAAACTAAGCCTTCCAGATACCTCAGAGGAATTCTGCAGCATTATTCTAAATACATCTGTCTCCCCCTCCTCCCTCCTTTTCTATACCATGGATCATCTAAATTGTTTTTATAGCAAATCTGATTCAAGCATTTATGAATACAGGATTGTAATAGGGGAAGTTCACCCATAGGGAACTGTTTATACATGATTATCTTACAACCTATAGCAATCCCCCTTTGCCAGGAACCATGGGGCGGGGGGGTCCCCAGGGAAAAGCAGGGAGGAGACGGAGAGGAAGCAAGATAGATGGGCTGTGAGATGCAAGTGCCCCTGACTTGTGGCTTCTTTCATGTTTTGTAACAACTTTCATGTAGTTGTGGACTGACTGGGACAGGTGAGGAAGTCTTTTAAAGCCAGAGGGGAACTATAGTGGGTTCCCTTTTCACACTTGCTCTAGGGGGACTGGGCAGGATGGGGGGACTGTTCCCAGCCCAGCAGGAGTGGCTTTGAAGTTTTCCCACCCCCTGGGACAGCAGGGAGAGCAGGAGCAGCAGGCAGGGAGCAGGGGAAGGCGTGGGGAGAGACCATGCCTTTGCCTGGAAAGAGAATTCTTACATACTTTGGGGACTTAAATGAGTTGTAGGCAAATACACCTACCCAAAGGAAAAATCAGTAGTAGGAAATCTAATGGAGCTCTCTGGCCCCTCTAAAAAGAGATGGAAACTCAGAGCAGAGACTAGAGTTAACACCCCAGCAAAAGTAAATCCAGCCTCTTTCGCCTTTCCTCGGCCACTGTTTTCCAAGAGGAGGTCTCAGGACAGTAGACAATCCTTCCACCTGTTCTGTCAGTCCTGAGTCAGTAGCTTTAAGCTTCAGCCTACAAGGTGCCTGGAAAAATTTCCAACCCCAGCATGCAGTGGACTGCATGCATGATTGGTTATGAGTCAGACAGTTGTGGGGAAAAAGAAGATGCTGGAAAAGCTAAGTCCAGCATTGAAAAGGGCATAGAATTTGCTGAAAAAAGTAGAAAACAGAAGTGGAAAACATAGGGGAGGATGGAGTGGAGACAAGGTGGAGTAAGATTAAAAAGGGCAGAAGGCTGGATGGAGAGGGAAGGAAGAGAACTCAGACATTAAAAATAAAGCCGAAGAAAGGAAATGCCATGGTGGAGGAGGTCATAGGTCCTAAAAGTTCTTCAAAATATTTTGCTACCAGCATCACCTCTGTTTTACTGGAACAAATTTTGAGCCAGCTGTTAGCAAGCAGGCTCTTGTTTCTGCTCAAATGCTGGAGATTTGCCTGTGCCTGATGAGACTGAGCTGAAAGCCATCATCTTCTTGATGAGAAGACTTCCCATAGCATCTCCTAATCTGGCACTTCCAGGGCTCCTTAAGAATTCCACTAGTCATGTGTGTTTGCAAAGTAGCAAACATGGATTTACGTGATATGTAATTCACAGGCAAATTGAGTTGGCCAACCCCTTCAGCAATATGCCTATCCAAAGAGGTATCCTTAACTGGCAGTCATTCTATTGTGCACTTCACCAAATGTCTGGCGGGACAGCAGGAAGGACTTATCACACAGTGTTACATGCTGAAACAGGCTGTCTTTTTCCACAGGGTCCCATTTTCATATTGGATTTGAAATACTAAAATCATCAAGAAGGAAAAAAAATTTCACAAGGAGGGCCATCAAGTCAATATCTTGTTTGCTGTGTTGGGTTGGGGGGGAGGAGGGAAGCAAACCACTTGACAGGATAATCTATTCAATGGCTAGGATTTATTTTAACAGTCAGTTCTGCAGTCCTTTTAACTTGAGAAGAGAAGTGAACATTCTGATAACAGCTGCCTCCAGGTCAAATGTGATGAGAATTCATAAGTCACCGCCTAGCGGCTTTGGAAAACCAATGAAGCAAAACAATTTCCGAGAATAAGTCGATGAGGATTCACATTTTTCTTCACAATGTCATACACGGTGCTGATATCTGTTGGAGTGGCTGCTTATTCTCTCTCCACAATTTGCAAATAAAATGCCTTCTGGACTATGTTGAATGTGAGCCGTTACTGTAACCACAGTTTTGCTGGGTTCCCATAAAGGATTGAGATGTCAGATCTTTAGGCCATCAAAGAAGAAATAGTAATCCAGCAATAGGAGTATTCCCATTTTTAATCAAAATAAAGTCTTGTTCCTTAGTCTTGGCTCCACTCCCCAGTAATGGTAGCTTGAAGCAAACGTTCCAGTAGATGTAGATATGGTGCCACAATATCACAAACACAATCCTGGTGCCAATAATGTGAATGGCAAAACTTTCATTGACTTCAGTAAGGCCAATTTCTTGCCCTATATTTTGGGATTTCACAAGCATGATGAAGGGTGGGTCTGAAAAAGAGCCAGACAGCTGTGAAATGTGAAGATCATTACACCTTTCCCTATTGCTTGTTTCTTAAGTCCTTCCACTGGGTTGCACTATTGCTCGATAACATATTTATGTTGCAAGTAAAGGCTGCTTGAGCTTCCATGTTGCACTACACCTTGGGTTAGTAGGGCCTTCTCCCCTCCAGAACAGTGATTCACCCTCCCCATAGCTTATAGTCTTCCTCCTGGCTGCCCAGGGGGCCAGCCAGGAGGAAGAGGCTAGGAAGTAATTTGGAGAACGCTTAGCCAGGGGTAGAAGAGACCTAACGGGGTGTCTTGCTACTTGGGTAAGTGCCCTAACCAGCAGGCGATTGGCCTAAGGAGTGTTTTATACATGCCCCAGCCATTTTATTCTCCCTAGGTGCCTATTCAGCTGCAGTGCAGCCTTCTGAGCATACTCGGAAGGGAATTGCACAAAGGGCCTAGCTACTTGGGATCCAAACTCTGCTCAGGGTATGTGGTTATGTGAGTGTCACTTAGGTGCAGAAACAGGAAATAGAATTTAACCCGTTATGTTTTGTTTGGAAAACTAGGACCCCTTGCTCCAGAGCCCAAGACAGTCTTTGCAGGTAAAGCATTCTCTTTTACAATGAAGCTGGACAGAAAGACCCAGGTGATGAATCACTTGCTAAGCAGGAAATGAAGATTTAGAAATGAAAATGGAAGAAACAGCAAAGGAAGAAACTTGGCACATGACCCTCATAGTCCACATAGACAAATAGATACACATATATGTGGTGTCTGACCGGCTTGCCGGGCTTTGGCTGGGAGCCCAGAATGTCAGGTGGGTACTTCGATGGGTGGAGTGAAATTAGGCACAGACACGTATTGGTTGCAATTAGGTTGTTTACTTACGCTACTGATGTACACAGCGTAGACAGAAAACTGGCTTAAGTTGCGGTTACAAACGTAACGAGGGCCCCTTGGAACGAGATGAGACATTTTATAGACGGCTTATTGAGCATGCAGGGGAGGGGGTACGTCAGGAAGGTCGGTGACGGGGAGTCATTGGTGGGTGATCAGTCCGCCAAGTTTACTCCATGATGCGTGCGGAGTTCTCCAACTTGGGCGGAAACTGCTTTTACTTTTATATGGATAGCAAGCCAATTGCTAGTTGCCAAGTGGGAATAATTTGTAACCGGCCAATGGGTGGCGCTCGTTTGAACGATGCGGCCATTGGACTTGGCGGGCTTTTCTACTGTGGCGGAATTTTTACTGTGCCAATCACGAGGGCTCGGGGATTTTCCACTGTGCCATAGGCATTCAATTAATGGGTTCTGACAATATACATTACCGTGCACACAAATGCCCATATGTAATACATGAACACATATGCAGACATGTACACATACAAGCATATTTAACTCCTCCTTCCCTTTCTACCCTCACCTTTGAGCTGCTAACAACTGCTGCCTTTTCTTCCTCTACCACCTAAGAAGAAACATAGCCTCATGGTCATATTATCTTATTTGATATGAGTGCTACTGTGCAATCATTGCAAAACCCTCCAACTTCCCTCACGTAATTTCTCCAATGCCATTACAAGATCTGATGGCATATTGAAAACTGAATAAGCAGTGACAATGATGACAAAGGAAACTTAACATCCAAATAAATAACACTGCATGGAAGGCTGTACTGATTGGAGATTTTTTTTATTTCATACAGTGAGATCCTTCATTTTTAAATGTATCAGACACTGCCACCAAATTACCACCATAGGATCTGGGAACCTTGCTGCACGACTTTGATATAGCTTGCTGTGCTGCCCTGCAAGAGGGACCTAGTCTATATTCTGGTGTGGTTACATGGCAACTTGTATTAGTATCTAAATGGGTAAGAAAGTATTTCTTTGCATTGCTACTCTAAAAACAAATTGCTCAGTTTATGCACAGACTACTGAATACTATAGATGGCCACTGAAGATTTTAAAGATGTCCACCATACCCTCTAAGATGGCCCAAACACCTAATTCTCAAACACATTGATAATGGTTGCCTAGGCACATATGGTAACACTTTTGGACCACCTGCCTTATTTAGGTATAAAACAAGGGATCCCATAGGAGCATAGGGCTGCACTTCAAAATTTGTCCTGTTTTGGGTTTTTTTGAGTCTGGCTAATAAGAATTGGGGCAACTTGCCATAATAAACATGCTCTGGTAATAGTTCTGTCTTGCACATCACAAGACTGGAAAGTCATTCTCATTTGTTTTCTCTCCCTCTGGTCCAACAGCTATCTGATTTTTCCAGGCCAGGGGGAATAGTGTCAAGTGGAAGGACAAAATGCTTCTTTCCTGACCTTAGAAAATTAGAGCCTAGTGGTTATGGTAGTTTCCTTGGAAATATGAGCTGGAATCCCCTCAGGCAGGAAAGGCAATTGTCCTTTCATTTACCCACAGCTCTGGATGACCAATCCAGCTACAGAGATACTATAAAAAGGGATGGGTGCTTGATCCTTCTCTTGCACTAGCAAATAAAGCCAAAATCTCAGCTCTTAATTAGAGCCTAGTGGTTATGGTAGTTTCCTTGGAAATATGAGCTGGAATCCCCTCAGGCAGGAAAGGCAATTGTCCTTTCATTTACCCACAGCTCTGGATGACCAATCCAGCTACAGAGATACTATAAAAAGGGATGGGTGCTTGATCCTTCTCTTGCACTAGCAAATAAAGCCAAAATCTCAGCTTTTTTTTTTTTTTTTTTTTTTTTTTTTTTAAAGAAAGATGCCTACCTTTGGGGGAGGGTTCACAGCTACCAGTTTCAAAGGGAAGATGCCTCTTCCATTTAGCAATGAGCAAGATGCCAAAGCTGCCAGTACTGGGCAGAATTGGACCCTTGTCATCATCACTTCCTATTAGCTAGGTCAGATGGTTCTTTGCTAAGTGTGCTGGTCAGTTTGGGTACCATTTGGAGAAACTTCACCCTTCCCATGCCCCATTCAGGGAGCCTAGGGGCCTAATTCAGTACTCTGGATTCTGCTGAAGGCTGAATGCCTAAAAATTAGACACTGTGGCACATGAGTCCCTTAGTGGACCTAGTTCTAAGTGACATGCTCAAGGTCACACAGGATATATGTGACAGAGAAAGAAATTGAATCTAGGTTTTCTCCCTAAAATATAAGAACGATGTCAGCATAGTTCAGCTCAGATGTTTCCTTGCCAGTGGCACACCCCCATGAGTGGGAACATGTGTTCCCCAGGGACAGATAGCAGTGGCCCATATTTGTGCTGCTGCTAGTTGCTCCCAGGGAACACCCCTGCATATGCACTTTGGTACCTGGGCTGGCCCTAGCAGCCTTACCTGGGATCCTGGGGGCCTCCCGGGGCTCCAGCGGTGACAATCTGGGCACATGGAGCCTGGCCAGCAGCTGGAGCATGGCTCTGGCTAGCCAGGCTCTGGTATCAGGAGGTGTACACTGTCACCACATGCACGACCCCGCTTTTTTCTAGGGGGCACTTTTTGACACCAGGATCTCCAGGTATCAAAAAAGCTACCACACTGCAAATTAGCAGTGCGAGGAATGCCTGCATGCGTGGCACGTACAGTTTGCAGTGCCACTGATGGGTCTGCGGTGCTACAAACTGCATGTGCACGCTTTTCTGGATGTGCCCAAGGGCATTTTAAGGGAGTTTCTTCTTTTTGCTCCGACTTAGGGCCAGATCCATTGCCAAGTGAAGGCAGTAGACTTCTTTCCCTTTACTTATCCAGAGAACCCTTCTGGTTTGGGGATTGAAAACATCCTGGCTCTAACCCAGAGGCAGCTTACAAGGCTTCTGGTTAAAATGCCAGAAGCCACACCAGCTGACCCACTGCAGGTTTAACATGGGGGTTCCTGGCTTCATAATAATACATCAGCCTCATAGGAAATGACCAAAGGAAGAGATGGAGCCTATCTTTTGGAAATCCTAACCTGGACCTTGTCTTTCCCAGAGATAAACAATGAACCACTAACACTGATCTTTCTTTTCTCCACCCTTTAAGATTCATGGAAAAGCCAGAATGTTGAGGAAGATCCAAATTTTGCTTGGTGTCTTTTTTGTCTTTGCTTTTGGCATTTTGTATGAGTTCTCTCGACACCCAGGCTGCCTCTTCTCATGTATGCCCATTGCCAAGAAGCTCCCAACATTCAAAGGAGTTATCAGCCAGGGCAACAGCATCATTTTTCTGGAGACCACTGACCGGCTTGAACCTTCTCCATTGGTTTCTTGCTCTGTCGAATCTGCTGCCAGGATCTACCATGACAGACCTATTGTTTTCTTCATGAAAGGGCTGAAAAGCAACATAAGGTGGGATCCAAAGAACACCTCCACAGCCTTCTCACTTTTATCTGCTCTCAAGAATGTCTTCATTGTCCCTCTCCAGATGGAGACTTTACTCCAGAAGACACCTCTACTTTCATGGTACCATAAGGTGAGTGGAAATATTAAAGGGGCTGAGGTGCTGAGTACATGGGGGCCTGAGGGCCCTGGCCCACCTCGGGAAGAACAGAATGAAAGAAATGTGAGATTCTGCATAACAGGAAGGGATGACCAGATTTGATGAACCTTCAGGCCACTGCACACTGCTTTAATGTGTGCGGGAGGGCCCCGGACCCTGCCAGAGTGCCCCCCAGGGTAGACAGCCCCAGCCGTAGCCAGCCTACCAGAGGCATGACACGGATGGGGACCG
>NW_005841975.1:713669-718682 GCF_000455745.1 Alligator sinensis | reverse complement strand
TGCGATGCGGTGGCTAGTAAAGCGACCAAAACGCTGGCTTGCATCCATAAATGCTTCTCAAGCAAATCCCGGGACGTCATTCTCCCCCTGTACTCGGCCTTAGTGAGGCCGCAGCTGGAGTACTGTGTCCAGTTTTGGGCTCCACAATTCAAAAAGGATGTGGAGAAGCTTGAGAGAGTCCAGAGAAGAGCCACGCGCATGATCAGAGGTCAGGGAAGCAGACCCTACGATGACAGGCTGAGAGCCCTGGGGCTCTTTAGCCTGGAAAAGCGCAGGCTCAGGGGTGATCTGATGGCCACCTACAAGTTTATCAGGGGTGACCACCAGTATCTGGGGGAACGTTTGTTCACCAGAGCGCCCCAAGGGATGACGAGGTCGAATGGTCACAAACTACTTCAAGATCATTTCAGGCTGGACATAAGGAAGAACTTCTTTACTGTCCGAGCCCCCAAGGTCTGGAACAGCCTGCCACCGGAGGTGGTTCAAGCGCCTTCATTGAACACCTCCAAGATGAAACTGGATGCTTATCTTGCTGGGATCCTATGACCCCAGCTGACTTCCTGCCCTTTGGGCGGGGGGCTGGACTCGATGATCTTCCGAGGTCCCTGCCAGCCCTGATGTCTATGAAATCTATTAAATTAATCCCATGCCTAAATTTTTGTGATCCTCACTTTGCTGGCCTTTTTTCAAAACCTGATCTAAATCTTACTGAACTTAATTGGAGTCTTTCAATTGAATCCCGGGGACTATGACTTAGGGAAGGAGTATGTAAAAATATTTTTTCCTTAGTTTTTATGTTATAGAAATAATGACTGAAGACCCTTTTTCACTATTTGAAAGAAACACATTTCTTAGAAAATCTAGTAATTTAGCCATTAATATTTAATGGATGCATCTACACATTCATTAATGCACTTTTGCTATTGAGCATTAAATTTAGTACCTCTAATGTGAGGTACTAAATAAATGCACATTAGGCTGCCCTAATGCGCACTAGTAAAAGCATATGCTTTTTAGCGACACAATGCATAGTCGTCTATTTTTACTGCATATGAGTGTATCAGCACAGTTTTTTTACATAACACTTTAATGAGCAGTAAAATAGGCCACTGTACATGAAAGAACATGTGTAGCAATGACCAAAGTGACTGAATTGAGGGTATGTACTGTAAGGATTTTTTTTTTGCAAGGCAGCTAACTGGGTCAGCTGTTCAGACAGATGCATTTTGGACTGGAGGCAATTGCATCATTATGACCCCTTTCCACCCCTGCAGGTAAATGAAACTCAGGAGAAGAATTGGGTTCACGTCAGCTCTGATGCCAGCAGACTTGCAATTATCTGGAAATATGGTGGGCTCTACATGGATACCGATATCATCTCTATCAGGCCTATTCCAGTAAAAACATTCATAGCAGCCCAGGCTTCCCAGGTTGCCAGCAATGGGATTTTCAGCTTTCCTCACCATCACTCGTTCATTTGGCATTGCATGAAGAATTTTGTAGAAAACTATAATGCGGACATTTGGGGACACCAAGGTCCCTATTTAATGACAAGGGTGCTTAAAACCTTATGCAATCTTAGTAATTTTAAGGCTGTGGAGGACCAATGCTGTCGGAAGATTTTCTTCTTAAATCCTCAGCGTTTCTATCCCATTCCCTATCCATTATGGGAAAAGTACTATGAGGTCTGGGACATACACCTCAACTTCAGTGACTCCTATTTCAATGACTCCTATGCCTTGCACCTGTGGAACTATATGAATCAGCAACAGAAGGCAGTGGTTGCTGGAAGTAATACACTGGCAGAAAATCTGTACAAAACCTACTGTCCCATCACATACAAAAAACTTATTCTGGACAGACATCGGAGTGTTTGCAAGAGAGAATAAAAGACTGTTCAACTGGATACAGCAGAACAAGGGACCTTTCCCATTTGGGTATTCCTCTGACTAAGATACACTGTTCACAGACTTCTCCTCCTCTTCATCAGTGTGTGGCTCTACAGGTGCATTAATGCACTTTAATTCATGCACATTAAATCTAGTACTTCCATTGTGAGATACTAGGAAAATATGTATTAGCTTGTTTTAATGCACATTAACTAAAAAGCATTGGGGTGTTTTTAGTGATGCTTTAAAGAGCATTAAAATAGGCTAATGCACATTAAAGCACACGTGTAGTTGTGCCCAGTGATTCCCACCTTTGTTCTGTCTCCAGATCTCTCTGTAATGAACTGCCTCCTTTCCCAAATTCCCCAGGACTGAGTGAAATGTGTAGAAAGGCAGAGGGTGCAAATATCACTTGAGCATCAATGGTAAACATGGCATATTCTTTAGGAGAAATAACTTATGCCTAAGTCCTAAGTGATTTAGGAGTCTCAGTCTAATTTTTGAAAAGCTGAATTGGTGTTTAGGAAGCAAAACTTCATTTTGCATCAAGTCTTATGCCCTAAGAACCTAGTTTTAGAGGTATTTATGTGCCTCAATGCAGATAGACACTTAATGGGATTTTCCAAAACATTAGGTGTCTATCTATCTGCACTGCTAAGCCCTTACTGCCATTACAAATCTGGCCATTTGTATGCTTTTAAAATGCTATCTGTGTACAGTGAATATTTGCAGGCAAGAGCTCCACAACCTGACTAGGTATGAAAGAAGACTAAAGGATCTAGGATATGTTTCTGGAGGGCATAGGACAATAGAAAAGGGAGTTCTGGCTCTCCAGTTAGGATGTGTAATATCTGGAAATGTGTCCCTCATGTGCAGCATAGAGTGGAGGGTGTCTGGTTATCCCATCCTTCTGGACATTTGCTGGCCATCACATGGAGCCAGGAAGGATTTCTTTCCCTTCCTAATTGCTATTGCTGTCTGGGTTTTTTTCTGACTTCCTCAGAAGCATTGGGTGCTGGCCACACCCAAAGCTGCAGACTTTAACTAGGTGCGCTGATACTCTTACTGGGCCTTAGAAAACCTGGAGGTTCCTGGCTAGGGGGTCTTGCTTCTCTGCTGAGGGTCAAACTGATCTCTGTATTTGGGGCCAGGAAAGAAGTTTACTCCATAGTCAGACTGGCATGAACTGTGGGGTTTTTGCCTTCATCTGCAGTGGGAGCATGGTCCTCTATCTTGGGTCTCTTGATCATATATTAACAACTACTTCCTATCCTTGCAGGGGCAGGACATTGACAGTGCCCTTGTCCCCCTGCTTTACCTGTGGTAAGTTAAACAGAGTGTGATTTTGGTGTCCTGAACATCATGTTTGGTAGTTGTGTGTGAGGGTTTAGTCCCAAAGATTTTAAGAACAGGCTAGACAAACACTTGTCTAGGATGGTCTAGACAGGGATGACGCCTGCCTTGAGCAGGAGGTTGGACTAGGTGACGTCCTGAGGTCCCTTCCAGCCCTACTTTTCTATGAGTCTACGATTCCATAACAACAAGAAAAATAATAGCCCAAGCTATTCCAAATTTTTCATTCACAGAGTTTATTTCCCTCTTATATACTGAAGCTTTGTCCTCAATGTTCCTAACTGTGATGTTTTAAACAAAGGTAGAAATAAAATGTTTAACCAAGTTCAATAGCTCCAAGCTTCTTTTCTCTCCTGAATCTCCTTTCATTCCATAGACTCCTTCCCCCCTCCTTTTTTTTATTTTCTTATTCTATTTCTTCATTTTTTTCTTCATTGCTTCTTAGTAAGACAGCTTCCTTGTGGTTTCTAAGTATGTATGGGGTTTCATCAGTCATAAGTATGTATAGGGCCTAATCAGAATTGTTTCTGTGAATTCATCCATGCCACACTCCCGTGACATAAGGCAATGCTATTATAACCCTGCCTATCCACTTGCCATTCCTCCCTCCCTTCCCCATTTTCTTCCTTTGTGCCCAGGATTTGGCCGATAGGAGGACTAACAAGGTCTGGCTTCACCTTTTCCTGTCCTCCCTTCCTTTTAACAACACCTGGTCTTCCTTGCCTTACAATCTGTCTGTTCCACCAACCCCTACCCTCTGGTGTGATTTGCAAGCCAAAACAGTGAAACCGTTTTCCTGGCATTTGATCTTTGTATCTTTTGCCTTTACTTAGAAAACAGAGCTCCTGGGCTCTTTTCAGGTGCTAATTCATACCCTTTCAAACCCAGAGATCTAAAGAGTTTAAATACTGCAAATCCCTTTGGTCTGAAAGGCTGTTAACAAATGCAGTTCCTGATGGATGGCAGGTTAGTAACCCGTTACCCACTGTTTGCCATGTGCACAACGATAGCTTTTGTAAATACTAACAAGCTGGCAGCAATCTGCACTGTTTTTGCAGCTGCAAGTTACAGTAGAATTAAGTAGGAAAAGAAAGACCCCCCCCACCCCACACACACACTTTTGCTTAAATGAACCCTTTAACCTTCTTCCTTTAGGGCCTGATTCTTCACTTACAACACGGTTAGTCGGAAGTAACTACACAGATCCATGGAGTTACACAGTGTAACACCAATATAAGGGAGAGGAGAGTCGAGCCAAGCCTTTCCAGTTACCCGAGCAACAGCTTGGCTTTGGGGAATATTTCCCCATTCCTTTTCCAACGGAGAAGCTCTCTAGGCTCAGCACGGTGGGTCTGCTGTCATCACGGAGGTGCAAATTACATAGGTATAAACTGAGCTTTCTTTTTCTCTTTGCTTTCTGATGAGGGAACCTGCATTTTGGCTTGAAATCACCTGGGAGCTGCCTTTTTCCTGGGTGGCTTTGGATTTCCCAGTGGGGTACGCAGGGAGGGTGTAGAGTTACAGCACAGCAAAGTCCTCCCAGTATTCCACGCAGCTTTGGACAACCCCTCTGTGCTGGGAACCACTCTTAACCCTCCACACACATCGCTCCAATCCGGCCCTTTTAGACCCTCCTTTTCAATCTCTCCCTCCTTGGGGACAAGTAAGTATTTGCTTTTCTTATGTCCCGGGGCTTCATTTTGCAGGCTTTCCATCCTGATTCAGCACTATACAGTGCACATGAAAAGGCGATTGGGGGGGGGGGGGGGGG
>NW_005841975.1:691854-713638 GCF_000455745.1 Alligator sinensis | reverse complement strand
AGGGGGTGGGGGGGGGGGGGGGGAGAAAGTGTGAGGGGGATTTGTTTAACTGGAACAAGCCACCGAGGCTGTTCGCACAGCCGTGCAGTCAGAAGAAAAGAATTTCAGAGGTTCTGCTTGGTTATGTATTAGCTGCTCTGTCGTCTGTCTAACGGGCGGATCAAGTTCAGCATAGTTTCTCCCTGTACTTTGTTGGGAGCTCGGTTTGCAAGCAGTCTGGCCTCTCTGGAGCAAGCCGAGGTGGCATACATTTAGCTCCCTGAATCCTTGCTCTCTGAGTAGTTATAACAGGGGGGAGTGGGGGTAGGCAGTTCTCTTGCAGCCGTCTAAAAAGGAGGAAAGCCTTTGGATTGCATTAGGGGCTTCACTAGGTCTCGATCAGGCATTTTTGGCTTCTGACAACAGAAGACGTTTCCAAAAACTAAAAAAGGGAGGAGGGATTGCATGCTGTTTTCACTGGAGGCCTGGAGGAGGCCGATGAGCTGGCTAAGCAGCTTCTGGATCTGAGATCCAATCCTGAAGGCAATGGCGTAGTTCAGGACCCAGCGGAAGATTGTTTCAGTGAGGGGTGAGTGGTTGGGGTCCCACCACGCTGCCCAGCAGTCATACTGCTCCCAGCTTGTGGGCACTGATCCCAACACATAAATGTCCAAAGAAAAAGGAGGCCTGGAAAGGAGGCATGGGGTGGCTGCTGGCACCTCTGTTTTGCACAGGGATGTGTTAGTTTTCATATAGCTTGGTTTTTTGGTTTTTTTAGAAGGGTGGGAAAACCAAAGGCTTAAGGAAATAACTAACCCCCCACTGGTACTAGAGAACTGAGGGGAGCTAAGGGGGAAAGACAGAAATAAAAGAGGGGAGGGGAGGCCTAATTTTATAACCCTAAGCTTACTTGGTAACCTGCCCCTTGACTATTTCTCTGTCCCACTCCACACCCCTCCTTGTGCATCACTTGCACCCCAGAGAACATGCTTCCAGTCTCTCAGCTCTTGCAGTTTCCCTAACTCCCCTGGCCCTCATTTCCTCAGGAGAAGCAGGATAAAGATTGAAGATTGCAAGGAAAGATGGTCCTGTGCCTCCATATTGAGCTAATGTGCAGGGCCAGGATTAAATTGTAGTTTTGCTTTTTTGGTGAAAACTACAAAATTAAGTGACTGATGACTGTGAATGCATTCCCCAGCGAGCAGCAAAAGCCTAGCAGCCCAGGGGAGGAGGGAAGGGGTCTCAAAAGGGACAAGGGAAGGTTAGGGATGGGTAGGGGAGGGCTATTTGCTCCTCTAGGTGGGAAAACTTGGGGGAGAGGGATGAGATAACATACATGCGAAGCAAACAGCCTTTACCCAGTGCCAGGGCCGTCTTCCAAGGCAGCCCCCAGGTGCCCCCAACTCCCCATGCCCCAGTTTTCCCACCCAGAGGAGCAAATAGGTCCCCCCCCCCCCCCGAGCGAGCAAAAGGTCCCCCCCCCCTCCCTACCCAGCACAAGGCCATCTGCCAAGGCAGGAGGCTTTTGGTGCAATTTTTCACGCAGCTATATCATTGCGTACCCACTTCCCTACCCCACTATATGGGACAGATGGCCACTACTGCTGTTCCTGCCTTTTCCAGTGAGGGGGTAGGGGGCACTTTTCAGCAGTGATCAGAGGCCTTGGGAGCAAAGCCTCTGCTGCTGCAATTAAACCTGGCCCTAAACCTGCCCTCTCAGTCAATCTGGGGGCATGAGGGGGTGCCACAATCTGAGTGTAAAATAGTGATCCTTGCCACAATCGGGCAATGATACTAGTGAGCTGGGCTCATGCTTTAAACCAGGACCTACTAATATGTCTGTGTTGCCAGCAAAGACAATGCAAAGAAATACCATGCAGCAGATCCTTTGTGGTGTAAATCCCAATCGCTCCACTGATAGCAGCAGGCTGCACTGATTTGACACCAGCTGAGGAGCTGGCCCCAGAATTCACTGGGGTATTAGTGCACTCCTCTCAATGGATTGGGCTATAATGGCTGCTAGGACACAGGGATGTGATGGGTTGCTAGGTTCACCTGTACGAGAGCTGCAATGAAGACGGCTGGCAGGCAAGTGAGAGACCAAGCAGGTCACTCATTGGCACAACATAAGGCCAACCCAGGTGAATCACTGCCTGAGGATTTGAAATACCAGCCATGTACCATCAACACAACAAAATTACATTGCCCCTCTTTATTTGTGTTGTGGTAGCACCTTGGAGCCCTGGTTATGAACCACTGATCCTATTGTGCTAGATACTGTACAAACCCAGAACAAGGAGGTGGTCCTGGCCCCAACAAATTTACAGGTCTGACAGAGAGAGTGAATGATTTTATGGACAAATTTCACTTCTTTTCAGAGTAATGCACAAAACAGGTTACATATACCAGCTATCCCAATCTCTCATGTTTGCACAGTTTTGATTTTCAAAGCAAGGAAGCAACCCCCATATTCCATTTCTAAAATGTGGTGCCTTTTCTTACATGGCTTATCTCCACCTGCCACAGCTTGTCCTTGCAATTTAATGATGCACTCAGAAAATTAAAGCCAGTTTAATGCCTTTGAAGCCAAAACTATCAACATTTTGGGGAAGGGGCATTCACATTTACCCAATGGAACATGAATGTAACTTGTGAAGTCCTCATGTTCCAAGTTACCTCTCTCAGAAACATCTGGCACCTGCATCCTGAATTCTGCCTAACATGGTCTTGTCATAATTGGGCCCCAATGGGGGCAGAGGGAGAAATTCTGGCCTAATCAGAGCAAGTGGGAAAATTCCCACTGAGGTTAGTGAAGAAGGCTCTCACAGTCAGTTCTTAGCCAGTATTAATCCTCATTGCTCCACTGAAACCAAGGGAATTATGCTATTTTATACCAGCTGACAATCTGACCCAGCTGAATTCAAATAACATTCTGAGGAAATAAACAGGTTACCCAGATACATTGTGTACTCTGCATCTTTGGAAGTGTTTAAGACCTAGCTAGGCAAAGTCTTGGCTGGGATGATCTAGTTGGAGCTGGTCCCGATTTGAGCAGGGGGTTGGACTAGATGTGACCTCCTGAGGTCCTCTCCAACCCTCATTGTCTGTGATTTGAAATAAATCTCTCAAGCCAGGCCAACTTATCAAGCCTGACACCATGGGATAGAGACTTTGACTTGTACAGAACAAAGCCATATTAGAAATGTACCCACCAAAGTCTCCCACATGGCATGATGCAGTACAGAGGCAGTGAAAAACATAGCAGCTTGGTCACAAGCCATTCTACTGCCTGCCCCAAGAGTGTGTTTTGGTGTCTGGGCCTAAGCTCCACATTCATGATGACGACCTGGTTAACACACCATTCCCTTGGCAGATCCAGAGATGATTAATATTTACCAGGTTGCACAACAGTACCTGCCTCCTATGTCATGCAGCAAGTCATTAGTGGCTTCTAATAAGCATTCTGAGAGTAAACAGGGAAAAGACAAGGGTGAGGGAACCTGGGGTGGGTCAGAATCAGATTGTGTTCCTGGCCACACCTTTTAGCCTCCACTACAGGAACAGACAGGCTTTCTAGCGAACACTTTTCTTATCCACCCATGGGGCACAGGAGAACCATGTCCTTCTAGGAGCATTTTGGTGGGGCAGGGAGGGGCTGAAGCTTGAGCCAGCTGAGTTGCTGGATAGATCCAGCAAACCAGCACAGCTCCATCAGCTTTAAGGGACATTGTGAGGCCTTTTGCTTTAGACACAAGTATAATAGGAGGGAATTATGATACGGCTCCAATGACCTTGCTGACTAACTGTATACAACTTATAAAGTCTAGTTATTTACTGCACAACAAAACCTATGTTAAGGAACATTATTAAAGTGACGACATCAAGCTCTCAAGAGCTAGGAAATGTCACAATTAAGTTGACTTGTACACCCTTAATTCAGACATGGCATTGTGATACAATCTTTAATTACATGATCACATCCTACTTTTCCCACAGGACCCTTGCCTAGTTCAGAGCCCAAGGGAAACGGGGGCTCACTTAATGAGCCACTATTCAGTATTTCATATTCTCCTCATTGTGTGGCACCCGGCCTTATTTACTGCACACTATTCAAACCCTGCTTTGAAGACAGAATTATTAATGTCCTTGTGAGTTTTTCTATGGTGCCCATCACAACAGTGTCAGAGTGCCTCACAACCAGTAATGAATTTATTTTCATGGCATCTCTTGGAGGTGAGAGGCTAACGTTATCTCCATTTTACATATATGGAACTGAGGCCAAAGGAGATTAAGGTCAGAGGTACCCGATAACTCCGGATGCTTAATCTAAGACACTGCGGACTTGACTTTTCAGAGAGCTGAGTATCCTAGGGCACTTCATATATTCAAAGCACAGCTCCTGCTGACTTCAGTTGCAGCAGTGAGTGCTCAGTGCTTCTTCAAAAAATATCCCAGAGCTCAGAGCTACAATTTCAGGGAAAGTCCAGCTCATCCCTGTCTGGAGCATGCTCAGTGCTGGAAGAACCTGTTGGAAATTTAGCTGCTAAAATCTAAGATCTACTGTCTAAGAAGTCCTGGTCAGTATTTGCAAGCTGAAAGAGCTTGGCTTCCAGTGCTCTGGATACTCAGCTGGGAAGCATGAATTATGGGCTCTATTCCAAGGATCATTTCTTTTTCTTTTTTTTTCATTCAATGATTGTTTCAAGTGACATCCATGAACAGTGACGGAAGCAGAGATTTGTCCCTTGTTCATCTCCCCTTCTGGCCCCATGAACCTTGCATTCCTTTTGGCATAGTGGCCTGCCTCTTAATAGGAGGGATGAAAAAAGCTCTAAAACCAATGTAGCCTCTAGTCTGGTGGCTGTGGCAGGCTATGGGTTTCCATTCTCCCAGGCTGAGGTGGAGCAACATCAAACCAAACTCTCTTCCTGGACACATGCTCTAACCTCTAGGGTATTATGGGACCATCCCCATTTTTATTTAAAAAATGAAGCAGCTACAACTACCTTTTGTGAGGGGTCTGATCCTATCAGTGTCTGGGGCACGTGCACACCTACCAGATTGAGCTCCTCTTGCTGCTGAGGTTTCTGGATCCCACTGGAGCTTAGGGAGAAGCTAGCTGCTGAGATAATCAGGCTGGGGAACTTGTCACCATGTGCACAAGGCAGAACTATAGGCATTAGGGAGATACAAGGCAGAATAGAAGACGCACTGAGTTTAGGCCAGTGATTCCCACCCCATGGGGTGACGTGAGGTCCTTTTAAGGGTGATACAAGGTTCTGCCCAATATTTCCAGAGACTTCAAATAGGACCCCCCACCCCCAGTGTCAAAAACATTCTGACCTGCTGTGAGCTTTCTGAATGCTTTGCAACAGAATTGATCTATTATTTTTCTATATTCAAGAATCAAGTGAAAGCTAAGAGCTGGCATTTTCTGCGGGATGCTTTGTGTCTAATGAGGGATGTCTTGAGTCTAAAAAAGTTGAGAACCACTGGTTTAGGCAATACCCAAGGGTAGGCAGAAGCTGAGCAGGAGTTTTATGAATTAAATGTTGGATTTAGCCACCTAAACTCTCTCTTAATCATGTTTTGGTCACCTAAGTCCTGAGGTTTTTTAGATTTGCCCCCTAGATCTTTTTCTCTTCCTCTCTCATCTCACCCTCACTTTGGAAAGTTTCCATATTTCCAGGCTGGTTACTCCTTTCTCATACAAAGGAATTTCCCCTGTCCTGCCTCTATGACTGTAAGGGTAGGAATGTAGGATTTGTCATGCCTACATCATCCCTTGATAAGCCATCACTAAGATCCTGCCTACAGCAGTGGCTAATGCAGTTCACAGTGCTTCAGAGGAATGCAACAAGTCTCACAGGGCACACCTACATGAGATGCTTTAAGGCACATTAGCCTAAATTTAAGGTGCATTAGGGAACATGTCTACATGTGTGCACCCTTAATGCACTTTAAAAATGGCACTTTGGGGCTAATCGCACCTAAATTTGATACTTGCAAATGCAGGTATCAAATTTAGGCGCTAATAGTTAGGGCACATTAATGCACATCTAGATGCGTTAAAGTGCACAATGCTGTGCTGTGTGGACTGACTTGGAACTAACTTTGGGTATTTTTACACATGCAAATGCCACAGAGCCCAGGCACTTTGAAAAGTGCCTGGCGCTGGGATGCTTGCAGTTATACAAGTAGCGAAATGCACATCATTGCTGAGAAAATGGTGGTGGCACCCTTTGGAAGTAAAGCACATTGGAGGTCCTTTTGTTCAAAAGTGCACCACCGCCATTTTCTGCATGCTGACGTGTGTTTTGCCACTCAATTAACCAAGTCTGCTCTAAAGTGATGGATCTCCAGCATATCACGGGATGAAAAAGTATGTGTATAAATGCCATCTAGTCCCAAGCCAGTCCACATACAGCATTATTTTTAATACCTGCATGTGTAGATGCCTGCCTAAACCCGCCTAATGCACAGTAAGCTAATGTGCATTAAATTTTTATGGGCTTAAATGCATGCCTACAAAGAACTGACACATGCATGTGTGCATAACTGTATTTATATGTGTGCATATATATGCAAAGAAAGCACACACTGCTCTATACTTCCTGACTTGCAATGTCATCATTTTTTTTCTTAGAAAGTGAATTCCCCCACTTCCATTCTCCAGCAAATTATACATACACACACACATATATATAATACATATAACAGCAGTAGGAGGCCTTCTGCGATCATTGCTAACTGTGAGCAGTACAGAGCACACACAGCTCTGTTAGTACTCATGTAACCATAACAACAGGAGCTGATAACCTAAGGACAGAAGTGATCCTTGCAGGTTTCTGTTTCATAGAGCAGAGGTAAACAGAGCCTGGCTTCACCTCCCATGCCCAGATCGTGTTGCAAGTCACACAGCCTGATGGTCTAGGTCTGGGGGGTTCCCTTTGTTTAATGTGGCAACAGAAAAATAGAAGTTTTCACACCAGATCGGACAGCAGTTGACTGGTTAATTTGCTTGCATGTGAATGGTTATCCAGTAGAATTAAGTGATTAAGAGTGGTGAGCTAGGGCTGTGGTTTTGTGTGGCTTTGTCTTGTTTTTCACAGTACCTGGCAAAACTCAATTTAAACTTAATTGAGACTTTGCAGCATTCCCACAGTGCAAATAAATAAAAATAAACTGGTATCATTTCATGTGAAAAATACGTGAAGAGCCTGTAATTTTAGCCAACAGAAATTAGCCATGACATCCCTGCCCCATGTACAAGTGAGAAGGGGTGGATTGGACAGGACAGCTTTCAAATGAGGTTTTATTTGAAAACATATATGTGCCCCCTCAAAAATAATGAAGCAGGCAACAAAACAGGTCAGTTGTAATCCAGTGTGGTACTAGAGGAATAGTATGAAGGACTTTGAAGTGCTGGGTTGTGGGATTTTTTTTTTTTTTTGCATTGCTTGAAAACTCAGACAAAGGTAAATCCTGGAGCTCAGCTGCTATATTGATCTGCTCTTTTCAGCCTTGCTTTTCATGAAAAGCAACAAAAGGCTAAAAAATGATGGCTCCTAAAGCAAATACTTGGACAGCTTTAAAATAAAGAAATGATCCGGTGGGATCCCTGAAAGCTTCTCGTTTTTACTCTGACATTGTCTCTGGCAGGACTGCTCATGAGGGCACCTGCATGATAGGAAGGGTTTCACTTGACTCTCTCCTCTGTTCCTGGGTTGCCAGCAGTTTTTACCCTCTCACACACTGCTCAGTCTCCTGCTGTAGCCCAGAGAGAGACCAATGCAATAAGTCAGGTAAGTTCAGTGATGTTAGAAAGCGCCATCTCAACTAATTAACCTAAAACACTAACCTGTTTCTATTATTTATGTTATAGTAACACAGAGACCCCTGCCATCACAATAGGGACTGTATGTGAACAGTGAGACAGAGATGTGGCAGACAAAGTAAAGCAACTTGTCCTGTGCCAGCCAGCAGGCCACTGTGGGTCACTGGTGCCCTAACCAGTGAACCATGCCACCTCCCTCAGTCACTGAATTATTCTATCTATGTCAAGCATCAGATGACTCCATGAATGGGCTTGCTTTCAGCACAAGCTCCTGCAGTCTTGTGGCTGTCTGGTACAGTAATACAGTAATAGTGCAGCAGTTAGCCAGGGGAGAGTTGTTTGATGCACTAGAACTAGCAGGCAGAGCAAGAGCCGGCCTGGCAGAGAGCTCCAACGTCTCGAATGGGAGATGCCCAGGCTGGACTTTTTAAAGGCACAGACCCACATGGGACAGCAAGTGTGGAGCAGGAGTGAGGCCCTGATCATGCAGTGGGATCCCTGCAGGCAGCCTGCTGCCCATCCACAGAGCCCCACTGCCATCGGTAGGCCTGCGGACAAGCACTGGGACACATCAATGCAGAGCTTCCTGCAGGATCAGGGCTTGCTGCAGATTAAGTCAATGTGGTGCCCCCAGGTAAGGCCAGAACAGGGGCCGGGGTGGGCACAGAGGAGGCTTTTGAATGCCCTGTGTGTTGCCTTGGAGGTCTCAGTGGGCAACGTAAGAGCTAATGCTGACAGACATGCATGCCTTTCCAATGGGGAATCATTTCCCTTGTGGAGCTGAAGTGGACACAAATGTATGACAAGGCCAGCTCCAAATCTACAGGCCAGGTAAACCAACTCAGAAAGCCATGATGCAAGTAGTGAAGTCCAAAAAGAAATTGGGAAGGAGTTCCTAGTGGATATCAAAAATGAATAGGTGAAGGTTGCAAAATATCATACAAATCCATCCCGTCTTTGTCTCTTTGGACTCCTGTCTCATTTGGTGCAAAGTGGTATAGTTCCACTGACCTCAGTGGGGCAAAGCTGATTTATACCCAGGGAGTGTATGCGGCCACATCATTTGCTTGGTCTAATTAGGTGCCCCTAAAGTAGACACCTTCCTGGTAATGTGCCTATTCATTTCAAACAGCAATGTTTGCTGCTCTCCCACTGAAAGAAAAAATTGTAAACAAACCTGTATTATCCAGCTGTGTCTGCAACATCTATTCCCCCTGGGGAACTACTGAGGGAATGCACCTATGGCAGACCCACAGTTTCTCCACACCAGGATACCACCAAGGTAGATGTTTTGCAAATCTACCATTCTCTGGACACGGGACACAGTTCTCAGCATTAGATTCTCCCTGTACTTACACCCTTAAAAATTAGGGCAACCCACAGAAGACCGCACAGTCTCTCCCTTGTCAAACAGAGTGGGAGCAGGAGTCAGTCCAGCACATACAGCACAGGAAGACTCTTCTAAAGGGTCTTGGGTAGGAGAACACTCATGGATTTCTCTTCCCTTGCTTGTGGCTCTTGACTTTCTCTCCTTCTCCCTGTGGCATTACATCACAACAGTCCTGGAGAAGCCTATAGGGCCAAATCTTCAGCTACTACAATCACTGCAGCCCTTTGAGACCCTTATAGCTATGCCAGTTTACATCAGCAGAGGAACTGGCCTGTGAATCTCTCTTTATGCATTCTCCTGGCTGTGATCAAGTACTCCCTTCCTTCCTCTGAGAGTTCAGCCCCAAGCAGAGGCTTAGAAAAATCTGGTGGAGCTCAGCTTTCCTGAAACAAGCCTGGAGTTGCATAAACAGCCACTCGGTTGCCTGGCCCTGTTATCACTTGTCTCCTGCATACACACATTGCACCTCAGCGAAGTTCAAACAATGGAGGAGGTGTACTCATGTGAACCCCTTCCATTCTGTAGTTCTCAGTTTAGCTATGGTGTGTACTCTACCACCGGCCGGCCTGCAGAGTATTATTATTGGTACATACGACACACCTAGTAACTTGCTGTTGCCCACACACAGTTCTCTGTTGCCATTTCTCTTGGCGCTCAAGTGATACAGACAGTGCAATTTTGATCTGAAAAATATGGTATGTAATATTTTATAAATGGCAGTTTTTATCTAAATATCTGTTAGGATATGCAACAGCAGGTATCACATCCTGTTAAAAGGTGACTGTGAACACTGGGAGTGAAATTTAATTTTTAGAATCCAATGGCTGTCACCCATATTTTAACTGTTAAATAACTTAGATTTTAATTTGTAGATTTTTTTCTGCACCAAAGTGTTAGCTATAAAGCTAATAATAAAGATTCCTTGACACCACAGAGTGAGAAAGAATTTTTTAAACCTGATTGTATCATTTCTACAATCAGTCTATATTTTAGGACAAAAGTGGGAAAATGAGCAAATGGCATTCTAGGTAACAATCTAGATTTAGGTCAGAGAAAGGTAATGCAGACAAGTCCTTTTGGTGGTTCGCTGGGAAAAACCAAAAATGTTGCAATATTGAAGTATAATAAATTGGTTTGTTTTCCATGTCTTGTTTGAAAGCAGTAGAAATGTGTGCCACGATCAAGTGTACGTGTATGATTCTGTGTATGTCCACATGTTCTCATGGAACTGATCATTTTAAACCGCTGTAACACAGAGAGGTTTGATATTTTTTTTTAATTTCTTTTGTTAGGTACTAAGAGTTGAAGCATAAGCCTCAGCATAATTTTGATCTGTTGATTCTCCACATACCCACCAATTGCCTTATCAATGAACTTGCATAACTTTTTTTTCAAACTTTAGAAACATCTATAGGCCTCATGTAGCCTACAAAGAGAATTATTTGTAATGATCTCTACTAGGCACTGTAGCTTTTATAAGAGTGCATGTACACTTGCATATATGGTATTGGGTAGATATGTGGAAGTTTTAGGCATATCTGACTACTTTAAATATATGTGGGCACATATACGGAGAGGTGTTTTATGAAAGTTTATAAATGTATGTGCGTGTGTATGTCATGCGTGTATGCAGGAATAGACCCCACAGCCAAGATATTAAAATTTAAACTGAGTGTAAAAAATCAAATTCTTATTTTTAGAAAAGTTAGTTCTAAATATTGCCAAAAATAGGCATTTAAATGTACCTCAACAAGGGGACTGACTTCGCAAAATGCTGAGCAGCAACTGGTATGGGCTTTACACAAGAAAATGTGTACACAGACAAACCCATGGGTATATGAGGCAGCAATATATGTAAAAGTATCAATCAGAGTGGGTAAAAAAAATGTTCCCACAAAAAAGGTCCATAAAATATGATGGGTTTTCATACAAAAAAACCAGAAGATTAAGTGAAAAGTTCACTTCCCTCCTCCCCCCCGAAAACAGAATTTTCTTGCAAAATGTTCCATTTTGTAAATAAAACCGTCTTTTGTCTGAAAAAGGACCTACTTATACTAGACCAGCACTAGTGCTGTAGAGGTTGTGTGTATACCAATAAAGCGTAGACCAGTAGACAGGCATAACCAGCGTAGATATTGATGTGCCTACAGAGTGTGAGCACATGGAGTTACACATGCTTTTTTGCCTTGTAGCCGTTCTCCCAGAATATTTACTATCCATGGTATTTGCCTGCATTCAGGACACAGTGGCCAAGTATGCCAGGGCACGGCACCCCCATGAGCTACCCCAGCAATGGGGCAGTCTTCGGGAACATGCTCACCAGCCCTGGTGGAATCCCTGCCTTCAAATTCCAGTCTCGCCGGGACAGCATTGATTGGAGGAGGTTTAGTGCCATCGATGTGGAACGAGTGGCCCGGGAGCTGGACGTGACCACGCTTCAGGAGAGTATCAACAGTGTCACCTTTTGCAACCTTGATTCAGAGAAGTGCCCATATTGCCAGCAGCCGGTAGACCCAGTCCTCTTAAAGGTCTTTAAGATGGCACAGCTGACCATTGAGTACCTGCTGCACTCCCAGGAGTACCTGAGTGCCAGCCTGGCACTGCAGGAGGAGCAGCTCCAGTCAGCAATGGAGGAGATCAAGCTCACCAAGCAGGAGGTGGAGAAGCAGGCAGAGGAAATGAGGGGAGTCAAGGAGGAGAGCAGGAGGCGAAAGAAGATGATCGCCACCCAGCAGCTTCTCTTGCAGGCTGGGGCCAATAACTACCACAAGGTGAGGTGAAGGGTGGAGGACAAAAATGCCTGACAAGCCTCAGTGCTCCTGGGGCCTTGAAGGGCAGTGGTCCTTTCACTGCTAGCGGTCACCTCTGCAGCAATAGCAGCTCAGTCACCAGCCCCGGACCTGGCACCGGTTGCTTAGACAGTAAATTTCCCCCTGAAGCCTTGGCTCAGCCAGGCATGTGAGCTCCTGTTTAAGTTTAACCAAGCAAAGAGCTGCATTGACTATTCAACTTCTTGCAGCTAAGCACAGGCATAACTGCCTTGCTAGACCAGATCTTAGCCCAGGCCACTGAGTGCCTTCAGAGGAACAGGCAGGAGTCGCAGGGGGGCGGGCATCAGGCACGTACAGAAATCCATGACCTTGTCCAGAAAGTACAATCACTTCTGGACACATTTCTCTAGTCACCAACTATAGAAATGACCCACTACTACAGCAGGTTGCTTTGCACTGCAGTAGGGAAGGAAATGGATGTTTGTGTAGACAGTACAGAGTTTCATAACTCTGGAGGAGAGCCCCTGTTGACTGTTGGTCCCAGGTTCAAGCCCCCTCTGGATGTGCAGGTCCTAGAACTCAAGCACTCTTTTTTCCCAAATAAGTGCCTACAGTCACCTTTACATATTCATATGGGGAGGGAAGGGAAAGTGTCCATAGTCATCCACAGGGCTACATGTCCTGGAACAGAATTCCTCTGTGTGCATAATGCCTTGCAGATGGCCAAGATGCGGTCACTCAGTTGACCAGGAAGCAGTAGACTCCTATCCCTGCTTTCTCTTGAGGGATCCCACCTGTTGTGTAACAATTTGGCCCTTATAGACCATGCTACATTCCCAGGTGGCAGTTGCCCCTAGGACGTTCCTCAAAGGGGGATGCCTAAAGGGCAGAACGTGAGCAGGAAGACAGAAAAGTGGTGCTCCCTCTTGTGGGCAACTCTGTCGAGCTGGGAGAAAAAACCATCATTCCCTCCACAGCCCAGGCCTCTGTCCACCTACACTATCAGATT
This sequence comes from Alligator sinensis, assembly GCF_000455745.1. Lineage (NCBI taxonomy): Eukaryota > Metazoa > Chordata > Crocodylia > Alligatoridae > Alligator > Alligator sinensis. The sequence continues at coordinate 700,652 of NW_005841975.1, read as the reverse complement.
ATACTTTTCACTGATTCCCTGAGGGAAGAAATTGGATTTACCAAGAGGAAGGGAAGATGAGGGATTAGGTCACCAACCATGGGTGAGAGTCCTGGGAGCTATTCTCTCCTTTGCCTCGAGTCACTTCTCATCTCCCAGTGCCTTAGTTTCCCATCTTTGTATACCTCCTCTCAAGTCACCATAATGATTAGAAACCAAAGAGTCACTACGCTGGTTAGCTACTACTTTTACTATTAGTGTCTGCATGTTTATATTAATATATTCTGAACAGTCATATACTTGAAGCTATTCCTTCCTTACAAATGGCTCGAACTTCATTTCTATACTTTTTGGTTTAGGATGCATTTGAATAAATACATACACAAAGTGCAGTAGTTCAACCCATCTTTGGATTATGACTAATTGCATAGGAATATAGGCATATCATCTTTTTCTTCATTTGTTAATGAACCTACTTCTCCCCTAGGACTGCTTTTCCCCTTGATGTTGTTAAAAAAAATTCTTCTTGTTCCCCTACACCACTTTGGTTAGCAGCATTAATTCCTTTTGCTCTTCTCTGGCCTGTGATTCCCACACGTCCCAAACCTCACACACCTGAGCTGTCTCTGAATGTGCTTGAGTTTCATTGTCATCTCCAACCCTGTCATAAGGTCCCTCTTGGCCTTCTGTGAAGAACAATCCTGACAATCTTGCTGTCATACGCATCTGACTTATTACTCAAGCATTGTGGGAACTCTTTGTTTTAAACTAGTAGGATGCTTTTTGGGGCCAGGGGGACAGAATGAGATGTGGACAGTTTCATCCTTCTAAAGTGACTCCTTTTACTCATTCTCTTTCTGTGACACCCAGTGTCACCTGTGTGACAAGGCCTTCATGAACTACTCCTTCCTCCAGGCCCATGTTCAGCGCAGACACGTCGAGGCCAGTGAAGCTGGTGAGTAATGATGCTCAGTTTCTTTTGGAAGGGTTTTCTCTGTCAGTGATAGGTGATGGAAAAAGAATGGAGAAATGGGAGGAAATCAAAGGTGCTGAGTTCCTTTAGCATCTTTCGAGAGCTGACTGTGGCAAGCCCAAGAAAGAGAGAGAGTCTGTTTTGATTTTTTTTTTCAGCAATCCAGATTGCAGGTCTGTTCCTTTCTATCCAGGCCTCTTTTTTGTTCTTTTTTTTTGTATCAGTTGATTTCTGACTGGGAGTCTCTATCTCCACAGAACAAAACATTGGGGGAGAGCTCTGCAAAGGCAGGGAGGGAGAGGAAGAGGAAGGAGGGGAGGTCAGAAGAAGAGAGAGTTGTGCTCATGAAAGGATGAAACTTCAAAATATCTTCTCTGAAATGAGGCCAGGTTCATCAGGCTTGGAGGTTTCACATGAAACGTCCTGGTAGATACTTATACAGGCATCTCACTGGGATCAGTAATTTGTCTTTTCTCAAGTTATTGACCCACCACTCTCTCCCACTTGAAATCACTTTGACTTCTCTAGAACAGCAGTTCTCTACCTTTTTGTACCAGAACCCATTGGTAAACATTGATGGCCAGTCCTGACCCAGTGCCCCTCACTCCCGCCCCCCTGCCCCCTGGCCCCTACTTAAAAGGAGAATCTATTTTTAAAGTTTGTTCATGACCCTTTCATCTATTCTTGTGATCCAATTTGGGGTCAGGACCCACAGGTTGAGAAACGCTGCTTTAAAACATGCAAGTGCTCAGCACCTCCGAAAATCAAGCTTCATAATTAAGTTCCCATGTAGGGTCAAGGTGACTAAGATGAAGCAACCCAGTTTAAAAAGTCCCACTATCCTCCAAACTGCTTGGGACCCCAAATCAGTGATAAAGTACATGCATTCAGAAACACAAACCAAAATGTGTTTTAAAACAGGTTCATGTGCATGTGCCCACGTGTGGTTTTCGAAACAGTTCTTTATTATTTAAAAGGAAGAGACAACATAGCCTAGTGAAATGGGCACTGGATGAGAATTCAAGGCCCCACTTTCTGTCCCCGTCTCTTAATTGGCAGAGCTTGCATAGACCACTGCCCCTTTCTGTGACTCAGGTTTCCCAGTGGTAAGACAGAGAGAGACCTCTGAACGCGGGAAGCCACCAGGGGAAGTAAGCAGCACGTGGAAAACTCGGCACATGCCTTGCTTACCCTCCCCCTCAGCTTCTCCTTTCTGTCACTTTGTGAGACAGGGACCTATGATCTGACTTGGTAAATGGCAATTTTTATGTCATTATGAGATAATGATGCTCATCTCCTTGGGAACGGACTTTGAGATTGACGGGTTAAACCTGCTAGATCAGAGCTAGGTATCTTGGTTATTCATTTGCCCAGGCCAGGATTTGCCCATCTGCTACCATGAATGTAGCAGATGGGCAACAGGAGGAGGCACAGAGTCTCTTTAGCAACATGCAGAAGGAAGGAACAATTTGAGCCTCAAAACACAAGCAACATTCAAGGAATACTCTTGAGGGTGTGATATTAATCATGTCCAGTAGAGGGCAGTGGTGCCATGCATATGTGTTGCACTTTGTGTTGCATGTGCATATGTGTTGTACTTTGCAAAGGATCTTAGGTTATGATTTCAGATGTATGAAATATCTATAGTGAAAGAGAAGATGGCTTAGTATTTAAAAACCTTTCATATTTTGTTAACACAGCATAATATTTTTTTTTCTGTTGTTTAACTCAAAACTTCTGCCCCTTTTCTTGATGGACCAAAAGACTGATCCTGCAACATTAAAATCAATGCAATTTTCCTGTTCACTGTAAGTGTAGGGTTGGATCCAAACAACCAGGGGAAGAATCTGGCAATTCAGGTCCCTACTCATGGTCTCTTTGTTTGAATGGACTTTACAGAGAGGCAGAAGAAGAAGCAGGTGGAGCAAATGGAGGAGGAGATTGAAGAGCTGAAGGTGAGGCTGAAAGAGACCCGAGCCCAGCTGGAGGCTGAAAGGGAGGTTGAGAATCAACGAAGGGCTCAGGTACGAAAAAAGTTTTTTGGAGAAAAAGAGGGGAAGGAAAGAAACACACTGAAATAAGCAAAAATTGCAATGAACTTTTTCTAACAAAAGGAAAACACCTGGTTTCAGTTTCAATTTTGCGCTGAAAAAATATGTTTTCTGATTAGACCTGTAAAATTTGTCCCTTTTATAAGAGAATTAATTTTGAAAAAAAAGTAATACTTGAAAAAAAGAGGTTCCAGTAAACTTAGAGTTTGTCTACACTAGAAGACTGCATTTAGCTGGACTGCTTTAGTTATACCAGCAAACATCCCTAGTGGAGATACAATTTCTATTCAGTGTTGTTTGTTGTTTCCTAGAATTAAATAAAATATGATGGAAAAAACACTTTGACTGCCAATTTACCTGTGTGACACTATGGATCTTTCTGCTATAAGAATATTGTCAAAATATCATACTCCCATCCAACTCCATTTACATCAGCCAGTTTCTAAGGTACACCTGGGTCTGAGTCTGAGGCCTAATAAACAAAGTGTTTTTTTTGTGCTGATATATCTATGTTGGTTAGAGGACACCAGGTGATACCAGTACAATGTCTGTTGTGGATTCGGTTATACTGGAAGAGCCAGAATTATTTCAATCTACTTATTCCCCTTCCCCCTCTACCAGTATAACTGTACCCACTCTAAGATGATTGTACCACTTAGACTATACTTGTGTGCCCAGATGAACCCAATGCTTTGAGCAGATGACGGAGGAGGTGAGCTTCTTAAGAGTTCACTTCCCTAAAGCCCAGTTAGAGTCTCCCAGTCCCTCAACAGGCTCAGTTTCTCTCTCTATGACCAGCTCCTCTCTAGCTTGGAGTTTATGTTTCCTTGGTAGGAAGCAGAGAAAGTTCGCCAGAGAGAAGAGGAGGATCTTAGAATAAAAAAGGGAATAAAAAGTGGAAAGAGAGAATTTGAAAGATGGAAAGAGGAGGAGAGGACCAAGTTTCAGAAGGAAATGGATGGCCTGAGACAATTGTTCCTCACGGAGTTCAAGGACATTGCTAGCAAGAACTCTGCCTTAGAAGGGGTAAGTGAAAAATCAAGGGTTAAAATTCTTCCAATTGAAAGAGGTGCTCAGCTTCCCATGTGTCACAAGTATTTAGTTCAATAAGCCTCCTTGCTCTTTCATGTTGTCTTAATGCCTTCACATCAGAAAAACAGGCTAGAGGGTGGTGGCAATGCTTTTCATCACTGTAACGCTAAGTGTAGCTCCTGCTTGCAGTAGTGGTGAATAAGGATCACGCCAGGACATTTCAGTGTGAGCAAAAGCCTGGTCTGAAATGCCATTGGGTCTCAAACTAATAAAAGCACAGAGATAGGAAATTAAAGGCCCAAGCAGGAGTTGCTGCGCCTACTCAGCTGGGTCATTGGGATTTGGGAGACTGTTGCCTTGCACTAGTTCTGTGCTAACTCAGGCCTTTTTTATAATGTCACTGCTTATCAGCTTAACCCCCAAGTGGCTTTCCCTTTGGTGCTCTGAGAAAGGAGAGCAGATATATTGAGTTGTTCAAGGCTATTCCTTGCTACTCCCTGGCATGTGGGTTTTCTCTTGGCTATTTCAGTGGCATGTCTCACTTCATGGACAATCCTAGCACTGTGCACTTAAAGGACTGGCTAATAGTTTGATAAGTGAGCCACAAGTGTCTGCAGTCTAGTCATTTCTCACCAGGTGTCACTGGTAGCTGGTGGAAGATGGTATCTGTTGGTACAATTTGCTCTTTCCTGCCTACTCCAGAAACTGCAGGAGCTGCAAGCCAAAAACCTGGTGGTGTCCAACCTGGGGACCCTGCGGGATGAGGACACTGATGGCAAGCGGCAGTGGGCAATGACCCAGAGAGAGTTCCAGGGCATGAGGGAAAAGATAGACTTGCAGGTGAGGAAAACATCTGATCCATTGCCCACAGTCACCTGTTGGGGACCTCTCTCCCTGAGAGAGATTAAATGAAAGCACGGGGCAGGTAGAAGCCAATAACTCCCCCATCAGGCCACACTAGAGCCCAAATTCAGGAAATCCCTGACACACATACTTAAGTCCAAAAAGCATTGAGGCACATGTTTAGCACATGCCTATTCCCAAATAATTTCCTAAATCGAGGCTGAAATGTATTCTCTGATCCACAGTCAGCTAGGGACATTGGAGTGGATGGGGCCTCCTAGACACTGAGTCCAGCTGCCTGCATTCATCGATAACCAGAGAAATCCCCCAAACTGACACTGCAAACTCTCATTCATCAATAAAGCAGTCGTCCTCGTGTAGTAGAGCTAGGTGTCCTTTGCTTTCTCTGGAACCCTAATCCAACCAGGGGTTTGTTTCACAATGACTCTGCTCTTCCTTTTAGTCTTTTTTTAACTCTGTGGGAGGTTTATTACAAGTAACATGCGCCTACTTTGTGACCGCCTGTACACAAGCTCACTTGCTCACGCGCCCCTTGAGTCATCATGTAGGATCATCTAAACCACTGGGCCAGCTCCTCAGTCAGCTACAACTCGTGTGGCTTCATCAATCCCATTATGCCTATTTGAAATTGGTATACAGTAGGTTTCCCGACCAGAGTAATGTTCCCATTTCAGAGTGGAAGTTCATATTCACCAGGGTGTTATACAATCTCAGCAGCTGAAAATGGAGAAATATCTCAGGTATCAAACAAAAGGTTGCAATAGCCAGGGATCACAAAAGCCTAACAACCCCTGGAAGAAGAGACCCCTAGTAGCTTTAAAGTTGCTTTTTCCTACCAATCAGCCTCTTCAGGATACAGTGGCTGCACTCAAAGAGCCAGATATCATGGGGGAAGGAGACATCTGAGTATTGTTCATTTGGGACAAAGTTAATACCAAGTTATGTCCAACTCATGGAAAACTAAATGAAAAGAGAAACAATATGTGTTTTTCATCTCTCAGAAAGCAGAATGGAAGAGGAAGCTGAAGGAGCTGCATCAGGAACACCAGGTGGAAAAGGAAGAGGTAATGACCAGACACGCTCATGAGGAGCAGAGCAGCTGCCCATTCCTGAGGAGTACAATAAGGTCTTGCTTATGCCATGTTTATGTCCAGGCCACAAGAACATTTTCAGTAGTTTTTCCTCTTTTTTTCCCTCCTTCCTAATTTGATGCGTCAGCAATCTTATGTCACATCAAAGATGCAGAGAGCTCCCTCAGTAGAGTTCAGCCCATCCAGTGATAACAAGGATGCCTGTCGCCTTACATTTGGCACAGACAGAGGTTAGATTTCAATGCCCTGCCTAACTTAACACACAGGAACATTTTTGATTTAAGGATTTGCAGGTTGAAAGCATTAGTATCTCACATAATCACGCCATGTACTGCAGTACTAGAGAGGAACCTTCTTTCCTTTTCTCTTTCTGCAGTCGCTTTCCTAAGACATAGCTCATGGTGCTTTATAGTAAGGGTAGCACAGAGAAGAAACACTTTACAGAGCAGGTCGAAAACTGATAACAGCAACAACAAGAAAAGGCACTCAAAAAATGAGACTGACTCTTAGGCATAGTCAACAGGAAAGCATTACACAGGGTAGCATCAGTGGTAACAGTGGCTTTGTGCTTTGCCCATGTGCCTCCTTAGATGAGGGAAATGACCATCCACTGACATTTAGAATCATAGAAAATGAGGGTTGGAAGGGACCTGAGGTCACATCTAGTCCAATCCCCTGGTCAAAGCAGGACCAGCCCCAGCTAGATCATCCCTTTGTCCTTTGAATATCCCAGAAACAGCAGTACCTCCCTTTCACTCACCATTTGAGTATAACCTGCATCTATGGCCCAGAGGGAAAAAAAAGATGTAAAGTCTATATAAATATGCCACTGGGTTGGACTGTATAGTGACAATTCAAGGCAAACTAAATATCCAGGTGCTTCCCTCCTTAGCAAAGGGGGAGACAATTGCTCTAAGCTAACAGGGAAGAAAATATTTTGACCACATTTTATACCCAGCGGGTACATTTACACATGCACACTTAATGCACAGTAATTTAAGTTACTGCACAGTAACTGAAAATAACTGCATAGTATAGACACGCTTCTACATGTGCATGCCCATACTATGCAGTAACTATGGTGATTTATGCCGATTTGGGTGTAAATTTGCTACCTGCATGATGCAGTTAACAAATTTATGCCCGAGTAGTTACTGCACAGAAAGGCACGTGTAGCGTTACTGCACAGTAACACTGTGTGTGTGTGGACTGACTTGGGAATAACTTTACTCCCAAGTCGGTCCACACACAGCATTACTGCACTGTAACACCTGCACGTGTAGATGCCAGCTTACAAACCACTTACTGTGCAGTAAATGCATGTGTAGAGACTCCCAGAATGTGTTAGTCTCTTAACTCCTCTCTTATCCCTTTCAGTTGAAGATTGAGAATGAGAGACTCCAGGCCTCCCTGTCTCAGGACCAGAGGCTAGCTACTAGCCACTTCCAGCAGCAAAAGGACTTGCTCAGTGCTCAGCTCAAAGAGCAGGCCAGGATCATCCAGGCACAGGAGAAAACGGTAAGCTTGCCAGGTTCTCTTGTTGCTGTGTGTGTCATGACCAGTCTAGACATAGATGCTTTATAAGTATGCTGAAGCCTTACAGGAGTGCAGGAGAGGTTTCAAGCTCAGATATTAGGAAGCTGTTGGTTCTGCTTCTTAGGGTCATGGGTTCAATCCCTGGTTCAAAAATTATGCAGTATAGGTCAGTTTGGATGCACCTATTCATATGAATATCTGCTTATGACGCTGCTGATACTGTGGCAAGGTCTTTGATTTAGGGACAGAAAGAGAATGACGTACACTACATGCACAAAGATAAAGCTATTTCTTTGAAATGCTGACAGTATCTACCTAGGAATTAAGGGCTGAAATGTAAAAGATTTCAAGAGAAAATGAAGGGGAGTTAAGGCACCTAAGGCATCAAAATGCCTTTAGAGCTGGCAGTAGGCATCTTATAGGCTCAATATGATTTGACCTGCTTTCTGATTATTTCCTAACCCGCTGAGGATGTGATGGATGGAATGAATGCCAATTAAAGATAAAATATCACAATTCTGTAGTGACAAAATAAACTGATCTTTGAATGACAGATAACCCATTGTTTTACAGATCAAGATGCTATCGGCAAGGAAAGTTGAAGGTAATATTCTATTGTTTGGGTAAACTGGATTAAGAATAGGCAAGATTTTCATAGCTGTAACTATGAAAACCATCAGCCATCAGCACACGCAGTCTTTGTCCACTCTTGACAACTTTTATTCTTGTAAATTTAGATGCTGGTTCTGTGAAAAAAAAAAAAAAAAAAAAAAAAAAAAAAAAAAGTAAGAAAAAATGTGTCATTAGCTTGTGCATCTTTATGACACAAGCATCTCATTGTGACTGTAGTGTGGTGTAAGCATGCAATAGAGAGCATTATATTGGGTAGCTAAGGGACTGGTTGCAGCCCAGCCATGACCGAAGACAGCTCAGTTGTGGGCTAACTGCCCAAGTGTTTACCCAGTTCCTTGGGAATGTTTTCCGTGACTGAGGTATGGACGTACCCAAGAGACGCAAATATAAAATCCCAGCAACTCATTTGCATGAAAATAAGGAATTTTGCCATCTTCAGATTTTCTCATTAAAATCTACATTCCCCGTAATCGCAGTGCAGAACAAAGACTTCCCTCCAGACTCCTGCTGGTTGCAGAACTACAGAGAGCCCTGAAATCTGTGCAACTGCAGCCAAGTTTGACTCTCAGAATATAAAGAAACTAAACAGACATTACTAAAAACAAAAATATGTCAGCTTTGATTGCGAAACTCAAGTGA
>NW_005841975.1:690348-691823 GCF_000455745.1 Alligator sinensis | reverse complement strand
GCCTTCTTGCTTCCTAACACCCTAATGTACCATCAAACCTTGTGAAGAACGCTGGCCTGTTAAGTTACTAGTGATGAACGGCGGTGTGTTTCATTGTGTTCATTAGAGGACTGCATTTCTGGAGAGAAGGGAAGTCTCCCAGAAAAATGTAACCAACAGTCAGTAAGGCCCAGACCTTCAAAGTATATAGACCCCGAATCTTCTTTTAAATCATTGGCAGCTAGATAACTGAGTATCTTTGAAAACCTAGCCCTGCATCTCTTATCCTAGTCTTCAAGGATTTTTCTTCTCTGCAGTAACCCAGGAAGCGACCAACGTAGAAGCACAAGAAGAATCCTCTGAAGAAGGTAGATATAGCAGCAGTGAAAACCCTTTTCTCTTTGATCACCTCATTCTACGTGTGTGCAAGCGAGGGATTTCAGGACAAAGTAGGCCATGGGTGAGGTCATGAGGGTCAAGTCCATGCCCTCGATCTTTGCTGTTGCATTTCCAAGGCACTATGAGCATAAGGAAAACAACTGGTAGAAAAATGGGTGTTGTGGGGGTTCTTTCCCTGGAAATAGCTGATGAAAATTACAAAATTTATTTAAATTCTGCACAGGGCAATTCACTTTTACAGCACAGCTTCAAGTCCTGAAAAAACCCAGCCAAACCCCATGATATTTCAATTGTGAAACTCTGCTGTGGTACTTCATGGAACTCATAGTTAGGGTGATTCATGCTCCTATTAGCCTTTATAGGTTGGGCTTTATGGTTGGACTACAACTCCCAGGATACACTATGGAAAGGAGAGGAAGTACAAGCAGGGGAGGTCATGATGGATCATGGGAGATGTAGTCTGGCATTTCTGGACAAAATGCCGCAGGGTTTACATGACAGTTTGTGAAGCAAGCAAGCAAGCAAGCAAGCAAAAAAGAAACTCCAGAGAAAGCAGACGCTTTATGTAAAAATAATACTCAAAAGCCCAATTTTCAATTAAGACCAGACAAAATAAATTCTTCACCAACCCCTAGAAAGGAAGGCTGAATACGTGACACCATAAAAGTGGTATAAGAGAACCCCAGATGTACATACTACATTAGGGTCAACTTCCTCCCAGCAGCAGATTCAGGTGGGCAATGGTGGATGGACCAGCTACTGGGAGATCTGAGACCAGAGGTGGATCAAGGTCCAGAGCCCAGCTTGCAGATTTTTGCCATCATGTTACAACCTCCTGTTTCATGCATTTCCTGCTCATGTGACTAGGAAGAAAAAGTTGAGCACATGGCCTGGCTTTAACAGATGCAGCACCATTTTCTGTTAGAAGGGGACCAGTAACCACTAGAAGCAATAATTTGGCACCCTGCTGGCCGTTAAAGAAGGCCAGTCCCCTCCTCTGGGGCCTTGAATGGATGGTAGAGGTGGCAGCACCCTGGTGCTGGAGAGGGCAGGGGGAGGGAAAGTCCTAGCACCTGTCCCATCCCTAGCACCTGGTC
>NW_005841975.1:685053-690317 GCF_000455745.1 Alligator sinensis | reverse complement strand
TAGAATAGTGATCTTGGCCAATGGTCCTTATAAAGGGAGAAGCCTAATACTCAAGACTGCTCTGGCTTTTTCTGTGACATCAAGGGTTCAGTTTAATCATACCCTGCCTCACAGGTCCTGGATGTTTTTTCCCTGCAGAGCTGGAGGATACACTGGATAGGAAGCAGAGGCTCCTGGAAGCCCTGAGGAGGAATCCAAACCTACTAAAGCAGTTTCGTCCCATTCTGGAGGACATGCTAGAGGAGAAGCTTGAGAGCATGGGTGTGAGGAGGGTAAGCTTCTGCAGAGGGAGAGGCTCTGGGCAGGAGGAGGGTCATCTCCCCATGTCCAGTGCAGCCTCTTCTGACTTTGGCTCTTCCAGGGTTTTAAATGCTGGTTATAGATCCAAAAGGAATCAAAACTCATGCAAGAGGTAATAACTTTTGTTAAAACAACTAGATATTTGCAAACAAATTATTTTATTTATTTGCAAGCTTTCAGGCATGCTCCCTCTTCATCAGGCATAGGAGAGAGCAGAGACCGTAAAAACTCTCCCAGGTAGAAATGAAAATTCACATTTCACAGGAGATCTGAAGGTGTAGTAATATCTCCTGTTTAGAATAGTTCATTTTGGCCAGGTTAAGCAAAGAGAAAGGTTGAAAAAGTCTCTTTACCTTGAAGTTGTCTGGTGGCAAGCAGGATGCATATTTCTATATAGTTATAGAGACAGGCACCACTGGTGTGTGCAGGGGAGAGGGACAAGGCAGGGCGTGGAGAGAAATAGCACTTTGAACTGTATTTGAGTGGCCGTAGCATCCAGAGTCCCCAGGGTATCCCAATGCCCCAGGAGCGGTACAGACATTCCCTGTTTGGAAAAGCTTATGCTCTAAGTAGACAAAGGGAGGAAAGGCAAGAGACTCACAGAGGGGCAAATTGAGACACCCACCACTACACAGAAGGGCAAGGAACAGGTGTCCTGCCTCTGTTCTCAAGCCTAATCCACCATTGCCTCTCCACTGAGCACAGAGGTATAGGTTGTAACCATGTTGGTCTAAGGATATAGGCAGGCGAGGTTCTTTGGGTAGATCCTATCTTTTATTAGACCAACTAAAATAGTTGGAAAAATTCTTTGCAAGCTTTTGGGTACAAACACCCTTCATCGGGGTGAGGAAAAGGCTGCGCTGAGCTCACATTACTGCCTTTCCAGCAACAGCCCCTTTCAGTGCAGCCATTCATATCCCAGCTATTCCAGCCCCTCCAACTATAGGTTTGGCGGGGGAGGGTTTGTTTGTTTGTTTTGTGTTGTTGTTTGTTTGTTTTTTAACTAGGAGGCTTCATTCAAGGGAATGGCTTGGGGAAGGAGGGTGGGACCAAGCAGCCAGTCTCACTGGCCCAAGGGAAATCAGGGGAGTTCTTGCTGTCCAAGTCCTTTTCATGTGGAGCTAATTGGACACCATTCTCTCTGACTCTCCCTGGGTTCTGGGGGATGCATTTTCACAGCGTAACTGCAGCTGTCTTGTCAGGGCAGTGCAAAGACAATGAACACACAGGCAGCCTAGGGGGCTGGGTCTTCACTGGAGACCTTGCCACTGGCGCTTCCTCAAGTCTGAGCGAGCTGTGCATCCAGACCAGACAGCCTTTGTGTTCTGCCCTTTGATTCATTTCGCCCACTGGGATCCTTGTGGTACAAAAGAAACGCCTTTAATAAAATACAATTGCATTCCATTTCTGTGTCCATCCCGAAAGCTCCAGGGGTAAGGAGGTTGCAACTCATAAGGCAGACCAGGAAAAAGCAAAAACAACTGAGTCCTGGCCTTGCAGACTCCCAGGCTGGCCTGGAACAGGGGCTGAGAGCAACCCTATTCAGCTTCAGCTCCTCCAGGGCTAGCAAGTGTCTTGTGTGCAAGTGACTGAACAGATAGCGGGGCCAGTTCTCTAGGCTGCCACTGAAAGAGGGAATGAGCCCTGTGGGATTACAGTGAGAAGGCCATTGCATCTGTACAATGCAGCTGCTAAAACAGCTCTTGCTGCCCACATACACTTCAGAGGTGAGGAAAGTCATGGCGGGGATGGCATATTGCTTTACCTGGCACAGGGTAGGTATAATCTACATACAGCTTAAATTCTAGGGCACGGGTATGTGCCTCCATGGGGTATTAGAAGTGTTCCAGAAGTCACAGTATCAACTACAGTCCTTAGTGTAGACAGAACTTAGAGAAAAATTTAACTGAGATGGCCTGTGCTTCTGGCTTGTGCACTCTTCTCTCCTGCAATACTGCAAAGCAGGAGTCTTCAGGGCAACAGTCTGCACATAAATTACACCTAACCAGTGAATTTCTAAGGGGGGCAGGGGAAAAGGGTACTTATTTGCATGAGAATCTGGTGCCTTTAGAACTGAAGTGTTGCTCACGCTCAGCTGTGCAGGCAGCTGCGGAGAAATCTTCCTCAACACATCTCAGTTGACTGCAAGCTTCTTGGAACAAGCACAGGTTACACCTTCTGCAGCAGACCCTCTGCTTGGCAAACCCAAAACTAGTCCCTGGCCTCCAAGCAGACTTGCCAGTGATTCCTACCATGCCAGGACCCTTGTATTGCAAAGCTGCACAGGACCCCGAATCATATTCAAGGCAGACCCATGAGCAAGCCTACTTATCCTGATATCTCTTCTCGGGTAGGAATTGGTGCAGATAGCTTGGATTCTGCAGTAGGCACCGACTGCCCTGTAAATACATACTAGAGCAGAAAAGGGCCAGCATTCAGATGTGGGAGGGCTGAATGCTGGTACCAGGGCATTTGTTTCTTGTATGAGCATCTCCATGCTCTTGTTAGGAAAATCAGGGATTGAATGCCTGAGCCTAGGGAAGAGGATAGAAAAACTCCTGTTGATTCCAGCAGGTTTGTACCTGGGCCTCTAATCTGGACGAAGCTGAGCTTTCTTCTAGATATGATGGGAGCTTTGGGGAAGGCTCAGCACACCACACAAGACAGTGCCAGGAGTTTTGTGGGTTTGTCAGAGGAGGTTGCAATGTTATGCTCTCTGTTTCAGGCTGCAAAGGGGATTCCAGCTCAGACCTATAAAACTCTGAGAGCTCTAGTAAGGACTCAACAGCAACAGAAGGCCAAGAAGTTTCCACATCTCCTCAGCTTGAGGGAGAAATTAATCCAAGATGTCACCTGGAAAGTCAAGCAGCGACAGAAGGAGGACGATACTTTGCTGTGGCAAGTCTCTGTATTTTCAGGTAAACGCCCGTGTTCCTCTCCTTGGATTCTCATGCTGGGGACACGAGTTCATTCGCAGCCTGTTATCATTATCATGGGCATGGTTTCCACTGTCTGTCAAGCAGCCCCAGGTTACACTGAGCAGGATGTTGTGTCCAGCAGAAATTAACCCTTTGCATCTGCTGTTTGCGCTGCTCACTTTGACTAGGTTGACTGGGCTCCTCTGTTAATGCTCCTTGAAGGGAAAATTCAAGAGGAAATAACAAAAAAAACAAAACAAAACAAAAACAACCCAGCTCCTGGTCCTGAAATTCTCTTCCCTTTACCAGATATTAGAAAATGCAGAAAGCTGCTTTGTTGCCATCAGCTGGAGTTTCAGGGAGCTCCGAAGGAGAGCAGTGATAGAAAGCCATCTAGCAAGTAACGGAAGCTCAGTGCCACTGCAGAAAGAGTGGGAGGAGTTGGGTGGCTCTTCCACAGCTTTCTGCACCTCTAATTCTGCACTCGTTGAGAACCAAAAACCCCTCAGAGTATTTTAGCGCAGCCAGAAAGCTGCTCTCATATACACTAGTTGCTTTACTCCAGGGGTCAGCAACCTATGACCCACAGGCCAGATCATAGGATCATAGAAAGTACAGGCTTCATGAGCTCATCTATCCATCCCCCTGCTCAAAGCAGGATCATCCCTGACTAACCATCCCAGCCAAGTATGTCTGTCCATCCTGCTCTTGAAAACCTCCAAGGATGGAAATTCCAGTTTCTCTAGATAGCCTGTTCCAGTGCTTGACTACCCTTATACATCAGAAAGTTCCTCCTAATTTCCATCCTGAATTTTCCTCTCTGCAGCTTGAGTGCCTTTCTTCTCATCCTGTCCCCTATGGGCCCTATCTGCACCCTCTCAATTTTCTTTCATGTATTTAAAGACTATTATCAGTGTTCCCTCTCCCACTCCAAGTCTGCCTTTCCCCAGACTAAATATCCCTAGTTCTTTCATCTTTCTCTCATGAGTCTTGAGTCCTAGGCCCCTGAGCACTTTTGTTGCTCTGAGCCAGTCTCTTTCCAAACTGGCCATCTCCTGCTTGAAGTGTGGGGCCCCAAACTGGACACAGTTCTCCAAGTGAGCTCTCACCAGTGCTAAAAACAGCAGAAGAATCACTTCCCTTGATATGCAAATGACACTCCTGTTAATACAACCCAGGATACCATTAGTTTTTTTTGCAACAAAGCCACACTGTTTGCTCATATTCAGCTTATGGTCCACCATAACTGCCGGGTACTTCTCTGCAGCCTAGCCACTCATTCTCTAATCTGTATTTGCGTATATGGTTATTCTATCCCAAGTGCAGGACTTTGTACTTGTCCTTGTTGAATTTCATCTGATTGATTGTGGACCATTTCTCCAGTCTATCCAGGTCATTCTGGATCCCAGCCCTGCCCTCTGACCCAAGATGGGTCATCCCATTCCCCTGCCAGAAAACAATGCCAACCTCTGCCCTAATCTATCGGCTGAGAATCAGTCATGTACATGGGCCTTTTCTTCTTACATGAGGTGGGGGAAGGTGGTTTAGCAATTGATTTATGCCGCTGGAAATTTTCCCCTTAGTAGCATTCAGCATACCCTTTCATCTGCTCATTTTGTACATTTTTTTCTTTTCTTACCATAACCCCATTTCCTAAGCAAGATTAACAGCACAGATATATCAAGAACGAACGCATGCGAGCCAGACAGTTTGAGAATATTTAATGGTTTTCTTTGCTCTCACCATGTTTCATGTCTTTCTAGTTAAAAGCCCAAAGAGCCCTGTGTCACCTCACCAGGTCACATCTTCCAAACCCAAAATGCTACCAGCTGAGTTACAAGCCAACATCTCAGAGACACCCAATTTAACTCCTCGCGGCAAAGTCACCTACCCCCCCAGCTCAACAGAGACACCCAAAATAACACCGCGAAACAGAGCCAGGGGTCCCACCAGCCCTCGCCGTGCTACCATCCTACAAGCCAGGTGAATCCCAACATCTATTCCTATCCTTACCACAGACATTTCTCATACTTTTCCCTTTTCCCT
>NW_005841975.1:684571-685033 GCF_000455745.1 Alligator sinensis | reverse complement strand
ACAACCTTATTCTGTCGCTGTTGCTTGTAGAGCAGTGATGCCTAGGTTCCCAAGACATGGACCATGGGTCCCATTATGCCAGGCTCTTCAAAAACATAAAACATTTGTAATGGAAGGAATTTAGCCAGGGGAGCATCTGAAGCACTGCTTCACCTGCCCAGCCTCTAAGAGATGCCAAGGCACCTGGCCACTCCCATTAACAAATGACATGACAGAGAATTACGTGTGGATTCTCAGCATCTAATGTGTAGCTTATTTGTATAAAAAGGTTGGTTTGGGGGCTACTCTTTAAAGCCTCACATCAATTCTGTAGTACATGTTGTATTCAGAAAAGAGTGATTTTGGCAATGGCATGACTGGGCTCTGCCTGCCATCTCAGTGCAGTGACTTACGTGAATTTTGTCCTCAGTATCATCAGAGAAGTGCCAGCACCTTCATACTTGCACATCAGGGAAAAATAAT
>NW_005841975.1:680219-684540 GCF_000455745.1 Alligator sinensis | reverse complement strand
GAATGCCTGGTTGACCATCTCTGTCTTTAAGTCATATAAAAACAGTGATCATGATGCCTCTTCGGATAGATCAGTCTATGACTGCATTATTGTCTTGAAGTATATTTGACCTATAATTGCTTCCTCTGCACACTGGCAATGGGCTCAAAAATGGGGAGTGTCATGCTTGGTAGAGCTATCATTTTTCCTTGGATGTCTTCCCCCTGACTGAGGGAATAATTCAGGTGGTTTCAGGCTTTTGGAGGACTGGAGAAATAAGTAGAGAAGTGCTTGAAGGACAAGCATGGAGAGACCATGCAGCTTAGGCAAAATGAAGATGGGGTGGGAGGAAGGGAAGGTGATAAGAGATGACAGCTGATCTTTAGTACAGAGGAGCTTTAGTTGTATTGGGTCTGAGGACACGAAACAACAATGAGCACATGCTCACTCTAGGATGCAAGAAGTGAGCTGAGGGATTTTTAAGGGAGGCTGGACAGAGTCCAAGCAGTGGACAAGGTATGTGCATTTTGAGCAGAATTTTGGACTGGTGGAAAGAGAGGTCACATAGGAAGAACTGGCAATAGGCAACCCCTCCCTCTTCTTCCTGGCTGGTGGGAAACAAAGTAAGTACTGAAGGTTTTTGGGGACTTCGACAGCCCACCCCTGCACATGATGCTGTGCTGAGCTGCATGAACAGCTGCTTTAAGTACACGTGAAATAGAAGAGGACAGTTGGCTCATGTTTCCTCCTTTTCTCCTGGTTGGCATTCAAGTTTCAGAGATTTTTGTACTGAAACACTCTGTTTTTTCTGTACAACCATCTAGCCAGTGGCTGAAAGTGCTATCAGCTTGTACTTAGAGAGATGGTTTGGGTGTCCTTATCACCAGTGGCCCAAGATTTCTATGACCCCACTTCTCAAGGCACTCTTCTCCCCCCTTCTCTGACATTTCCTTCTTTCACTGCCTATCCCTCAGCACCCCACCTTTAAGTTCTGAGGAGGAGTCTGTGGGGGACCACTCCAACCTTCCTCCAATGAAGGTGAGACATCCCATGAACATGCAGCAAGTGCAAACCCCTTCCAGAATGACACATCATGATGCGAGTGAATCGGACTGGTCTGATATAGAGTCCTCAGAAGAAAAAGCCAGTCCAGTGATGGTTCTTTCAGCTGGAACAACTCCTTCAGGTCAGTCAGTACCAAAATAACAATCATTGGGTGCATCTACACATGTTTTTATGCATGCCTAAATTAAATGAACATTTGCCTAATGTGCACTAAGGCGATTTAGGCAGGCATCTACACGTACGCGCTAAGGCATATTAATGCAATGCACAGACTGATTTGGGATAAAGTTAGTCCCAGGTCAGTCAACATACACAGCATTAATGCACCTTAGTGCATCTACATGTACATTAAGGCACTTTAGCTATTCGTGCCTAAATTTGATGCCTGCTTTTGATACCTGCATTAGCCATTTTTAAGGTGTATTAAGGGCACGCACATGTAGACCTGCACCCTTTATGTGCCTTAGAAATGGCTAATGCACCTTAAATTGGCACGTGTAGACATGCCCATCTACTACCAAACTGCTGAACAGTTAAGGCCAAAGATCTCTACTGTAGTTGATGCCCCAATGGTATTAAAAAAAAAGGAAGCTCAAATAGCTCAAATCCAAATCCAGCTCCATGCTCTCATAGCTTGGGTTGAGAAGCATATTCCACCCACCTTTTCCCTCACCATATGCACCAAAGCCCAGAAACTAGACATAGCTCACTGTGTCATGCTAAACTGGCTACTAAGCCACTCCCAGGCTCTCTGTCATGAGAAACTTCCTGGGGATTGCTCAGGACTGCACCAAACTGACTACAATGCCTGATATTTGGGGTTTGTCACTCCCAGAATAGGAGGCTGGGGGTAGGACATGCTTCTGGATGGTGCCCTGGGCTCACCTTGGAGGGTAGCATTGAGATACCCAGAGAAACGTTTATTTTTATTATGTAGTTATTCCCTTCTGGGAACATCAGAGCACAGGCCAAACCAAGTCCACTGATGTTAGAAAAATGAGTCAGGAAGGAAGAAGCCCACCTATTTCCCTCTCGCTGTGAATCTCAATGAACCATCTAGCTATAGAATCACAGAATCATAGAGGAGTGGGGCTGCAAGGGACCTCTGGAGGTCAGCTAGTCCAACCCCCTGCCTGTGTTGGGATCATCCCTGTCCAAACTGTCCTGTACAAATCATTGTGTAGCTTATTAGCAAAACTACATGGTCAACCCTGGCATAACACAAAACATAACACCTGAACCTGCCACAGGTAAAGCGGTGGGGATAATGACAGCCAGTGCCCTCTGCTGCAAGGCTTGTTAAAATAGACTCAAGAGAGCCAAGGCAGAGGGCATTACCACACATTACAGAGGAAGGCAAAACCACCACAGTCCATAACAATCTAACCATAGGATAAAATTTCTTCCTGACCTCAAATATGGTGATCAGTCGGACCTTAAGTGGAGAGGCAAGCCCTTCTAGCTGGGAACTTCTAGGTTTAAGTCCCAGTAGGAGCACTGGCACAGCCCAATCAATCCATGTGGAACTGATATTTACTGTGTGACTGCCTGGTCTTGGACTCTCATTCTAACCAGCTCTGCTCTGCATAGGGACACGGGTGGCTGCAATAGCGAAGAGCCTGGAGAGCACACTGAACATGACAGCAAGGAAGCCTGCTGGTGGGGTGAAGCTCCTCCCAGCCCAGAGTACTGACTCTCCGAAAGCCAGTCACTTGGCCAAGAAGCTTCAGGTATCATGGGCAAAACTCATATTGCTAGAGAAAGCCGTGCAGCAAGAGGGAAGGGTCTGTCTTTTCCCAAACCTGGCCTCTGGTATTCAGGAATGCAACAATTCAGTGTGGAAATCACCATAGTCCCAAAATACTTCCCAATAGAGATCACTTTATACCCAGTGTTTCAAAACCAACAAGGCATTGGTATGGGAAAGAGAGCCGTAGAGCATGCAGACTAGGGAGGATGAGCATGTGCTCTGCTCTGAGCTGATGATTTTCAATTAGACAGGCTCAAGGCCAGTTCAGACAAATCTGGGTTTCCCCATTTGAGCTGTTTGGTTAAGCCTCCTGGCTACAAAGCCAAAATATCAAGATGTGACTTTCCCTTCCCACCACGCCACCCTGCAGTCCAGCTCTACCATGTAAACAAATCACATGGGAAGTAAGTAACATGGTGTGTGGGAATGAGACTAGAAGATGTGTCCCAGATCAGGTACATCTTTCTGGGTGGAAGAGGGGATGGAAAGAACTTTTCCAAGAAGAGAGGAGAATTTGTCCCAGCCACTAGTAAGAGACATCCTCATCGCTTGAGAGAACTTGTACTTTACAGTAGTTGGCATAGGGACATGAAAAGGAAAGATCACAGGTGAGCTTCCATCAGCCCCAAATGTTTAGAGAGCATAGAAAATTGGTTTTAGTGGCATTTTGAAAACTGTCCACACCTGTCTTAAAATTAAGTACAGAAGGCCCAATAGTTAGGTGGAATTATTTGATATAAATTCATAGTTCGTATAGACAGTCTCTACTGAGAGGGGCTGTAGTTGCCCTTAAAGTCTCCAAAGATATGCCCCTTCATCCAGTTACAAAGTAACTCCTTTCTAATATTCATCCAATCACAGCCCTTGAAAAAATGGAAATTCACATAGTATTAGTAGCAATAGTAGTAACACGCAACTGTCAATCCTTCTGGATCATGGTGTATGTGTGAGAGGTCACCCAGACCTTCACATTGACCATTGCATGGCCAATATATGTCAAACCCTTGCTGTAGCTGATGGCCAAGACATATGCCTTGTGTACAGGAGTGGACACCCACAGAACAGGAGTGAGTAAGAGCAATGTGCTGCACAAGGGCAAATCTAGGCACAGCATAGAAGCAATATAGATGTGTCCCATAAATGTTATTGCTGGGCAACAGCCAGCCCTGCCTTGAACTGGGAATTGGTGGGGAGCTGTGCAAGCAAACCAGTAAGGGTGCCTTTTATAAATTAGATGCTGGCCAATAAGAAACGTTGAGTACTTTAAAAGTGCTTGTAGGGGTACAAAGAAGGAAAACATTGCACTAACCTTACCCTAGCCCCAGCATTTCAACACGGTACATTGTGAACAAGGACAGTGCATAGTCATACTCACCCCATTCCCTAACTCCTTCTTCTTCCTGTTCCCTGTGTAGTTTGTAGATGAGGACAGTGATTTGGAGATCTCCTCCTTTGAAGAAATCACTGAACATCTGGATGCCACGAGTCAGACAAAGATGCCACAGCAGCTGCCCCCTCAGGCTGCTG
>NW_005841975.1:675553-680188 GCF_000455745.1 Alligator sinensis | reverse complement strand
CCAGCAGAATCCCAGCCCCCCAGGGTCTGGAGCTCCAGCAGCACAAACACTAGAGGCTGGTGATCCCCTTCTCTTGATGGGAGGTAGAAGGCAAAGTTTGCTGAGCCATGTTGTGGAGCTGACAAAGCAAAGCAACTGGTGGTAGAGCAAAATGCTGACATGGCTGGGGACAGTTTTAGTTGGTCTAATAAAATTACCACATCTAGCCAAAGAACCTTGTCTGGGAATGGTTAGAAAATTTTCTTTGAAAACAAGGAAGGCGAAATCACCACTGGAGGGCTCCATACCCCAACAAATGTGCAGGGGCGGCACTTAGCCTGGACTCAGGAGGCTGCCGGAAGCTCCACGGGTGTCAGCAATAGTGGGCACAGGGTTTAGATTGGATCAAGCAAGTACATTATCGAAAGCAAACTCTAGAGCTTAATGGAGCCCTGTCAAATAAGCAGAAGGAGGCTGATTCAGCACCTTGTGCTGTTATCTGTATGGGAAGTGTAACCTTTATCCAATCCAAGCAGTAGCATTTTGCACCCTTGCTTTGGGCATGTGTAAGATAAGCAAAGTGAAGCCCCGCAGAGAATCAGCCCAGTGGAGCCGCTAGCTGAAAAGTGTGGGAAACTCATGCAGATCTGTGGGAATTGACATCCCAGACTCTACCCAAAGATACCCAGCGAGGTTCTGCAGCATTTCGTAGAGCCTCCGCAGCTACACCACAAGGACACAGTTGGGAGTGGTTATAGTCAGCAACAGTATGGCTTGCAGCTGGGCCTCATAAGAAGCACAGGGGTGCAGGCACCTTCATTTGGTGAAGAGACTGTGAAGAGACCAGTTGCCTTTGCAGTCCTTCCCCTTCCCAGAGTGTAGGAGATCGCTTCAGACTGAACATAAGGAAAAACCTCTTTACAAGTCAAGTGCTGAGGGTCTGGAACAGGCTCCCTCCAGAGGTGGTACAGTCACCCACCCTGATGATCTTCAAAAAGCGTCTTGATGTCCACCTTGCTGGAGTCATCTGACCCCAGCAGTCTTTCCTGCCCAAGTGCAAGGGGGATGGACCCGATGATCTTGTAAGTCCCTTCCAGCCCCTAACATCTATGAATCTGTTCTCAAGCTATCTAGAAGAACAGAGACCCAGTGACACTACACAGTGTTCCCCTAGTGCTACCTGGCGCAATACAGCAAGACAGCTGAGCCTACCGATGGCCATTCCTCAACACCACAATCTGGACCACATGTTTACTTTTTAGGGTCAGAATGAATGAATACTGTATACCAGTATACAAGTAATAGACCATCCCATGCCAATGCTATCTCCTCACTCACCCGGGGATATTTTTCACAGTAGTTTCCCAAAGTCATGATGTATTTCAGCAGATGCCAAAGTGTCAACTAGGTTCCACTATACATAATCCAGCTCCTTTGTTTAAAAAAAAAAAATAACTGCAGCTGCCTTGTTTTGTTCTTCTAATTCAGAGCATTTTTCCTGCAAACCCCCAGAGTCTGTCCCTCCCAGGAAAATATTCACTACTCGGCATCTACACAAGACACTGACTGCGCAGTAGCATCATGTGACGTGATGCTACCGCACAGCATCACCAAAAAGCCATTCGGGGATGCTACTCTGCAGTAATTCCAATTACTACACAGTCATTTAGTACTGGTGTATTCAAGTAGTAAATAACAGCACAGAAACAACTGCGCAGTCAGCATCTCATGTAGATGCGGCCCATGAGACCCAGAGTCATCAAAGCCCTTTTAATCAACTCTTTCAAACAGCTCTTTGGACTTTTAAAGAAGTTGATCATTCAGATTTTAAGAAAGTTAAAAGCAAATTTCACTATATTTCATGTTTGAGTCTATGTTATTTACTGTTCTACTTTATAGGGAAAAAAATCTTTGAAGTTAAAATGTTACATATCTGGTTCTTTATGACCATGGATGTGTAGCAGATTCTCAATTTAGGAAAATGGAAATATGATTTAAATCTAAAATAATATCACTGAGCTTTCACCAAAATTACATGCCTAGCGTGTAGCCAACTGTCTCAAAACATGTAACGCGCGAGCGCGTGTGCGTGTGTGTGCACGAGCACACACATGCGCGCTTGTGCATTTTTAATGTGGCTGTATATTTCACACATCACTTTAAAATCACACACTAATTAATGTCCCTGTTTTAATGAAGAATTGTAAATTATGTGTATTATTTATTATGCCAGCAGTACCATAGCTGTGCAAGATACTTTACAGCTAATTTAACAGTCATTATCCTTATTGTTTGCTCATGATCACAATGATGTTAAATACTTTGTTCAATAAAACATGCTTGTTTCAGTGATTTTTTTTCTTTTTTTTTTTATAGGCTCTTCCCTGCTGTAGGGCAGAGCTGGTATTGGGGGAAATGAACTGATAGGGTTTCACCTAACACATGCTACAATAATATAACTAATTCCAGGTGCTAGGTTGGACTTCACCTTACCAGCATGACATAGGAGAAAGCACACACAGAAGGAAGAAAAATCCAGTTTCTGAGCCGTGACAAGGAGGTCTCAAGCTGCCACTCTTGCCACTCTGTTATCATTATTGATCCCCCATCTCTGTGGGCCAGAGCTGTATTGTTACCCAGCACGTCCACAGGTGGCAGATAGCAGACTAATCTTCAGGGAAATAAGCAGGGATAACTCTGATGAATAAGCAGTCAGACCAAGCAGCAGCAGCACCACCACCAGGATACGTTGAGGACAGCAGATGGAAATGCATGCTCGCTCCTCAAAAGTCACATATATCCTTTGACAGTGTTGTGACATGGTGAGTACAGGTTGCCACTATAATAAGCCTGTTCGACCCCCAGCCATCGGTCCACAAGTTACAAGAGGTTGTCTAGAATTTGGACAAGACAGGAGTGCGATTTGTCAGTTGTAACTGTGACTGAGCAGCCCTCTTTGGGATCCACTCTGCTCATCCCACATGGGAAGGGAGTTAGGAAAGGTGCCCTAAACACAGCTTGTCTAATACAGTATTCTGTAGTTCTTCCTCACTGGATAATCACATCCAATGGGATCACCTTTACTGCTGTCGAAAAAACTAGCAAAGATGCACCATCATTTTTGGGACCTGGAACATCAGGACCCTGATGGACAGCCCTAACAGCGAATGCCCAGAGTGCCGCCCTGCAATTGTGGCCCAAGACCTCAGGTGACGCAACATTAATGTAACTGCACTGCCTGAAACCTGGCAAGTGGGAGCTTGCACAGCTCAAAGAACATGGAAGTGGCTATACCTTCTTCTGGATGGGTAAACAGGAAGGAGAACACCTTCACAGAGTTAGTTTTGCCATTAAGAGTGAACTCATAAACCAACTCAATGAGCTCCCTATCGGAATCAATAAGCACCTCATGATTCTCTGTTTTGAACTGGTGGGGAGCCAATATGCCACTGTCATCAGCACATATGCCACAACCCTTGATGCCACTGGTGAAACCAAGGAGGAGTTCTATGCCAACCTTGACCAACTCCTTTCTGACATTCAGGAGGCAGACAGGTTTATTCTTCTTGGTGATTTCAATGCAAGAGTCAGAAGGGATTCTAACCACTGGAACAGAACCATTGGCAAGGAAAAAGTAGGAAAGGCCAGCTCCAGTGGCATCCTCCCATGGGTGACTGGTGCCGCCTTGCTCAGGGGCAAGGGGGCACATGCCTCTCCAGTGCCCAGTCAATGACCAGGGAGGGGGTGCACCCCCGCAGCCAATCTCACCGACCGGCCAAACGCGCTGACCAGGAAGCGGCCACAGCGCTACATCCGGCACTCCCACTCCCTGACTGGTGCTTGCAGAGGGGACACCAGTGCTACCGCCTGTCCCTCCAACCCATCATCACCTAAGCAGGGAGCGCAGCCTGTCAGGAAGTGCACCAGCACTCTCAGGGGGTGCACATTCACCCCCATGCACCCCCTACGTGTCACCACAGCATCCTCCTCCTGACCAAATGCACAAAACATGGACTCATCACCACCAACACCCTATTCCACCAGAAAAACAGGCACAGGACAGCATGGCAATACACACAATCTAAACACTGGCACCTGATTGACTATGTTATTATCCGCGCCCAACATCGCAAAGATGTTCTGCATCACCCAACCTATGCTAGGAGCTGATGATTGCTGGACCAATTACTGCCTCAGCCGCTCAGTTATATCACTCAAGCTGACTTCCAAATGACAGCTGCAGCAGAAGCAATGCCAATGGAAGATCAACGTTGAAAGACTCAAGGACCCAAGCAAGTGAGGCCTCTTCCACCAGTGCAACAAAAAACCTGTTCATTTCCAATCAACGACAATAGGAGAATGTCAGCAGCATGTGGGGTGCTCTCAAGGCCACCATCATCAGTGCCTGGGAAGAGACACTTGGATTCTCTACCAGGAAAGATCAAAACTGGTTTGATGAGAACGACCTGGAGACCCAAGAGTTGACTGATCACAGGTGCTAGGCCTTTTGTGTTTGGCAAAATAACACCAACTCCAAGCAAAAAAAATGAATCTCCAACAAGCCAAGGCAGAGGGCCAAAGAAGGACCTGTGATATGAAAAACAAATGGTGGGAAGACAAGACTAAGAAGATTCAACATCTTGCTGACATCCACGA
>NW_005841975.1:638053-673053 GCF_000455745.1 Alligator sinensis | reverse complement strand
AAAATATATATATCTCCCATTTTTTCTTTGCGCTTCTACAGTACTTTTCCACTTCTTTTGTTTCCAATCTCACTTAATACCTTTCCCCATTTCTACTTTGTTGTACTTATGCTCGCAACTCATAGTCAGCTTGTGACTGGCCTATATACAGACGGATATAACCATAATACTGTATGTTCATATGTGGTATTCTATTTTGCTGATACAGCAGTCACCATGACCTGACTCTCAGTTATTGTGTGCATCACACAGCCATCCAGTTAAAATGCCACTATATAAAGATCCAGCAAAGAGTCTTAATAATGACGCTTAGATTGACAGCCATTTTGTTACAGGGATTCTAAACCAGTTGTTCTCATGCACTTGGCCAACAGATGGTGCTTTGTAACCATTTTGGCATGTTAGACTCTGCAGAAAAATAAGGCACAAGAGGAAGGAGCCACCAAAAAAAAAAAAACAAACACATGGAAGGAAGAAGAAGGTTTCAAAAGTATCATTTTCAGGGCTGTGCCCAATACAATCAACAGGCAAACCCAAACTCTCTCAAAAACAAGAGCAGGAAGAGCTGCAACCATGGTTAGTGACTGAGCTAGGGATGGTGTAAACACAAAACATGATAGAGGGGTTGCTGCTAGCTGACTTCCAGATGACCTGTTTCCTACACATGCTGGGTGGGAGGTTAGCATGATATTGTGGTATCATGGTAGAAGTCTACAAGAGAATTGAGCTGTGAAAAATACTCCCCTTTCTACCAGACACTGGAAATTTATTTACCATCCATAGGCCACTGTTATTCAATTAGGCCTCATGTAGAGTATGGTTCTGTATTAATTAAGCATCATTATAATTGAGGTATGCCTCAAAAGAAAATAAAGTAGGTACGACCTGGAGAAGTAATTTCCAGCTCTGCAAAGAATGCATCGTAAGGTTTTAAAGAGCATGCTGGACAAAAATAGCTGATTTTGCCAATGTGCATGGATGTTGTCTATATTTATCTTTTTCCCTAGGCTAGCAGTAAAAGGGTATTTTATAGCAAGTGGTGAACTCAGTATATTGCAATCACTCTCAGTGTCATTCTACAGAAGAGATTTCTTTAGGCTGGTTGAAAAATTTCCACTGAGGCTGTATTTTGATGGAAAATTAGTTTTGAGCAAATGAAATTTTGCAAAAAAAAAATAAATAAATAAATGTGTTTGCTTTTTTCCAGAAAAATGTTGATTGTTTAGCAGGGGGTGAGGGGGAAGAATTGGCCCCAGGTGAAAATTATGAGTCAGAAACTGAAACTGAACTGTTCTCCTCTCTGGACTGGGTTCCCCACTTAGACTAAAATCATAGAATCATAAAAAATGTAGGGCTGGAAGGGACCCCAGGAGGCCATCTCATCTAAACCGTCTGCTCAAGGAAGGCATTGTTCCTAGCTAAACCAAACCGACCTAGACAAGTGTTGGTTGAATTTGTTATTAAAAACTTTGGGAACAAACCTTCATGCATAACTGCCCGAGACATCTAAAGCACGCTTTAACTTCCTCCAAGTGAAGCAAGGGGATGAGGGCACCGTGAATGCCATTCCACTGCAAAGACAGAGCAGTTTGGTGAAATATACTGAAAAGATCTGAGGAAGAGGACCACATCCACTGCTACAAAGAAAGGCAAATCCTCCCTACAGTTCATACCAGTCTGATCACAGGGTATAATTCCTTCCTGATCCCAAATTTGGAGACTGGTCTGATCCCAAAACCTCACTAAGGCACCACGGCCAGGAGGTTTCTGGCATGATGACATGACAAAGACTCAAGCAGAGAAAACATGATGTTGAAGAAGTCCATTTTGAGAGACTGAGTCATGGAGGAGATCAGTGGGCTGAAGCACTAAAGTTACAAATTCTTTGAGGTATTATGTATTATTTTAGTGTCATAAGTTTTGTTTTCTGGGATTTAGGAGCAAACGTGGGTTTTTTCATGAAAAAATTAAGCCAAAATGATTTTCCTTTTGGTTTTGATGAAATTTTCTGCAGAGAAGCACTTTTTCACCATCTTTGATAGAGATTTCCATGTAGCTGCTCACTGTGATGCAAAATTCAATAGTGTCTTGGCAGGCCAGTGGCTGGTTTATTGCATATTAGCATCATCAAATGTGCTTGACACGCTACACAGTGATAATACCCGAGAGAAATAGATGTGAATTCCCCCCAGCACATGGATTACTGACTCCAAGGGAATAAGAATAATAATAATAAAAAAAAAAAAAATTGCATAGCCTAAGAGGGAGTTCAAAAGTGTGGGCAGGGAATCTGACTTTGAATCAAATTGAAATACAGAGAGAGGTGTCTTGGCAATTCCTTCACACAAAGATTTTTTTGTAACAGCATTAAGAAAACAAATTCAGCTTCTCCCGCAAGAGAAACAGAAAGGAACAAAAGCCTAATCCAAAATGAATTTCCCCTTTTCTGTGAAGATGAGATTCCAAAACAACAGAAGACAATGAAACTATGTAACAGCAAATACAACTGGGACTCTGGCAGGCCAGCCTTCTGTGCACAAAAACCTTGCATGCAAATTGGAGAAGCTGATGCCTGGTACGACTAATGGACTGCTTTTGAGCATTGTGCTTTGGGCCACAGCTCAGTGCCAGAGGGGGCAAACCATCTCCTTGGTATCTCTGCCCCTGGCGTTCACCTAGTATAAGTCGGTGTAGTTCTACATCTAGTCCCTTATTTTTTTTAGTAGGATTGTTTGCTCTCTACCATGTTGCTTTATATTCTAGGATGGTGGTGAGAGCCCCAGGAGAAGTTTCTGGCTCTCAGTCTTTAGATAAGAACTAGGGGGCTCAGCAGAAACAATTAGGGCTTGAGTTACAAAAAGACTCTGGCCAAAAAGCTAAGTTCTGCCAGAAATCCAACCCCGCAAGGCTTAGGGTCTGATCCTGCTTCCAAAGAAGTGATTGGCCAAGTTCTCATTAGCTCAAAGGGTGTGATATCCAATAGTCATGAATACCATATTGTCTCACATACAGTATTACCCCATATAAGACACGCACCTGGTTTTTAGAAGGCTGAATGTAGAAAAAGGATTTTCCCAGAGTCATGGCCAACTATGTGACAGAGTATGTCCTCCTGGAAACATACACAGTGCCCAGGAAGTGGGGCATCAGAGGAGATCCTCTGGGCGAGACAGAAAGTAGCAGGAGCTTCCTGCTGGGTAGGTTAGGCACAAGGGTAGGCCCCAGACCCTTGCAAAGGCAGTAGCAAGACTGCTCGTTCTTTGCTGTAGCTAATTTCTTATATAAGATCCTGTTAATAAAGCATTGTTTCTACATCACAAGCCTCATCAAGATGCTACCAGTGGCTAACTTGGAACCACAGCTGACCCAGCTTAGACTTGCTTTGCAGAAGGACAGGGTGCTGATTCCCTGTTGCTTGACCTACACTAATGTCACTGAAGATCTGCTGGCCTAACAGCAGAGTAACATAGTGAAGACTCTAGCCCAAGTGACACACGATGCCAGGCCCCAGATTTGAGAATCAAAGGTTCATCCACATAAAGCCACCCAACCTCAACACGAAGCTCTCATCTTCAGCACCCAACTCCCAGGCTACGATCCTAATCCCTGCTTATATTTGATCAGGGGCATCCTCTTCAAAAAAAGTCAGGACAGCAGCATTGTCTACCCCAGCAGCTGAGATGCCTCTGAGTGGCTGGGGATGGATGAAGAGGTCCTTTTCTGTCCTGCCATATAATGCCATCAGCAGGCATTGGGCTTCTGGGCCTCCACAACAACAGCCTTAAAAGGACTGGGTCAGGCCCTTCCTGCAGCTGTCATGTCAGGCTTCCTGCCAACACAGGCAGATGTCACCATAGTGTTTACACTGTGGTCACTTCTTCATGAATACAAGGGTTAGAAATGAATAGTTTCTTTAAGTGAAAGCTGAGATTCTAACACTATCACTGGGCATGGGCCGACAGTACGTATGCCTTAATTTATTTTCGTCCCTTTGGCTGTATCAACCCTGGGATGCTACCATAAATATGCAGATCTGGCCATGCCCCTCTATCTCAGCCATCAGTCAGTCCCATACTATTCCAGTTGTTGGTCCACCCCTTCATTCTTCTCTACAAAGGCCCTTATTACCTTATGCTACGTACACACACAACTTCTTTCTAAGCCACATCTCCCAACTATTCCAATGGGCTCTCACTTCTGTCCCTCAGTCCTCCCTGTTCCAGCAGGCCATTGCTTCTGTCTACACACATATTGCTCTGCTGATGCCCCCGCATCCCAGCCTACCAACTGCCTCCCTCTTCCAATCTTCTGCATTTTACACTTAGCTCCACTGAGGCTCCTCAGTCCCAACCTACACCTGCTATTACTTCTTTAGCACCTACAAGACACTTACTGCAGAGCAGCGTAATTAGCTCCACAGTAAATGTTTCAGCATCTACACGTGCAGCCCTACTAGGCCGCAGTCAACTAATAAGCTCCACAGCAGATTAGTATTTGTAAATACAAGTACTGTCCTGCTGCAAAGTTTTTATGTGCACAGCAATGCATGTATAGACACTGACTCAGCTGGCTGCAGCATGAGGGTGCTCCGGTGCAGAGCTTGGCCCTCCACAGCATGTCGAACCAAGATCTGGCAAGCTGACCCCCAGGACTCCCTGCCAGATGGGGCTGCTCCAACCAAGTTCAATGTGCTGCAGTTCTGGGTGCACGTTCAAATGTGGACCTGGGAGTAATAAACTCTGGCAAGATATGTACCAGAGTTTATTGCTTTGAATTAATTGTACATGTAGATGTCCCTGACCATGTCACAAATACTTGTGCAGTTATTTAAACTTGTATAAAGTGGGTGCAGACAGGGTTAATGAAACAGAGCATATAATGTGAGCATTTTATATTAGCAACATTTTACATCTGCTTTGTAAAGTGTTTGCGGCTATACCAATGGCAATACAACGAAAAGCAAAGAAAGCGCTGTCCATAATTAGAGCGTGCTTTAACAATCTCAACAGTACATAAAAGCATCTGGCTAGAACATTTGTTTCTGACTCATGTGAGATGACTTTTATAGCAAAATATGATTAAATGAAAACGAAATAGTGACAAGAACGAAAAGGAACACACAATTAATAGGGTGAATCATGGCTTTTCAAATGTATTTGAAATGTATGCGTCATTTCAAATTTTCTATCCAACAACAACATTATTTCAAATCAAGCATGACAAAAATTGAATGAGGCTGAAAAGCAAAACATAAAAATTAAAATCAAGGGTTTTTCCCACCCTTCCTTCTGCTCCTTTGTCTCCATTCAAAATAGTTTGTTCTGTTTTGAGGACAAGTTGAAAACTAGAACTATTTTTTACTATCCTTTAGACATGTGTCTTAGAAAATACTTCTCATGTTTGACTAGTACTGCTTGCTAATAAAGGGTTTCTCTAAATCTTCTGTTGTATGATCCCTAACTCTTATGTTTTTCATGAATGAAACAGAGAGATTGTACCTGGCCAAGTTTGGACCAAAATAAAAAAACGGTAACAGTGGGAAAAGAGTTAAGAAATATCAGAAAATCTCATTCTAAAATGAAACATGTTGATCTTTTGTTTTAAATTGGTATTTTACATAAAAACATTGGCCTTATTCTTAAAAATTGAAGAATAAAGTATTACAACTGGTTAAATAACCCAAATCAAAAGGAAATGAAACATTTTATTTTGGAACAAGCAACGCATACCATGGTAATCCAAAATGAAATGGTTTTGTTTTTATTTCATTCAAAATTACAAAAGAAAAAAATATGGTTGGGTTTGACCTGAGCCACTTTTTAAAATAATGTTTCAGTTCAGCCACTGAACCAAAAAACCTATTTGTCAAACTTTACCTGTGGGCTCTGCCATATCCTACATTTTGGTCCTGAAGCATTTCATACACACAAGTGATAAGGCAAGAAAAGAATTACTGAAGCACTGGCTGGCCCCTGACTGCTGCTATGGACCCGCTAGTACTCTTCTGCTAACACCCATGATCCACTACCAGCCCATTGTTCAAAAAAAGTGAGAAAGAAAAAAGAAAATTCAAGCAACCCTGGTGGCTGCAGAGGAATTTGGCTGCAGAAAAGTCCTTAAAAACTGTCATTGCCATGCAGTCAATATAGATTTTTCTTCTTACCTGTGATAGACACACTGAAGGATTGGTTTATATTACTTTGCTCTCATAGCTCCTCCTAGCCAATGTAACTAAACCTCTGGTGAGCCACAGACAGCTTTGCCATCAGAAGTGCTTTGTTAGCTAAGCCTATATTGTCTGGAAAGGCTGCAGAGCTCCACCAGCTGAGAAAGTCCTTCTGTTGGTATATGCTGTATCTCCACTAGCTATGTCAGCAGAAACTCCTTAGTGTAGACAGCCGCACTCAACCCACAGAATATTTTCTGCACCATAGATCACTTTGTAAACCCATATGGTCTCCATTCAGCCCATGAGTTTAGCATCACTGTAAGAAGTTCATGTCTTCTTTTGCTTCACCACTTCCAGATTCTCCAAGAGCAAGATATAATATATTAAGGTCAGAGCCAAAAATGCAAAGATGTCCTCCAGACTTGTCCAATTAGCAGGAGAGACAGCAATCAGGGCTTCTACCTGTGACTCAAATCCTTGCCCACTGGAAGGTACAAAGGGAAAGCTGCACTAACAGTGGAACAAATATTAAGCATATTTTACTGGTGTATTTGCTGGAGCATCTTTTAATCTGTAAATTTGGGGGGATTCTTTTAAATATTGAGGTAGCAAGACTCAGTTGCAAGGCATATGATAGGCCCCAGCTGTTGTAAACTGCTGTAGATTCTTAGAAGTCAAATGCTGTGTCTGTGCATGAGTATGCGTGCATGTGTATGCATTTCCCTATGTACCGCTGGATCTATCAATATTATAGGGCATAGAAATGCCTGGGACAATTAGCAGGTAATCAAACAGCAGCAACATCTGCCTTTCTAACAGGAACAAAGTGCACCCAAATATACAAAAGCTGAAAAATAAAGGAAAAGAAAAAAATCCTATCAAGTTTATTCAGCTGGAATAGCTCACCCTGAGAGCTATTCTCCTACAATATTTGGGGCAGAATAGTGTCATAAATCTTAGGTCTATTAATCCATAGCCTCATTCATCTCTGCTCAGCTCTATAAAGCAATAACCTTGTCAGTATAAGGAAGGGAGATAGGGATTTTAATTGCATATAGATTTCAGGAGAGTTCTTATCTTGCAGTCCAATTTGTAGCTCCAGATATGGGTCTTTGCTTTTCCTTGGTCAAATTCCATGCAAATCCACCACACTCCATAGAGTTATAAATGTTTCAGGAGCTTGCGAAGGACCTTTATGGTGCAGTATTTGTAGATAATAGGGGTAACCCCTATTCAGCTTCTGTTTCATTTGCATGACCTATATTTAAGTAGCTGCTCTAAAACAGGGCCGCTAAATGTTTCTCAGTAGCTGTTCATATTTTACAGATATAGAAACCTCTGGTAGCACACACAAGCCCCAGCTGGGATTAGGTGAGGAAACAGTCCCTGCCTCAAGGAGACAAAATACATAAAGGAAGGACCTCTGGCACAGAGGAACCTGGGACAAATGAAAGGTGAGATCCACAAAAGAATGTACAGGTCTGTTAGCTGCTCAGCTGCCAATGGAGGACAGGTACCTAAGTCCATAGGCACCTAAAGCCCTTAGGCAGTTAGATTGCTGTCCAGTAGTGTAACAGTCTGCTTCCTCGAGTACTTACATTGTGACTGTGCTGAGCAGTTAGTAGGCATCTCTTACCTCACATCTAAGCCTAACCAGGATTCACAAGCTAGGCATTTCCCTAGTTATTGCCTGTGGGAACTGACCTGGGAAGTGTTTTTGGAACGCTCCTCCCAGACCAGGGCCAACACATAAAGCAAGAGGAAGAGCAGTAGCTACTTTTCCCCAGTAGCCCAATGATTTGGATGCTTACCTAGGATAGGCAGGTTTGGGTTCCAGTCCATATGCCAATGAAGTATTTGACATGAAGTATTCATTAGAGCAGAGACCGGGACCCCCCTTTTCCCATGTCCTAGATGGGTACCCTAATTAGTAAGCTAAAAAAGTCATGCTTGCTTTTTCTCTCTCTCTGTCTCAATAAGTAAGTATTCAATTATTCCATGCAAAGTGGAAAAGAACTATTCCCTGTAAAGGTGAGAGAGATGCCCAAGATACAGCCCCTAGGTGAGGCGCTGCTGTGAAACAGACATATGAAGTTTAATGCCAGACAGACTCAAAAGGAAGTGGTTTATCATTTCTGAACTGAGGTTTTTTTTCAGAAATGTTGCCTCCATGAAGAATATTGATATTTTAAATTTACCTTGCAACTTCAGATGAAATACTGGGATTTCCCTAACAGTAGAAATCCTATTGTTCTCTCACTTCTATTTCATCCCCTGTGACACATCAGCGTATGGTCTCATTATCCAGAGAATTGCTGGAATCCTAGTACAAATTTTGCCTCAGTACCTGGGGCAGTGAGTTCATTAGGTTAATTATGCAGTGCGTGCGTGCATGAGTGTATATATATATATATATATGCATATATAAAAATATAACCTTTAAATATGTCACCTTGTGCTTTAATTTGGGTTAGTCATTTGTTCTTATAAGATCAGAAGCTTGGACCTGTGATTTTTTTACTCCTTTCTATCCTATTCTATATAATCTATTATTTTATGGACCTCTCTCATTCCACCACCTATTTCTCTCCTATCTAAACTAAACACGCCTAGGTTTTTCAGTCTCTCCTCCAGCAAAAGCTGGCAGCAGAAGTGGGAGCATACCAGCAATATTTCTTCCATCTAAGAACAGTGAAGTGCTCAATAATATTTATTTTATTTTTTACAAATAAATAACCTCTCTTTGAAAGGCAATGAAGTGAGGCTACAGTCTCAGTTGTCTAGAGCCCCATTTCTGCAAAGACCTACCCGTGTGTTTTGATCTTTACATGCCGGTAGACTCCGCCAGTCTGATGGAACAAGTCGCATGTAAGATTTTGTTTTAAATGTGTTTTGATGGGCTTTCGATAAGGAAATGATTTTGTGAGCTTTGGAAGACAGAGACCCAATTCACTGCTGTGTTACTGACATTCTCCACTGTTGAAACACCTCTTCGTTGTGCTAGAATGACAGGTATCATCTTGGCTAATATATTGGGGACTGACCCAGGGACATGCAGGCCTAAAGTGTGAGCTGCTGGAGGTTAAACTAAAACAGCCATAGCTGATTAGGTGGGGTTGCAACAATTTGTGTCTTCAGTGAATCAGGCCCACTCACACCAACTCACCAACTGGTTTCAGCAGTATCTGCCAATCTGCAGACAGTGACAGTGCCCCAGAATTTACCAGTATATTCAATGTGTCATTAAAGATGAAGAAAGCTTGGTTTTTTTCTAATATTTATGTTATGGTGATGCGTGTCTATAACAGTGCTATTGGCCAAAAGCACAACACAATCATAGGTTCTGCTTTGCAGTATAATAGAACTAGATCCCATAGCTGTCTGGCTGGAAAAACCAAGCAGAAACTTGTGTATTTTCTCATAGCTTGCACATGGGGCAGGCTGTTGATCAAAACCAGCACCCTTCTGAAACTCTTATTAGCTGGGAAAACCTCTAGTACCTTGCTATTGCTGGTTCCCTGTGTGTTTACACAGCAGAAAAAAAATCTGCTATGTGACTTATTTAATTTTTTAATCAGGAGCACCCAGCATAGCTAACTCTCCTGGAAACCAGCTGCAGTAGGAGCATTTATATTTCTTGCAAGAATAATATGAGAGCTTTTGGGGTTTGCAGTAATGCCTGTTGGGAAAAATGGAGGTATTGGGTCTGACTGACATATTGATTAGCTTTACTCTAAATGCTTAGATGTAGTCTCCTAATTTTTCTTCCTATGTCCATACACATTTTTTTTCTGCATGGAGAGCATTATGGATAATAGATTATTAATACCTATAATTATTCCATGTAGAGAACTGCATTTCCTAAAAAAAAAAACAGGAAACCCTTTCTGAAAACTCAGCAAGGCAAACCCTTTCAAAGTCCCCCTTACTCATTTTTAAAAGAGCCCAAAGGTCCTGTTTTTCCACAGTTGCACATCACATCAGTAAGAGATTAGAAAACCCAAAGCTGAAATCAGTCTAGTAATGCAGTGAAAGTATTGGATATTGTTTGCCTAATTCCAGAGAATGACAAAACAAAAGCAAAATGAACAAACAAACAATGTTGGATCTTAAAGAAACTTCTTTTTTTCATATTCAAATAACAATAAAAAAAGACAGAGCACGATATTTCCAGCATGCAAAACAAAGACACAAAAGCAAAGTACGCATTGGAAATTGCATGAAAATCTGTTCTTCAAAGTAACAAAAACATTGCTAAAAAAAAAAAAATTAAGCAAAAGTCTCAGATCTGTGTAACTACAAGGACCTGTAAAAATAAGGGGCCAACTCTTCCAGTGCTGTAAATTAGCATATCACCACTAACTTCAACAGAACTATGCTGATTTATGCCGACTAGGATTTAGTTCCAATGATCATATAGAGTTGGGAGTGCACATTGTATAGACTTAATTGTGCTGTTCAGCAAACTAAGTTTGATACAGGGGACAGGGATACACTTCATTTCTTTCATCTTTATGGCCATGACACTGTGCACCGTTTCTGAGCCATCGGAGTCTCATGGCTCCATCCCTAGTCTGCCTCCAAACTCCTTCAGACCATCCTACCTGGAGCCATTGTGGAAACACGCATTGCTTTGGAGCTCCTCCCATGTGGGTCCACTGTAGGGTAACTGTGTTGGGGAGAATATTGCATGGACTTCATTCTGTACGAGTACCGGTAGCTATGGTATGCTGTGTCTAGAGGTTTTATGGATAAACAACCAGTGTGGGTTAAACCAGGATGTTGTCAAGGCCTTTATACATTTCCCTGATCAAACTTACAGTGGAAATTCCTATCTCAATTTCTGATTCATTCAAAATAGGAGGGGCAGGGGCATATATATCCATGTGTTCCCAGAATGAGTTCCCAAGCACATGGGTACACAGAACTCCGAATCTTAGTGAGGAAAGAGCAAAAACCCATCACTGGCATGTCTTAAAGTGATTATATTGGTGGGACAGGCTGTTTTCAGTGGTCCCAGCCTGTGGCTTGCATGTCAAAGCTAGCAGTCAGAGGAAACAAAACAGTTAACACTGAGGTAGACAGGGAGTGCAAAGATGGTGCCCCCAGAGCATTTCTCTCTCACTACTGTTGCACATGGGCCTGTGAAAGTTGGGGGCCCCTTGCTTCACACGATCAAATCCCAACAATAACATGATCCTCCCTCTACTAAGAAACCCCGACCAAGGCAATTTTCCAGAGACCCATCAAATTACCTTTGGGAATAAACTCATTAAAGTGGCAGCAATGCTTCCCATCAACTGTAGACTGAATAATCTCCTTTTCCTGTGTTCTCTGACTGACAAAAAACTGTATTACAATTTGTTTGCTGATATGATAACAGCATCCTCCTAAGGGGTTAATATTCAAATTGGTACAGAAAGATTTAATGCAAGGGACTCCTAATGTCAGTAAAGAAAGTTACACTTCTAATGCTCCCTGGGATTCCTGATCCAAATGTAACTTTAATTAATTCTAAATGAGAAATTCTTCTGACTTCATTAAAGGTGACATCCACATGAATACCAGTTGTGCACAAAGGTTTTCAGCTATTACAGTAAATATCATGCATAGGAATAACAATGGATTATATATGTTCCCCAAGGAGATCAGAACAAATACACATTGGCGTCACAGGTTACAACAAATGGCTAAGTAATATAAATCAAATGCAATATCACAGCACATCAGCATCATGGTATAGTCTTCAATACAAGGTAAAGATGTATTTAAGTACAAGTGTTGACCAAGAGGGTGTATGTTGTTATAGGATTTGTCTATACTCACTGTTAAGAAAGGGAGTGGAGATTTGGTTAATGCATACAGCATATAATACAACAGGCAACTGTTTTTTCTTTTCTCTTTTAACCTGTCATGGCAAAAGTAGGTTGCAAAGATGCGCCATCCGTTCAGTGAATCATGGCATTCTCAGACTATTATGAGAGACCATTAAGTTTTCTGGGCTCTAAAAAGGCAGACATGACATCTTGTATTTTGCATAACATTTTACTAGAATGGGGAGATGCAATGTGCTGATGTGGTGTGCTGTTTTGACGTATGATCTCTAAAATCACCCACTTAATGTTTTGGAAGCAATTGCCTCTTTTAATAAAACAGCAGAGTAATCTGGCTGAGTTTCCTGATTTGCTCAGGCCTTTTATAATCTCGCTGCTATTTAGCTTTTAGTCCCAGACACACATGTGATCATGATGGATTGACATGAAATCACAAACTCCCGCTGTGTTCTGTTATTGAATATGAATTTAAGTCTATTAAAAGAAGCAGAAAATGGTGCGCGGGAGGATGAAAGCTTTGGTTGTCATAGGCTGCATTTGCAATATGCACAAAGACAGCAGGTAAAAAATGCACTTCATTTGTTACAAATCTCACTTTGCCACGAACACTAGTATAAAGTCAACTCAGGGTCACGTTAAGAGCCAGTGAAGAAGGAGGATGTCCAAAACCACCTCCAAGCAAGTGGAACAAATTAAGAAAATACGAACCAACAGGCAAGTGCCTCTAGCTTGCACATTCTTTTTGTTTTGTTTCTAGACTGATATATGTTATACAAAGACAGTGTATCTTTCACCCCAAAAAGACTTCTAGACATAGTCATATTTTGAAGGGTAAGAACGCCTTCCATCTTCGCTTCGAGCATTTTCATCATAGGTTGAAGTTTTCTTATTTTTCGGTTCAGGTTCATAGCCAGAGCCAACTTTATATGGCCCAGTCTTGTAGGAAATATTCCGTCCGGAGGCATTGTAGGACACCGTTTTGTAACTAAGAGATCAATACAATGAAACATCAGTAATGGACCACCTCAAAAGTTCAGCTATGCATATTATTCCTGCTGGATAGAAACTTGATGCAACTCATTAAGCCCTGTCCTCATTCTTTTTATTTGCAGCATTGTAGAACCTGGCTGAGATCAGACCATAAGGAGAAAATTTATTTGAAAAATTATTTGAAAATTTTGACAAAGTTTTTCTTTAAATACTGTAATATCTGGTCAGCAGATGGTTTGAACTGCAGACTGCAAATGTAATCAAAGACAATTTGCTGCATCCCGGCTGGTATAAATTGACATCTCTCTCGTCTTCTATTTACACAAATGGAAACAACTTATACTAGCTAAAGACTTGCCCTACAGTCCCCAGATTGCACTGCGGTTTATTTAACATACTTAGTTAACTAACTCTCTGCAAAGGATGAGTTGTATATTTAATTGTAAATGTGGTGGTTCATACCACAACTATCAGTTATCCTATCAGGGAAGCAAAATAGTACCATGTGTGGCTTGGACTTCTGGGTTATGAGGAATCATGAATTGGATGTAGTCTGTCTGATTTCATCTGTTACAGACCTCAACCAGCTTATTATTGAGTGTCATTGCATGGGATGGTTTAGCCAGGGATGATCTTGCCTGAGCAGGGGGCTGGACCAGATGACCTCATGAGGTCCATATTCCAGCCCTACTTTCCTGTGTGACTCAGGTAACTATGGAGTTACATACTTACTTAATATATGCTTACTCAACATAAAAGTAAGTAAATATTCTTTGGAGTTCACACACATCATGATAGCTTTTGCAGATTGATTGTCCTATATGGAGACAGCTATGGCTCTCATGGTACGTGGTTCTATACCAGTGATTTTCAATCAGGATGCCACAGCACCCCAGGGTGTCACAAGACCCTTTCAGGGGTGTAGCTGCTGGTGCCACTTCTGCAACCAGGTGGAAGTGCCTGCTCTTGCCCTGGCCCTTCCTGGTCCAGTTTCACCATGCTTCTCCCAGAAACAGGTGCTCAGGACAGTTCCACCTGTTCCACATGCCTGTTTCCAAGTGCAGGGTCAGATTAGGAAAGGCTGTGGCAAGAGCAGACACTCCTGTTTGCTTTAGGCTTGACAGGTAACCTTAATGCAGACAGGAGCCCATGCTCATGCTGCAGCCCTTTCTGCTCTAGTTGTGCACTGGGCACCCGTTTACATGGTGGTAACAGCAACATCCCAGTTGAGAAGCCCTGGAGGTAAGCTGAGGCAGCACAACAGTGGTTCTCAGCCAATGTCATCAAACTCAGAAGAGTCACGGAGGGGTGCCCTGAACCTAAAAAGGCTGGGAAGCACCATTCTACATGATCTCTTTACTCTGTGCATCCTGTGCTTGCCAGGGCATCAAAGGTAGAGAGCTGTCACGTTCCACCATCTGTCACAATTCAGGATCATGTGTAGAAAACAAAGCTTTGAGGTGAAAAGCTGAAACACTTACTGGGTCTCTTTGGGCATGAGTCCTCTGCAGGCAATGCACATCATAATGCCTCCAACAAAAGCCAGGCCCCCAGCTACCCAGCCAACAAACAAGGCTGAGCCAAAGGTGTACCTACAAACAAAAAGGAGGAATCGTTAGCTTGCTGCAGTGATGCAGTAAGGCTCTACAGTTCTGCTTTTTAGATGTATTAAAACTACTGAAATCTCTCCTGGAAAAAGGGATTCTTTTGCCATGCCCACCTGTCTCAAACAAGGAGTCAGTCAGTTTTTTTTCCCCTGTGACCCAATGGAAATCAAAATGTCTGTATTCAAGTTGATGTTTTGCATGGGATGGGTGCTTTTCCCCTACTCTGCCCTGTGTTGGCTTCAGAGGCAGAGAGACCCCATAGATTGCTTGGTTTATTTTTTTCCAAGTGCCCACTGTAGCCAAGAAAAAAGACAATCATTAGCTGCAGTAGACTTTAAATGAGGTGTAAATCGTCACAGGAAGACTGCCATCCCTTAGCCCACATGCCATACAGGGAAATAATCTGGTGGTATCTACCTACCACAGTGACTCCAGCACCCTACCCTTTTCCCTGCAGCCAGGTGAGAGTTCTCACTGCTAGGTAGCTCTGTGCCTACATACTGTATCAGCCCTGTCTGATAATGTGCTGCAGAACAGAGTGAAGTCAAGGAGAGCAAAGATGTGCTGCTGTACCATTCAGACAAAGCAAAGGATCCAGTCCACTAGACCTATTCAGCCTTACAGCCAGAACTGAACTGGAAAGACAGATGAGATATTTGCTCTGCCTGGAGCAGCCATGGCTATGACAAGCCAAAACTCACCTTCTGCTCTGAAACCAGAATGCCCATCAAACACAAGGAAGGGGGACATTTGCTCACCTTGACTGGAGCGATGGCATCATTCCTTGGTACATGGAAGCTGTGGACATCCAAAAGTTTGTCACCAGCATATTGGCAAACACAGACACTCCAACGACTGCACACAGACCTGAGAACAGAGAGAAGATTGGACTGGGACTCAAGCCCGCTCAAATGGAGTCAGACTCCCTGCTGTCTCACACCTTGCTAAGCCGTTTACATCTTTGAAAAATACATGCAAAAATACCACCTGCCATTCTGCTTGCATTTGCTTTGCAGAGTTTATATAATAAGGCAAGGGGGAATCAGTCACGGTATATTTACATCTGCATGCAAATTACTGCATGTTGCACTCCAGAGTCAAGAGCTTTAATTTTCAAACATCTCTAATAGAGATGATAGGGTTTTTTAGGTGCAGAAAGACAACAGTGGACTGGTGCACACTGTGGCACAGACAAGGACAAGAGTACAACGGGATATAACAGTTTGCTGGGATGGAGACTGAGGAATCAGCACAGCTTTTTTGAGAATTTAAAGTAACAAAGAGCCAAATCCTATTTCATCCTCACATGTTAGGTGCGACAAATGCCAAAACAGGCACTTGGGCAAATATTTGATTTTATTTTCACCTGTGGAAGAATAGAACTGTCTGGTCCACACAACTGCCTTAGTCAAGGGCTAGACATTTCCCAGACCGCTCTCCAGACTTCCTCTTGAAGCTAGACCATGGGGCAGCCAAGAGGGGGAAGATACATGGGGCCAGGAGAAAAGCAAGTCACAGGGAGTGTAGCTCAGGGAAGTAGGCACTTCTCTGAAAAGGAGATAATGCTGGGTTCTAGCCCTTGACTTCCAGTCATTATTCTTTGGATAGACAGAAGTTAGACAGCTTCTGCCCCATGTGGCAGGGGGGTGGATCAAACTATGCACAGCATGAATGAAAGGTTGGAGCTCATTTCCTTGGTGGCAGGACTGAGTACCTTGCTACCACAATGTATCCGTGCCCTCTGAGAGCTGGCTGAGGGCACACTTTGGAGAAGGGACAACATGTTTGTGTAATGGCTGGCACAACAAGGTCTTGGTCAATGACTGGGCTCATGAATTCATGGAATTGGATTCTGTGAATAGTTGGGTTTTATATATTTGTATGCCACTACGGGCACGCACTTACCAGCCACAATAAACATGACGCCGGAGGTCAGGGTCATGTTGGCTTTTGCAGAGTCCTCCATATTCCCAATGCGTATGCACTTGAGGGCAAAAATGGACACCAGGAGGCCAAGGGCACCCAGGACAATGCCCACAATCATGAGGGCCCTCACTGCCTGAAACATGGCTGCAAAACAAACCAACAAAAGCAAAATGAACTACGTAAAGTTGCAGACTGCAAAGTCAAACAAGACTGTTTGCTGTCCCACAGGTCTCCTCTATAACATAGATCAGAATATTATATTCAGTCTATCCCATACCACTGTGACACAGGACTTGGTTGGAAAAGATAGTGCTATTTCCAATTAAATGTAATTTTAGAGAGAAGCCCAAACCTGAAATGAGGCTGTTGCAGCTGTTTGAAAAATCTCCATTAAAGCATTTTTTTTCCTTAAAGACAAATGGCTGTTCAAAAATAATGAAGATTTAGGGCAAAAACGTTCATTTTCATTCAAGCGTTTCTGTGATAGACTACCTTTTTTCTTTTCAACAACCAAAATTCTGAATGTATTTTGGTTTTAAACTCTAAGGTTTTCTATGTTTGAAAACGGGAAAACATTTTCTGGTTACAAGGTTGTGCGTCTTTGATGAGACTGAAAATGTTTAGAGAACATTGCTTGAGCAGTCCTACAGACTTCCTTTTCATGTTAGGTCAGAGTGGTATTAAATCTGAGTCTTTATGAACTGTTCCCCTTGAGCCCACAAAGATCTTCCACCTAGTATGCTGACTTTCCAGGAACCCTTGCTTGTTTCTCCCATAGTAATAAACTGGGCTTGGTTTGGTTGGGTGTTTTATTTTTTGTTTAGAAATTAAATTAAATTTTATATTCATTTAGAAATCTAAAAATTACTCTGCACATGCAATAACTGAAAAAATCAGATTAAAATGTCATTAAAAAACAGCAGCAATGGAAACCATGGGATGTTCCACCCACCCACCCATCCATCCAAGTTTATTCTAGAGGAGGTTAACTAGCATGAAATGGTGTTCATGACATTCCCCTGCTGCCATAAAACATATGATGTAGAACAAAAGTGAAAAGGCTTTGGATTCAAGCAGTGGCAGAATATGTTTTGATAGGGCAGAAACAAGCTTTTACAGACAAGCATCAGGCAGGAAGATTTAGATCCTGAGTCTATTATAGCCAATTATAGTATCCTAGAGAGAAAACCAGCTTCCTCCTAATGAGATTTCAATATTGTTTCACTTTTTCACATAAAGAAGTGTCTGGTTAATGCAAGCTTCTGGATTTTTTTTTTAACCAGCAGGTAGTGAGATGGGCAGGCTTGATTGGTAGCAATTCTTGGCACTGCTGAGTATTATTTATGACAAGTAAGTGTGCTAATGGGTGCATAGCAAAGAGAAAAGGCTTGTAAGTCATGTAACAAATATTCAAAGTGTCCTTTAGAAGCTCTATGCAGGCTGAGAAGCACCCCAGACAAGAACTCCTCTCCACATTTGGCTTCAGCTGAGGAAACAAACCATAAAGCAGAGATAGGCATCTATATCTGTGCAAATGCTTAGACCATATTTGAAGAACTTTTCAGAGACAGGATGGTAGCAGAATACTAGAGATGGTCAACTAACAGGAG
Source organism: Alligator sinensis (assembly GCF_000455745.1). Taxonomy (NCBI): domain Eukaryota; kingdom Metazoa; phylum Chordata; order Crocodylia; family Alligatoridae; genus Alligator; species Alligator sinensis. The sequence goes on along the minus strand of NW_005841975.1, from coordinate 654,917 downwards.
TAGGTAGATACAAACCTGTTTGTAAAGAGATGTTTCTGATTGGATGGTGGCACACCCAATCCCCTTTTGGTTTTTCCACAAGAATTCCAGCTGACTGGGCTTTGCCCATATCACTGTTGGGACTAGTGCTGTTCTTGGCATAAATATTTGTGCTCAAAAGTAACCAAGAGAATGAGATTCTCTCCCCTTTCATCCCATGGAGCTGGAAACTGCCTTAGAGTCCCAGGTTAAGAATCTGCTTGTTTCCAGATTCTATTGCACCTACTGGTTGCATAAAGTAGATTATTTTATTTCACTCTGGGTGCATCTACACAAGCCTAATAACACTGTGCAGTAGTGTGCCAGGCAAAACCCATGGTACTATGCTAATATGCTACTGTACAGTATTATTAGGCTACTACACATTTAATGTTACTAAAGAGCCTTGTGTCAGTTTTAGTACATTGATTTAATACTTGATTATGCAAGTATGTTTGCAGTATGCAGTAACTATGGTGCATTAATAAATGTGTAGGTGCACCCCATGAGTCCCTGAAAAAACAAATAGAAAAGGTGGGTGGTTCTTTCTTTTTCTGACTCAGGCGTACAGGTCAGATCATGTTGCATATACTTTTGTCAGACAGCATCACTTCTCAGGAACTTGAGCAGTCTGAAATAGAATCACACTTAGGTGCCCAAGTCCTTAGATGACTTAATGGATTAGAATCCGGCCTTCGGTGTGTAAGAGACCTTAACTGGCATAGTTTGGACAGCCAGATGCCACACCACCTGGAGAATGAGCCAGAGGAGTGATGGGAGTGGCTGGAGAATTGCCGTGCCCTGGCTGTTCTCTTCTCATATGCTGTGCCTAGCCAGCTATTACTGGTTGTGGTGCAAACTGCTGAAAAGATGTTTATTGAATGCAGCCCATTGTGAGCTGACTGGAAAGAAGAAGGTGTATTGTGAGAGGGCCAGGAGTGCACTTTGTGCAGAGAGAGGATCCCTCGTGCAGAGGACATTATTTTCAGTGCTAATCACCAAAGGGTCAGATTTGTTGTGAGATTTTCAAAGCTAGTTTCCAAAGGGGAGGGTTTGTTGTGTGTATATGTGTATGCACTGTACATAAATGCATGTTTTGAAAAGACCTATTTTTATTTAATTACTCTTTTCATGCTTAACACCATCTACAGAAGGCCCCACAATCCAGAACCTGCTAGCTGAGAAAAATAACTGTTTTTTCAGGGGTTAATGGGAAAGCTTTGCCATTTTGCCACCTGCGTCCCACCTATTAAAGTTAGGCCATGTGGGGGAAACAGCAACTGTGGAACCATGCCACTAAATATCAGCTCTCCCTGTGGTTAGGTGGGTTACTTTATGCTTGGACAGAGCCACACTGCTAAATTGGTGCAGAGACCCATCTTCATGCATAGTGCTCAAAGGGGCGTCCAATGTAACATAACCAAGACCAGAATTCCTGAAGCTGCTGGGATACCATTACCTTTTAATGGGACTGGATACTGTTGCCAATCCCAGTCCATGAGTGCTGCCTTTCTGACTCATGCCAATTGTTCAGCATGCCTTTATCAGTTGATAACAAGTGTTAATAAGCCAGGCGCTCAGGCTCCCAGTCACTGGTGCAGAGGTGCTTTTTCATTATTATTCATCAAAAAGCAAAAGACCAACTGATAAGTGTTATCAGGCCCAAGGGGTGTTCACCAGGCCTTTAGGGCAGAGCCACAGGAAGCAAAGAGAAGAAATTCAGGATTTTCCTTTCCTCACTCTTCCTTACAAACACCAAAGTTTCATTTCAACTGCTTTGGTTTCAATGAGAACATGTGTAATGGATGCCATAAGGCACCACCCTAAGGCATGTGGCACTTTCTGAGTAATTCCCAATCCAGCAATGCATGGGAGGGCCGGTACAGAATCAAATGTTCAGCTCTGGTTCTCTCTAGGATAATGATGTGCTTTTCCCTCAAGGGAAATATTTTCTTTCTTGCAAACTTCCTATAAGGGCTTACAGGGGATGGGTGCAATCTAAAGCATCCCTTGAATCCTTCAGGGTTCTTTAAGTCCACACCAGCAAACTTTAGGACAGATAAACCAGTACTTTCTTCCTGCTTTGTATGTGTCCTGCAGTGGTGTGAGGATGTCAGGAGACAACAATGATCCTGCCTCTTTCAAAACTCTCTAGTCTCAATCTTTACTAGTCCAGTTGAATGCAGAAGGTGAGAGAAAGAAAGCAAACTAATTAGCTCATTCCCTTTTATCCTAGGCAAAGAACTAGGGACAAATGGAGCCCTTGCATTTACCTGATTGCAAAGAGTGTCTAGTAACAACACTTAGACTTTCTGAAGGCTGTACCTCCCCATCTCCATGCCAGCTAGCTGGGCTCACCCATGTTTAGATAGCACATGCCACCTTCCTTGGAAGAATGCACCATCCTTGTGACTCAAAGAGCTCTAGCAGGATGGTAACACTGCCCTTACTTTCCCTGGGGCAGGTCATCTCTGTGCCGTACCCAACTCCAGGCTGTGCCTTTGAGGGAAACTTGATACCTTTAGATTTTAAAACAGAAGGCAGTAAAGAGTATACAATGGGACAGATCTCCAGGTGGTCATCATCATGTGACTTCAATGGAGCTGCACTTGTTTATATCAGCAAAGGATACGAGTCTGTTTCTACAAATTCACATTGGCAAGAGGCAACACTGACCGTGCTCTCTCAGCTGATATGAGATTGTATTCATATTAATGTCTACAGGCATCGTTTCTTGGGGTGGGAAAGCATGGAGAATACATGTATGAAAAGGAAGAACTGTCAAATTCAGTGAAAGTCGGCACCAATCAGAAGCCATTTTAATGAAACTTCTTTATCCAGGGCAATGATCCCTCTTGGTAGTTAGAATGGGTAGGAGGATTTTAGTTTTATTCAAACAGAGAATAAAGGTTAGTTTATTGGCTGGCATTAGAAGCGCTTAGCAGTAGGCCTGTGCAAGTCAGCAGCAATCTGATCTGGCTTCGGATCCAGCCGCTTTGGGATGGCCGTGATCCAATCTGGAGCTCTGGACTGGGTTTCTGCTTCGATCCCGCCAAAGTGGCTCCGAAGCTTTGGAGCCGCCTCGGAGATCCAGCCATAAGGTATAATGGGGAATCAATTAAATATCTATATTGTTGTTTTTTGTCTTATTTGGATAAAGCTTGCAGGGGTGGTAGCCCCTGCTCAGAGCATGAAGCCTGCCAAGTTTCCAGAAGATCGGTGCAGGGTTTGGGGGGGAACTGTACCCCAAATTCTTGAAAGCAAAACTCATATCACGTGTATGTGTTACAACACAGGGGTGTCAAAACAGCAAGGACGGTAGCTCCTGGTGAGCCCAAAAAGTCTGCCAAGTTTCAAGGAGATCAGTGCAGGGGTTTGGGGGCAATTGTGCCTCAAGATGCGGGGTGACACTGTGTGTTAAGGCGCAGCAGAGTGACAGCTGCAGGCCTGCTAGCCCCTGCTGTGGCCATGAAGCCTGCCAGCTGTTGAGGAGATAGGTGCAGGGGGGTCCTGGGGACTGCACCCCTAGCTGCTGATGGACAAAATGCGTGACATGGGTGCTTGTGCAACCGACTGTCTCTGTCTTGGGCAGTTGATTGTCTTTATTGATTATTTCCTCTCCTTAGTCTCTGCTTTTGTAGGTGCTAATTATGGCAATTAACTGGCTACATTAGCTAGGTCCTGTGTATTGAGCTGGTCCCTGAGTGGATCATGATTGATTGGTAACTGGTAACACAGTAGCTTAGCAGCCAGGCCTGCAGTAGTGTCTTCCACCCCCAAGACAGAGACACTCAGTTACACAAGCACCCATTGCATGAGTTTTGCCTGTCAGCAGCTAGGGGTGCAGGGCCCCAGAACCCCCCTGCACCCATCTCCTTGACAGCTGGCAGGCGTCGTGGCCAAGGCAGGGGCCGCCATCTCTTCAGCTGTCACTCTGCTGCACCTTAACACGTGCAGTGCCACCCATGGCACGAGTTTTGCTTGTCTGCTGCTTGGGGTGCAGTTCCCCCCCAAACCCCTGCACCAATCTTCTTGACACTTGGCAGGCTTTGTGGCCTCAGCAAGAGCCACCACCCCTACAATTTTCACCCCCTTGTGTTATAACACATACGCGTGACATGAGTTTTGCTTTCAGGAATTTGGGGTACAGTTCCCCCTAAACCCCTGTACTGAGCTTCATGAAAATTAGCAGACTTCATGATCTCAGCAGGGGCTGCCAGCCCTATAAGTTTCATCCAAATCAGACAAAAAAACAACAAAGTTATAGATGTTTCATTGATTCCCTATTATACCCTATGGGCAGATCTCCGAGGCGGCTCCGAAGCTTTTCTAAAGTGCTTCAGAAGCTCTGAACTGCTTCAGAAAGCCTAACGAAGCCAGCGCTTTGATCCAGACATGCTGCTTTGGACACCAAAGTGTCCGAGCTTCTCTGGTTCCGAAGCTCTGTCCGAAACCTCTCACAGCCCTACTTAGCAGTATATAGCTATATTTTTTTTTTTCATTTAAGCACAGGAAAGTTATATACTTTATTATAGAGACCTGAAGTATGCATAGCCTTGATATGTGTATGCACATGATGAAACAGTTCTCTGACTAGTCATCTGCCTATAGGATTTGCACGCAAAAATCAGGGAACCGTGAGCACAGATTAGGCACGGGGAAACATATTCATACAATTGCAATGACTCACTTTGAAAATTTGGCCTGCGATATAAGACACCCAGAAAACTGTAATTGTTATTCCAATATTTTAAAACCAAGCAATACATTTTCACAACTTTTGGTGCAGGAACAATAAAAGCATCATTTCTGATGCAATGGAATCGTTTCATTAACAATGAAACTATACATCAGACATGGTGATCTAATGGCCAGAATGCTCAATCAATGCAAGCTGATTGGCTAAGAAGTCTTAGTCGGTCTATGATCATTTGTATAGTGCTTCATTGCTGCACTTTTTAATGCTACATTGAAATAAATATTTCTTTTCTCTCGGAGTTGGTACAAATAGTATGTGCTGAGTGGTCTTTGGAAAAAAAAATAACATTGCTTGATCAAAATTAGCAGCTGTCATATTTTTGTTATCACTACAGATGTGAAAATGTAACCCCTCTAACAATTACAGACTGTGGAAAACAGTGAAAAAACATTAGCGTATGTTTAAAAAAATAACCAAATAAAAACCGAGTCATTCCTTCTTTACATTTCCATTTATTTCTCAAGCACATGGAAATGTGCTGGGAGAAATAACACCAATAGGACATCAACATCCTGCAGTGTAAGCTTTGTGTGTGATTGGGAAGTAAAATTCTGTATTACATTTTTACTTAAATAATTATGTTTAAAAAAAACTGGTTCTTGCTAGTGATAAATCACTCCAGTCAAAACTGAGGTTCACCAGTGCTAAGGAAAATGATATTGCTCTTTTAAACTACAATCAATCAGTCACATGTGGCATTTTTTGATACGTTTACAAAAATAAAAGCTATGGCAAAGTAGCTAGTTTGAAATGTTATTTTTCCCTCAAACCAAACAACTTGTCTACAATCATAATGCAAGGTTAATGTGGATGCGTTTATTAAATCATATCTCCTGAGATATATGTGGGATTTTATCAAAGAACTCAAACATAAGCAAACAGGTTTGTCTTCAACACTACAGTCACCGGTGACTTCCTGGTAATGAAGCAAGTCAGTCAACCACATACAGAAAAGAGCTCACAACATCAGGAGCTATTTTTTCCTTTACGCAAGTCAATAGCCACAGCTGCCCGATGCCCCGCACTTCATACAACCATTTTACACATTACGCAGAGAGAGTGCAAGGAGAAAAATGCTACCAAATCAAGATGTATAAATCATTTTTCTTTACTTTGATGCTTTTTAGCAAAAAAAAAAAATCACTCTGTAAAGGCACTGGAATATCAGTTTGATAATGCCAATACATATTTATATCAGTTTTAGGCTCTATGTATTCCAGTGCTTTGTAAATTATTGAGATGCGCCAAGGCAGAAGAGGTTTTTTTAGTTTAAAAAGGTGGATACTTATTTACCAAGTGGTTTATCGACTAGGAAATGCACCTTGACTCCAACATTCCTGGTTTTGATCTGAACACCAAACCTAGTTTTTTTACTGCCTGGCTCCTTGCACCATCATTCAGCTTGTCTAAAGTGGCTGTAAAAGGCTGCCCAGTGAGAATTGGCATCAAACTTGTGTTCACTTTGAATGGGAATAAATAACTACAAAAGAGGTGAATCAAGCACCCAGGTAAATAAGGCAGTAACCAAATCAGGCTAAAAATCTTATCAAAAGTACATGGAAATGAATGGGAGTTTTTCCCATCAGTCTGAACTGCCTTTAGGATCATGTACTGCTTTAACTAACACTTCCCTGCCATTGTCCTGAATGCATAAACTCAGCTTTAGCTGAGATGCTTTGAAGAGCATCAATCAGTCTAAGCCTCTTTATAATTTAAAAAGAAAAGAAAAACAAACAAATGAATAACAACAAAAGAAGGCAAGAAAACTGTCTAGTAAACTGGCTTTTGTCACAAACAGACAATCAAAATCCTCCGTGCATCCAATTTCTCTATGCAGAGAATTCAGAACCAGATTTCTCAACAGGAAAATGCTTGGGGTCACCTTTTCTTTGCGGAAAAAAATGTTTCTATTCCTTTCTGCAGAAACAATTTATATGAATAGTTAATCAAGCTGGAAAAATTTAAACAAAATAATCAAGCAACTCCTTTTCACCATTTCATGTATGTTTAACTTCAAAAAGCTATTTAAATCAATGGGGATATGTGATGGTTTATACTGACTGAGGAGCTGAACCTGTGAAGCTAATTTAGGTATCAGAGAAATACACTTCATGTAGCATGTAAAGTTACTATTTATGGTGACAAAAATATTCATGTAGTGTTATACTCAAATGTTGAGTAGCTCGGAGATTTCATAGATTTCATAGACATTGGGGCTAGAAGGGACCTCGTAAGATCATTGGGTCCAGCCCCCTGCCCCCAAGGGCAGAAAGTCAGCTAGGGTCAAAGAATCCCAGCAAGATAAGCATCCAAGCATTTCTTGAAAGATTTTTTTTTCTTTTTTGGCTTGCAATGCTCTTTAAAATATTCAATACAAGTGAATTTGATTAATTCAATGAAAAATAGGTTCCGTTTCAGAAAGCTCCAGGGATTAAGCTTGGTCCATCTTTTGCCCCTACCTGGTAGCCCCAGAATGGTGAAATAAGGTCGGCACTCTGTAAAACCTGAGCTTTGCCTCATACAGCTCCTCCAGAGTCCCTGATACTGGAACACTGCCGTGACTGGGTTGTCATACAAGTCCTGTGTGCTCCACATATCCATCCCAGTGGCTGCGATGCACCCCGCAAAACCCAACGATGAGACAACAAAGCCCATCACTTGGCAGACTGTTGTCGACATGGTGTCTGCTTCTTGCCCAGGAGCTCAGATAGCCCCGATGAAACTCTGGAGCTTATGGAAATGCTGAAGTCCTCCTGACTGAGCTACCAGAAATGCAGCTGCTCTTATCAGATGGTTTCCACTGAGCAACTTTGTTTGCTCACTGTGTTTTTGCAAGATAGTCTGGTTTCGCTCTCGCTGGGTAGGGTTGCGTTTCTTTGGTTGGCAATGCTAGAGATATTAGCTTTTGTCCTTTAGAAACACTTGTCCTTCCAGAGCTAAACAGTTATAGTTGGTCAAGTGTAGGGCAACCCACTCTGAGCAAAGCTAGAAGGAGCATTACTTTTCATGGGCATGCGTGCGCCTCTCTTCATATCTAAAGAAGTGGAGCTTGCTATGCTTATTCTGTGCACCTGGCACATCATTGTTTCCACAGAGTGGAAAGAAAGGGAGAATGATGCACACAAATGAAATATGTGGTTAGGGGCAGACAGTGCACCAAGCTTTTCCCACGTAGCAGCCTCCTATGGCCTCATACACTACACCCACATTCTTCTCCACTGCCTAGCCTCTTATTCAAACACTCACCCTCACCCAAAGTAGAAGTAAAATACTGCCAGAGAAGAATGGTAACCATTTACACCTATGTACAACAGCTTGGCATGGGTGCAAATACCAGCTGACAGGCAAAGGAGGCCCAGGCCAGGAGAGTTGAGTCTTTAAGGGCTTGGGAAATCTGTCACACTGAGCAGAAGCAGCTGTAGGCTTATTGGGCTCCTATACATGTGAATGGAGGCTGCCCCAGCATGCTGTAAATCCAATGTGTTGCAGCAGACTTGATTAATCAAGTCTGCTGGAGCACAGAAAATAATGCACTACAGCAGCGTCACATGTATCAGCATCCCCAAACTGAAAATGGCAATGGGGCGCTTTATCTAAGCTCATTTGACAAACTTTAGTTCAAAGCACCCTGCCGCCGTTTTTCAGCGTGGGGATGCTGATACACGTGACACTCGGGTGCTTTTAGCTAGCGCGGCTTGTTGATTAAAGGGCAGTCCCTTACACTTCCCAGACCATGTCTACAAATGCCCATTGCTCCTGATATGCAGCAGTGAGAAATGAAAGGAGTCTTATTAAGAACAAAACAGGATGGGCTAGAAGCCCAAGGCAACAGGTTTGAGAAGAGGGATGTGGGTCAGTTTTTAACTATCTTTCATGCCAGCTTCGAGCTCAGCCAGAGCTCTCCCTTCATCTATGGCTTCACATGAGAACAATCCAATCTGGGAGGTCAGTTCTCATCTCTCTGTTTTTAAGGTTCCTATTCCTCTGGTACTGTACCACCTAACTGCACATGATGCCTGTTGACATCAGTGAAAATTACCCCTGGATGCTTTGGAGGGGGATACACTGCTCAGGGAGTGTGGCATTATAGGTGGTTGTTTACGGAGGCTGAGGGGAATGCAAGAATTAGGAAATTAATTATCTCCTTCCACCGTGGTGAAGTGCTGTGCTCAGGGGAGCAATATAAATTTGCCATGCTGCTCTGCCAGTGCTCTGCTGTGAGTTACAGGGACCTTCCAGACTTCAAGCTCATCAATTCTGATCTAATACACTGTTCCAACTGATTTACTTCAACCCTGACCTAGAAACAAATTCTGCGTTTGCCCAGTCATGATACCTTTTCTTTGCAGCAGACACAGTCAATATGATCGCCTTGCTATAAAGCAGGATGAAAGCTAGCAGGACGAGAGGTGAGGCTGACTTCATTGGATGTATGATTTACAAGGAGGTTATTATGTATTGGCTATCACCTCTGTGCCCTGTATAAAGACAAGGCAGGACATTCTTTTAACATTTAATGAGCCCCATTCAGTGTTTAGCCATAGAAGGAATTACATATGGAAAAAGATCAAGGTCTGTCGCAGCCTGGGTTTATAATCCCAGGGTGGGGAAAATCACATGTAATGCTGCCAGAATAGCCACAAGAATCAGTGGCCATGTCTTTCGCTTATGTTGCCTTTCCCAAAATATCTAATGTCCTGCTGGTCTTCAAACTGACTAATGCTGTTTCCTTCTATTATTCTACCAAAGGCTTTATTTCCCATATTGTCCATCCCCAGTGGTGAGGAGCATCTGCAAACAGCATGCACTCCTATACAATCCAAGACATCTAACTCGTCAAATGAGTTGTTGCCTCCACCAGCTGACTGGCACCACACAGGATGCATTCTAGACTGAATGTGAGAGCTGCTGTCATAGTTGCTGCGATTCTTGTAAAAGGCCCTCTATGAATCTCTAGTGTAGGGTCACTAATTGATGGCAATACAGTAAAATTTTCTAAAGCCTTTCCTGCGCACAAAGGGATTGCTCAAGCAACCTAGAATGGACAGGAGGATCTCAGCTGGTATCATGTGGCATTGCTTCCTACTTGAATTAAAAACTGAACAGTTTTATACCATGTGAAGGCCAGGCCCTAATAAAGCTAATATCAGAAGGGGACCATAATTCTCAAAAAACAGTGCAATAAATGGGGGCAAACTATGGACAGAAGGGTACACAGAATAAGGAATGCAGTGGATATTATAGCTGGGGTATTGGCTTCTTTTAATAATCTACCATTACTGAGGAATTACGGGAAAGTTTGAATCCTTAATAGGGAAAGCAGAAGATTGACCCAGTGAGCCTCCAAGGTGCCACACTGCCCTGAGAGGCATGGGCTTTTGCAGGCAACACTCGACTTCAGCTGATGTGATCTGACCCTTAGCATGGAAGGAATTCCAAGTAAAAACAACTGTCTATGGAAAGGAATACTTGAAAATCTAAACACATGTAAAGCAGCTGGTCTGGCTGACATGCATCCTAGGGATTAGGTCATGGCTGAGGGAAAACAGCAAATAGCAAGGTGGATTGGACTGCAGATTTACATCCAGCACTTTGGGCTTTAAAAGCTAGTTTGGAAAATTGGACCACGGGGGAATTCAATCCTGCATCAGTAAAGAGATGAGTTAGGTGTTCCATCTGTAACATCAAGAATGGCACAGATGGGGCCTAGTACCTTCTCTAGCCTCCTAAGATCCCAATCCAGATGGTGTTCCCTGGAAGCAGATGGAAAAAGCAGCATGCTGTGTTAAACAGTCTATTGTAAAAGGAGCTGCAGCACCTGAACACTCTGATTCCCACCCCTGTTTCCCAGAAGTTGGGGGCTGCTGCTTAGCTGACACAGAGGTTGCAGAGGTGAGCATAAATTCTCTCTCTACTCTAAATTAGCATTCACGAGGAGTGCCTGTCAAAGGCTGCACTTGCTATTCTGCTTAGACTATGGTGGTCTATTGCTGTCAGTATCTGCTGCTCCTTTCTCTGGCAAAGCTGCCCCCACCTCTTGCCAGTGCAAAGATGGCAGCCTTAGTTGGTGGCAGGTTTTATAGACACCCTAATGGGACAGAGTAAATATGCATAGCCCACAGTTATCCCCATCTCTGCTCTGGTTTGTGGGCTCTCTCACACTCCACTGTGCCAGCAGCTGCCTCCAGTTACATCCCAATACCCAGAAAAAGTAGATCCCCTTCTCTCTTGGGCCTATGGTACCAACAGATTGTGTCCAGGACTTTTGGTTCTGGGGCAATAGCTCTTCAATATCTCTTCAAACTTGCTTTCTTGGCACCATCTACTGGTAAAAAATCATATTGCCTACTATTTTCACTTGCATCCAGCTGTTTTGAAGAACAAGAATTCAGTGGTCCTCAAAGCATGGGTCGCAACCTCAAGAGAAAAGTTAAAGTGTAGCTCAGACTGGAAGTGGGGTTGTGGGACAGCCAGATGGAAAAAGATTAGAAACCAGTGACTTAAGTTATTGGACAGCCTGGTGGAGGGGTGTAGCAAGGATATACTCCCTACCTTTGGTTCTTTGAGAAGAATAGTAGTTCACTGAGGCACAATCTTTGCCCACGTGAACCAAGAGCAGCTATCCAAGACCACCCTGGTCTATTCTTTGCAGCAAATATAGTCAATTTGATTGCCTTATTTTGAAGCAGAATGGAAGCTCTTGGGGAATAAGGTTGGGTGATGAATGGCTAGATGGGGGGAGTACCCTGAGGCAACCAGCTCTGTGCACTTCACCAAACAGGGATTTTAATTCTGACATGGGCTGTGCAAGGGATAGAAGAAGGAGCTCCATGTGCATTCCCTATAGTTGCATACAGGCCTCCGGGGGCACAAGGTAACACACTCTCTTGCATAGTCTCCTTCTGGCCCCTTGTCTCTTCTTCTCTTGATTATCTTGGGGCTAAGCTTCAGCAAGAGTATGGGGAGTCTTTCTGGCCTGACCTGGCCTTGCTGATTAGGGGCTTTGGTAGGAAGTGTGGGATATGGGTTCAAACCCTCACATCTGAGGACTGCCTGGAATCTACGCCCAAACTACTGAGCTAAAAAAGGACCTTCTCTATCATACTGATGTCTCCTTCAAAGTGAGATGGAGCCCATTTGGCATAGCTGTGCAAGGGTTCTTCACTGAAAGATTAAGAAAAAGTTATTCTTTGGCATGGGACCTGCAAAGACAGTCCAGGGTCAGAACCGGAAAGTAACATGTCTATGCAGAGTGCATTAGGACTGGTCTCTGGGCTGCCCACTGAGAGAACAGGAGAGCTGTATATCTGACAAGGTGGATTTGGGATGTGCAATTTTCATGCTAGCTACAGGAAAGACTCCAAAGAGTATTAGGACTGGGGCCCAGCTGCACAAACGCAGCTCCTCTGCCATGCCTGGAACTCCAAGGTGATCTCGCATTCATGTTCTAGCCAGGCTGAGGACAGCTGAGCTGCCATAGATCATATGAGACCAGGTGTATTTAGTTCATCACAGCCACACATGGGCTATATTATACAAAAAAAATCCATCCTCACCCACAACCCACAGATGCAAGAGCAGTATGGTAATAGCTTTATGATCTTTGAGGGCAACACAGCTCTACTGCAGCAGAAGATATTTCCTGGGAAGTTTTTTATCATTTCTTTTATCCATTTTTATGGTTGACCTTGTTTTTACCATAAGCTGCCCTAAGCCTTTCTGGGGGATAAATTAATACTGAAGTCAATGGCATGCCAATTCTTCACGTCAGAGTTATTCCTGATCTCTCTCTTTCTGGCCCTCTCTTTTCTTCGCACTTACTTTTGTCTCCCCAGAAAATGGAGCTGAGGAAGCAATCTCAGAAATAGAAGCTATGCTGAAGTTTTCAAGCTCAACAACAAAATGTACATCCACATTGACCATGCTCAGTACCTACGGCAGTGGTTGTCTAAAAAGATTACTTAGTTGCTCAGGAGTTTAGCACACTTATCCCTCAGCCCTCCGAACACCGCCCAAAGCCTTCTGTAATAAGCTAGATGTTAACTGCTTGCTACTTCATATGCTGGTGATTAGCATTGCACTTGTAAATATGGTAGACTCACAGCTCACAGAAACACCTCTCTCACTGGCTGCTGGTACAACATGCGGTAGTTAAAGTTGAAAATCAGTTTCAGATCTCTCTTTTCCCTCAGTTTCACCTTAAATTGTCTGTGCTAAGTCTTGGGTGATATGTGATTAACAAGAAAGAAAAAGAAGGAAAATCCACTCTGTCAATTCTGAGTTACTTGAGATGGGGAAAAAAAAAAATTCCCTTTGCAGAGACATGCTCCTCCATTTTTCCTTTCCTCAATGTATAGAATGCAAAAGCAGCTAGGATTTTTAACTTGCATGTACAACAAGCCCCTTAAACTGTAGGCTCAGACAAGGCTTTTCAAAAACTGACTGGAGAAAGCAAAGCTATAGGCTAGGGGCCGGAGCCGCAGGTTGGCCACCCCTGCTATAGGCTATTGCCCAATCATTTCTGAACGCTTTCAGTGGTCATCTGCTAAGGGGGACTGCTGTGTTCAATACTGACATGCAACAGCCCTGTAGTATTGTAACCAGGCATAGCTCTGACCAAGAGTAGAGCACAGGACTCAGACCCTCTACCTTCGTAGGGTGTCTAGGTGGTACCCAAGCATCTTAGGCCAGATCCCATTCCATCTGTTTGGCATCTAAGTGGGCTTAGGCACCCAAGTATTCCACTCAGTTAAAGTCCTGAAATGTATATGTACTTGTGTAACTTGCTGCCACCTGACCCTTAAGACTGAGTCACAAAACAAGCAGCTGAGGAGGACCCACCCATGTTTTGTATCAAAGGATTTTCAGGGAAGACTCAAACAGGGTGGGATTGCTGTTAAGCACCTAAGCCCAATTATGCACCTAGTAGGTAGAAGAGAATCTGGCCTTCATGTACAAGAGCAATTTTATTCCACACAAAAAATGTCCACTGCTTTCGTGATGGAGAATCTCTTGCATTCAAAAGCTTGTCTAACTCTACCCCAGCTAGGCAGTTGGTCCAATAAAAGCTGCCACCATAAGAAATCCTTGCCTCTCACAAAAACAAAACCAAACAAAACCCATCTACATTTGTCCATCACAGCCTAAAGAGTGAGTCACAAAAAGTAGCAAAGAGGAGGACAAAGCCAGTGTTTCTGAAAAATATTTTTTTAGGAACTCAAGAAGGTTGCAATAGGATCACCTTTAAAAGTGTAAGCGGGAGAAACAGGATCTGTCCTTATATCTCAGCCCATGCATTCCCCTGGGAGCTCCACTATACTGGGGGCCTGAGAGGGCTGGAAGCTTCGAGGAAGATGAGAACTCCCATGCTTCATCAGCTTGATGATCCATTTAGTCTAGTATGCTCACACTAGTAATGACTTGAGCCAGCTGCTTCAGAGAAAGGCACAAGAAACCTCCTAATTATGAAGCAAAGACCAAGCTTCAAAAATGAATCTCCTCCATCACCTTATATAGCTCACAGTAGACTTTTACTCTAAACCATGAAAATATTCATAGGGCTTTACAAAAGCTGCAAAGGTGGCTGCCTTGGGACCACAGACAAGAGAGAAGACTGAAGAGAGATTCAATAGTAGTTTTCAAATACCTAAAGGGCAATGATAGAGAGGATCGAGATGGAATTTTCTCTGTGGCTGAAGAGGACGGCACTAGGAGCCTCAAACTGCAGCAGAGCATAGTTAGGTTGGAGATTAGAAGGAACTTTCTGACTATCAAGGTGGTCAAGCATTGAAACTGGCTGCCTGGAGAAGTTGTGGAATCTCCATCCCTGGAAATTTTCAAAAGCAGGTTCGACAGACACATGGCTGGGATGATTTAGTCATAGATGATCCTGCCTTGAGCAGAGGGCTGGATTAGATACCCTCATGAGGTCCCTTCCAGCCCTATTTTCCTATGATCCCATGAACTTCACAATAACCTTTGTTTCAGAACATGCCTCCTTTATCTGCCCATTCCTTACAGTTAAATTATCTCAAAAACTAATCACTGCACCTGGTGCAACACTTGAATGTTATCACTGCTGCTCCCTTAAAATTACCGAAAGTTCGTATTTACTTTATTATCAGCACATATACCTCGCGCCCAGAGAGTGATTTCCAGCTTGTTCAGACCGAAACAAAGCAAACCCACCCTCTTCTCTTCCTCTTTCTCTACATGACTTGCAAGGCTTGAGTCACCAGAACCTGCAATGGCGCCATGGCATAGGGCATTTTGGGAATGACTGTTTTTTCTGAGTCTCCAGGTGAATTTTCCAAAGTCCTTGGTTCTGACTTGATTCCACTATGCTCCTGTTCAGATCGGTGGGGGATTTTACTTTTGCAGTGTGAGCACAGAGAACCCATCCTTGGGAGCATGCAATAGAGCTTCTTATTAGGTGCTTGAAACAGTAGCTTTCATTTGGGTGGGAGTCTGTGCTGCACCTCTAAGCATAGCTGGGAACTTGCATCCCAGGCAAGGAAAGAGCTATGCTGGTTTTTAGGTATCTTTATAACCACCCTCAGCCAGGCTTCTTCACAGCCCCTATGGCAAAACTTGTGCAGGGTTCACTATAAGTGCTTTATCCCCTGCACTTCCACTGCAGGAAAGCTACCACCCATGGCAGCCATAAGATGAAATATTGGACAGCTAGGATCGCTTAAAAAGGCACAGGCATGGCATTTCATAAACTCTTATGTAGAGTTTAAAATATGGTTGTATGGGGATGGTTTGGATGGGGATGATCCTGCCTTGAGCAGGGGGTTGGGCTAGATGACCTCTGAGGTCCCTTCCAGCCCTACTTCTCTGTGACTCTATGGCCTTCATGCAGTCTGTTGTAGGGCTGGTTGGGAAACCTGTCATTTTAATAAAATGGCTCAGTGTACCAGACTTTTGTAGGGGAAAATGTTAAATAAAGACTACTGCCATTGGGTACTTTAGGAAAGTTTGTGCGATTTACAAATTGTTGACTGGCTCTGTTCAGGTTCTGTCAGCTGGCTCTGGCCCCTGTCTCCACCTCTTATCAACTTCTATTGTGGACGGCAAACTCCTGATGAGGTAATGTAGGGGACTGTCAAAGTCCCCTTCCTGGCAGACCTTCCCACATGCTTTAAACTTACTATTTCCTTAACTTTCAATAATTCTGTGAACTCTCCCGGTTGGCTCTGTCAAGTCCATTGGCTCCCTAGCAAACTCTAAGCCCTGCCATCAACAAGGCTTGTCTCGAAATACATTAAGAAGGCTGCAGCAGTTGCCTGCAGACATTTTAAACTGAGGAGCTGAACTGACTGGGTTAAAGGATTTTAAGAAGTGAGCAAGGACAGCTTTGAAGAAGCTATGCTGCAGTTCTTGGCAGTTGAGGATCAAGATATGCCAATTAGCAGCTGTCATCACTTGCTAACTTTCAGGATAAAAATAGTTCTGCATAGCAGACAGGCCAGAAGCTTTCTTTGAAAAGTGTACCCACCTGCCAACAAAATGCCCAAATAAAGAGTTTCATTAAAGCTAAAATAGAAATATGTATGTATTTCACAAGGGAATTTTTTTTTTACATTATTATTGGCAAACCAACCCTCCCCCCCGCCCCCAAATTCTAAGGTTTAAAACTTCAAAATCCTTTTCGTCTTCAAAATTAGAAGGACTTTTAATATAGCTCCACTGACTTACACTACTGCAACTGGGAGTGGAGTTTTGCTCTACAAGCAAGAATGTCTGAATATTCATAATTAAGATGCTACCAATGGAAGGTTGTTTGCAGTCCCTCCAAGAAGGGTAGAAGAAGCCTGGTGTTCTGCCCTATAGATCAACCTCACAAACCTCTGCCATGTGACTAAAGTGAGTAACTAGTGGCAATAAAGGCTGATATCTCTTGTATGGATTAGCCATTGATGGTGGGATGAGGCACATATTTCACCAGTGGATTTCACAGCTACTTAGTGCACTAGAGGCATGTGGAGTCAGGGCTCTTGCATTCAAATCATCATTTTGGAGAGGACCATCATCTGGCAGTTTCAGACTATTCTGTTCCTGTTCTCAGAGCTTACCTCTCATTCC